>NC_135258.1:1955000-2555000 GCF_964204865.1 Styela clava
CCAATCCTCTTATGAACTTAATATCAGCTCAAATGTATGCTGTTTAGTCATTCATGCTCATCACATGAAGTCTCCTCTTACCTTCGCATTGGCAGTGTTTTCTTTAAATGCTTTCATTTCTTCTGCTGTCAGATTGCAATCCCAAGCCCTGAATACCTTTATCTGACATTGTGTACCAACTAATCCAAGTTCACCAAAACCATCGGTTCCAAGGTCGTAGTTGCCACTGACAACTAGTTCATTCAGCTGAAATTAATAAGAACTGTGAAAATATTTAACATCATGGAAATACAAACGAAACTATAGAACCCACTGCACTGAGGATTCACATTGCAACAGCATGAAATAAATTAAAGTTGTGATATGGTGGGCTATTGAACCACCTAATCTAGGTTGCTGTAGAACAAGGGTGTGCAACATTGTTTGCCGATGGGCCATAACAAACTGCAGATATCTAACTGGGCCACCTTGAGGGATTATTACATCATAATATGTTGTTAACAAGCATGCAGCAATAAAATACATTAGTGACTATCAGAGCGCCATGCGGACGGTAATAGAGTGATGAATGCACAGGAAAAGATTAAACGCAGCGACAACACCAGAAAACATTGTGTATTTTTACCCATGTGAGAGCCTTTTTAAATATAAACTGTCAGATTACAATTTTATGCTTGATGGAGAAAATCTGTGTGTTGACTAGGGCCACGCTAAATGGCTTGCTGGGTTGGATTGTGGCCAGCGAGTCGCCTGTTGTACACCACTGCTGTAGAATGTATTTTCTGTCACTAGTTGGCGCCATTAGTTATTCATCAAAAAAAAAATAGATTCTATCAACTTTCAATCTTAAATTTTGCTTCAAATTATCAAAGACTTGCCATTAGTGGTAGCTAACTACTTACAGAAAAAAAAATTGTTTTCACTATAGAATTGAAAGTTATCAGGGAAGGGGAACCTTTATACTTATCGGAGAAAGTACATTTTCTTTTGGACAATAACCTTTCGATGTCATTCTCTAAGTATTAGCATGTCATTTTACTACTAATATATCCAGTACCTAGGCCACTTTGCTTTGACAAGAAACTCGCGCGCCACTAAACAGGATCTCTTGAATTCCCCGATAATTACTCCACGGCTCTTGCTAACAAACAGAAACAACAAATATTAGTCGTATTTGGGTTTTGTTTAAATTCTCAGTTTTGCATAAAGTGCACCAACATCGTTTCGTAAAATTAGAAATGTCAAACAAGGCAACAAATTATTGTGCAATATTTTTCCCAAATTTTACCAGAGAAATATTATTTGACTAGTGGAATTAGCATTATTGAATCATCATTTAAACTCAAAAAAAAACATTCAGGATTTGATCAAAATATTCTATTTTGACCACTCTTGCGATCTGTAGTCACGCAATCTGGCGAAAATCATGGTAGCCCAAACACTTATGCAATGAAAATAAACAATAAAACATTCAATAAATTTAGTAATTTGAACTACCTCACGAAAGCGTGGTGAAATTGACGATTATTTAATATATCTCAAACACAAAAATGGTTACCTTTTTCGAATAGTTTCTGCTGTCTAGAAAGTAGAATTAGCGCTTTGACATAGTAAATACTATGGTCTTTGCCATCAATCATACATAAATATACAGGGTTTGTTGAATAAATAATAAAATTCCTGAGCTTCTTTGTTTATTTATTATTCTATAACAACAAGGCTTTATGAGTAGGAAATGTTGATGTTTTAAGATAGGTGCCGCAAATATTTAAAGAGCTCAAAAATGTGCCACCGGGCCACGACATAAAAAAGGTTGGGAACCACTGTTCTAAATTACCATTTTGGTACCACAATCAATCTTTAGTAAGGGCAGTCAATGAACCATGCCAGAGTATAGGTAGCAGACGAACAGTCAAAAAATTTATAAAATTTATTACCCAAAAGTCATTTGAAAATGAAAGGAAAACATTGAATTTTTTCATGAAATGGGATAAATGAAAAGGTATAACCATCATTGACTATACATAGTTACTACACATAATTTAACTTGGAATTTTAATACCTGCAAGAACTATAATAATTTTCAAGGACTTTTGCCAAGCACCTATGCCTATGACATATCTGTGAGAGGATTCACTAATATCACTTAGGTATGCTCAATTCGTAGACAAAGCCTGAGGTTGTCAGCTTCGGGAGCCACAGAATCTTAAAAAAATCCCAGGCAGACATATCAAGCATTGTGGCATTTTTCTTGCCATATACAGTTAATAATCTGTTTGAATCTGTCTGAACTTTCTTTTCAAACTCACAATTATAAAATTACTTACAAATAACCACAGATTGATTGATTACCAACTTTTTCCAAATGTGAGGTACAGGAGGGTAATTACTAAATTTTTCAACACAGAGGTGGCAGTTTTTGTAACACTATTTAGGCTGGTTGCAGAGGGTAATCCGGCCGAAACTATGATGTTAGGTTCCGCTATAACAGGGGTCGGGAACCTTTTTGGTCAAGAGAGCCATAAAATATAAATATTTTCAATTGCATTTCCGTGCGAGCCATATAACACTTAATCAGGCCTGAAATGTTTACTCAAAAGTCAACACATACAATGTCAATATACATTTAATGTGATTTCTGATGCTGCATGTAGTCGCTGCGGGCCTTGAACGGTTGCTCACATGCAGCCCAAGTTGAAATCTACGATACTCATCACCCTTTTTCGTTTAGGCATGTCCGTAGTGTTTTTAAAACTCTATCGCTTTGTGATGTCACAATATATGTTCCAGAATCCCCTTGTTTGTCACAATGCATGTCTGGTAATTATCTTACATAACATAGACATGTTCTGGACGCGCAAACGTATTGGGAATTTCCTGCCAAATTTGGCTATAAAAGAGTTTGAAATCTCGTAACAATAGTAAGCTTAGTCTTGGGATATTAGATTTTTTTGGGAGCCATATGCCGTCACCAAAAGAGCCATATATGGCTCGCGAGCCATGGGTTCCCGACCCCTGCGCTATAACATCAAAAATTTGCTTTCAGTAAGAATAGCCAACTTAGCCTAATAGATTCGCTTACTTAACTACTTAACTACTTAAGACATGTCGGTCACCCATGGCTTAATCCCATGATTTTTTGTTTTTTTCAATTTCCCCAAAGTGTCTGGAACACAAAAAAAATTTCTCCTGCTTTTCCGAATTCATTTTTGTTATATTCTGAGAAAGTCCGGACGGTTTTATTGCTACATTAATAAAAGTTTTATTATACAACAAACACATCCTTGCAAATCAGAATAAGCCATATTGGAGGTAAAGCTTACTACATTGCCTACATTTTTGCTTCGCAAACTCATTCTGAAGCTTTGAAACTAAAGCTGTTATACTGTTTTAATCTAAATCCATTATAGGCTGCATAGATCACTGTCAACGATATTATCAACTTACACAACACAATGTTAGACACGGCATGACATCGCATCAGGCTAGACTTTAGCAATTCGAGAATTTATGTATTAGATATGCAAACTAGTTATTCCATGACCCAAGTAACAAAAATGAGCAAATTTTGTCGCAACGTGGAGATGGTACCAATTTGATATCAGTGCTCCCAATCGCCAAGATACACAATCAGGGGTCCCCAATTGGCTAATTTGCAGTCAGACCCCCCAGTTGTCGCAAAAAACAACCGCCCATAGGGGGGCATTTTTGCCCTCTCCGCTTTAAACGAACCAATCGGGATGATTGGATAACTTCTATAGCGACGTAAGTTTGTGGAGACCTCCTTTGAAATATCAGTGGCAGCTTAAACCTGGTATTGTTTGGAGTGAGGTAATTGTTTGGAGTGAGTCAGTGAGTGTAAAAAAAAATTTACCTTCCCAAAATTATGGGCAGGTTACGTCCTTGGACTCATCACATATTGCAACCAAAGTGATTTCCCTGATACTATAGCAAAGGGAAAGTTGGTCTGAGCCAGTAAACTTTGATTTTAAATCAGAGCTTTCATCATTGCGTAGAGTAATAATTTATAAAAAATTATTTTTATTGTTAGGGGGATGAGTACAAAATAAGAAATAATTTTTTCATTAAAAAATTTTATTTTGAAAATCATGCACATCATAACCAATGCTTGAAATTATGATAAAATTTACCAATCACAATCCACTAAGTTCAGAATTATATGTTTACCTTTAAAGAAGAACCCTTTAGATTTGACTTCAGGATATGAACCAACTCAGCATTGAGACCACACTGAAAAAGGTCAACCTGATCTAGTTGGCCACAGCGCCGCATGACTGATGACATGGTATGCATTCCGACTGTAGTGAAGGATTCGTTTGAAATTATGATGTCCTTGATGCAGGAATGAATAAGGTCGGTGTCATTAGCTTCGTATAATGTCCCAAACAGCTCCAACTTTTCATACAATTTCATTTTTCGACTTGATTGAAATGCGAGAAATTTTTTTAGAATTTCTCTTTTATCATCTTGTCTGGCACCTGGTAATTATGAAAATATTATGATTATTGTATGTAGTAAACGTAGGTTTTTATTGCGTGGGGTTAATTATGGACATAAGGCATAATTGGACTTCGCAGAGTTATAGAGTGAAATAAAAAGTATCTGCTGATTGGTCATGGTTTGGTCATTCACTAGACTAGAAGGCCACAATTCAGTACATGATAAATCCTCCTTGTTGACTTTTCCTTCCAAGTAGGTAAATTCTAGTTGTCAAATTAATTCAAAATTGGTGTAAAAGACATGATCACATGAAATATTACTTAGAAGAAATATTACCAGAAGAAAGATTTGTTATGAGACTGCTTTCAATATCAGGATTCAGAATGATTCCACTTAGAAAACGACGAACAACTGCCCAATGATCGTCTCGAATCTCAGTTTCGATAAAGGTGCGAAACGTAGTAGAATCCATGCTTGAAATGTAGAGAGCGGATAATACTTCTTGAAGAATTTGATGGCTGAAGAACATTTGATGGTCTCCTTCCATGAGATGCTGGTTGAACGAATTTTTCCCAGGTACCTTGATGACAAAGTCCCGAACCTCAAGAGGACTAAGCTTTACTTTTTCGAGATCCTCGATTGTGAAAACGACTCGCTTTTCTTTTGTGCCTTCGAATGACATTTGCATTAGTTTCTGAAGTGTTTCTTCAATATATTCCTTTTTATGGGCATGATCGGATCGCATGAAGATGTGGAGGATTTGTAGCATTACCTCAGTCATAGTATCTGGTGGATTATCTGGGTTGTCCTTGCAAACGATGGCATTGAATATTAGGAAAAGAGGAACAGATGATAACGGGATAAGTGCGGGCGACTGCATTGTTAATTTCTCCCAAGCTTTTTCACCGCTGTCTCCTATAATTGCAATGAACAAACGCTTGATATCATTTTGAGCCAGACCAGCAAGGGCAGTTATGAATTGCGGCCTCAATTCTGATGGGAGTGATGCCACTCTGAACTCGCGCGAAGAAATCACGATCGTCATGTCAGGAAAGAGATTGCCTGTTATGATATTGTACATGACAGTTGCTGTGCTAGATTTATCAGTATATTTCATCTTGTTGTGTTTTCCGAGAAGACTCCAAGTTGCTTGATCAAGTCCGTCAAGGAAAAGAATTGACTTCGATTGATTTTGTTGCAGCCGTTCATAGCCTTCTTCCAGTTCTTGTGATGAGAGTCCCGAAGCTTCTTTTCCAAAAAGAAGTTCACATGGACTGATGGCTTTATCACGTGTTGTTCCATTCAAAACGGGGATATCTTTGATGTTCATGTGATGAATAAATTCAAAGCGACGTTCCAGCCGCAATGCTTCAGCGGCTTGGGCTTCTTCTCCTAATTTGTTTTTGATATGAAGTGTTCGAGCAAGGCGTTTCATACTAGTAGTTTTTCCACCCCCTGCCTGTCCCAATATGGCAATATACCTGTATTTTTTGTTGCCTAATTGTTCTATGAGTTCATTCTGAGAAATAGGTTTTCCAACTTTTTCTTCATTTGCTTTGACAGTGAATCCAGTCTCGATATTGTATTGCGTAGTCTCGGGAGCCATTTCTCCTCTGTAGAAACGTGGCACTTCTCTTAGTTGGGGATTTACTTCAAAGTCTGGTTCGTTTAAGTTTAGCTGTTTGTAATCTTCTGTGATTTTCACTTTTGTTTGCTCCAGGGTTCTCTTGTTAAAATAATTGATAAATTTCTTCCATTGCTTTCTTTTTTTCTTTTTTGCCTTTTTCCCATTTCCTTTTCTTTTACGCTTTCCTGAATAAGGTTTGAATGCATTTAATAATCAAGTGAAATAATGTTGTCGGTATATACAAATATGTGCCTTGAGAGATTCAATAAAATCAGGCACTTTGTACTTTGCGAATTTGAACGGGTCCGGAGAAATAAACTCATTTTCTGGTTGTTTATGATGATGCAAATGGTCAGCCTTAACCCAGCATTTAATTGATCAAATAGGAAATCGTTTATCTATCAAATTAATTTAAATATTGGAAATTAATTATATTCATATAGCAAGTTTCTACTTGCCCCAGCTACCCTTTACCAGACTTGGCTTGGAGTATTTTTTGCATGCCTCATTGCTAAAATCACCAATTAATGACAGCAGAGTAGGCAGGAGCAGTGGTTCCCAACCTTTTTACCTTGACAGACCAGTGACTTCAAATAAAATTACCTCGTGAACGGGCAACAAAATATTGAACTGACACAATGCATGAAAACGAAGAAGTATAAATTGAACGAGGTCTAATTTTAGTGTTTGTGTTTTTGACTGCATGAAACATTCCAAAGTAATAAAAAAGGACGATAGAAGAGCAAATTATTATATACAGTTTTCGGCATACTAGTTAAAATGCGCGACTGAATATTTTGTTTGGAAGGTTGTTTGGAAGGTTATTCAATTCCACAAAGGGTAGCGTTCTCAAAATTTATATTTTTGAAATAGTTTACCTGAAGACGGTAATAAAGTGCGAAAAAATTGGAAATTTCTCAACGATCAGGGTTTTTTGCTTCTGCCATGAAAACAAAACATCCAAACGTCCAATATGGACTTTTGTGAAACCGGGGAGAAGCTACAGCTAGACAAACGGACAGAACAACAAAGAATAGGGTCTCCTAGAACAGTGTTTCCCATACTTTTTGGGCCGCGGACCTCTGTTTAATAATCATATTCTTGACGCACCCCCATATTATGCCGTATCAATTTCTGCGCCTAACCAACGAGGAATGGTAATGTTTCATTTACATCACAATAACACGAACGATAATAATGTGTTAAATGAGATTGCTTTCGACTGCACATTTTAGCAATTGTTGTAGCAATTGGTGATAGGAAAACTCGTAGGTGCGACAGCAAGTCGAATTTTGTCATCAAATTGGTAAGAAATGAAAATGCTGAAAAGTTTTTCTATTTAACCTTTCTAACAGCAATTTCGTCTGCAACGATCCAACAAAAATATGCAATCATTAAATCAATCATTAAAGATCTATCAGACTCTTTTTTTATCATCGCAGTCGCAGACCCCCTGTGCAGTCATCACAGACCCCCGGGAGTCCGCGGTACCAGTTTCGGAAACCCTGTCCCAGAAGGAGATCTAACTATTACAAGTGTGTCAGTCTGCATAAACGATGTATACAGAGCACTAATAAAAATCATTTTACACTTACTTGATGGTATAGGCACCACTTCATAGACTGGACAAGGAAAATCATCTGAGACAAGTTTGGCATCAGTTGATCCCTTCATTCTTTGAGCTCTTGTGGTTTCACCTGAGGTAAATTATAAATATAAACTGAAATAGTTTTCTGAATCACTGAAAATATCATGAACTCATTTGTTATCTCATACTCATACTATCTTGCATTTACATAATAATCATAGTCAGCGTATACAGAATAAAGATAAAGAAATACTAGTCTATTCAGTAAGTTCATTGGAACAAGCATGACTGATTAAACTGAGTTTTAAAAGCTGTCTCCTACACAGAAAAATTTAAATCATTTGAACAAACAATTTAACAAATGAAAATTCAACAAGTCATTTATTGATCATAAAATTCTTAATAAATGCTTTTAATTTTGCTTTAGATTTATTTTATATAAAAATTCCTGATTCATACCTGAAGTGGACGGGATTTCCTCTTGCATAGACCTGGGAAAAGCTTCATCAGCTTGTACCTGACGTTCTGGTGCAGCTGGAGGGTACGGACCTAAAAATAATTAGGTTTCATAAGTTTATGTTGAAACTGAAGTTGAAAATATTGTGCTTTCGGTCTAGAGCAGCGGTTCCAAAACTGTGGGTTGCGAAAGGAACCTTGGTGGGTCGTGAAAAGATGTAGGAAACTTTGATAAATTATACTGGTTATTAGGATTAGTGGCGACTCGAATACGTAAATCTTCAAAAAAACAAAATAATTTAAATTGAATTTAAATTCTAATCTGTGAAAGTTTTTTTTTTACGATCTTCCCGAAGGAACATAACTTTGCTACACAAAGAATGACCATGTGACTTTTTTATGCGCAGTTTTGTACACTGTACAGCACTTCTTACCGTGTTTCCCCAAAATTTAGACAAGATTTAGATTTTTTTTTTTGGAGAATAACATTATGTTTTTTTTTTGGATGAGGTCTTTTGTGTTCATTTATCAAAAATAAAATTACATTGTAGAAAATCACGAGATTTTTTAATAAACATCATATAAAAACATACCCATTGTTTTTTACTTGTATTTCCTATACAAAAACCAAGTGACAAATATCATAATTGCGATCGTGACATCACACAATCTTGAATAGTGGTGTGATCTTCACCTTACCTCAGGTCATTGAACCTTTTCTGTCCCACACATTTTAAATTTATTTTAAGGGTAGGGTTTAATTATAAATCATTTTTAAAATTCAAATTAGGTCTTATTTCCAGGCCAGGTCTTATTTTCGAGGAAACGCTGTAGTTTTGCGATGATTAGCCATTGCTGTGTTCTGTGTTATGTCATAAAAAACAAAAGAAAATAGATCCAACAAAGATATTTTGTTGTGGGTCGCCAAACGCTGCGGTAATAAATAGTGGGTCCCAACGCTACAAAGTTTGGGAACTACTAGTCTAGAGTCAAAGTCGAATGCTTAATAGTAGATCAGTTTTCATTACCATGATTTTCATCTCGACAGCTAGAACAAAAAGTAAATGTTGCTTACTAGTGGCATGAGATTGTTCTCATTTTTTATCAATTTTGTGAAGTTTGTAAAATTTGATGGTTGATAAGTGTATGTACACTATTTCGATTTTGTATTTTAGATGTTTTTATATAATATACCTAATTCAAGAATACTAAAGACTGTATAATTATCAAAACAGATGAAATAAAGTTGAACTGAACTTACAAACAAACGCTCATAGTATGACAGTACATTCAAAATTGTTAATCGTTTATGAATGTGTAAAGTAACCACTTGTCGCTAAAATGCTCGGACTTTTTCATGATTTTGGGGTACGCAACAAGAAAAAGTTGCTAATGATAACAAAATTCATGAGAATGCTGCATTTTCACTTAGGGTAGGGTGGGGTAGCCAACGTGCTTTCGGCCGCGATCGACTGAAATTTTCAAAATATCTCGGGATCGACTTCTTGGTGTTGAGGTCATTCACTTAAAAATGGGTGCTGAATATGCAGATATCTACACAGTCACACACGCATACAGAAATTCCATTGCTGCCAATAAGCTCGGCTCTGTGGGTGCATTCTTTATGAAATCACCACAAAAAAAATGTATTTTTATGTTCACTCAATTCATTAATTTGAATATGTAATTGTATTCGGAGTAAATGTTACATCATTTATTTAACATTTATTCAATCCAAATACAATTCAGATCTAAGGCCTGCATACTTTTTTGTCGTAAATGTTGAAATCTCCCAAAAACTTGCCAAGTATCCATGTATTATCTAAAAACCATAAATGTTACATGACTGATCAAACTTTAGTTGAATCTTCGTTCGCTTGAAATTCGAAAAATTGGGTATTCTGGTGCCACAGCTACCGTTGTGAATGAAATTTATCTTGTCTTGGAGTGAGACAATAACTTTGTATACTACTACTACGGAAGTTACCTAATGTAGGGTGGTTTGTCAAACAAGACACACAATATTCGGCAAGTTCATTCCTAAGCCTTGGCATCGGCCAAACTTGCATTTGTTGTGTAATATTAAGCTTCATCGGACTTGCCCAGACTCAAATAGTGTAAGTGTATATGGTATTTTACGTATATACAGTACTGTACTGTATTCTTGCTGTTTTAAAACACAAAGCCGACCTGAACCTGTTCTTATTGCGGCATCCAAACACCTCAATCAAGCTTCATGCACAAGCACAACTGAGGTGTTATTTCTTTGAACCCGAGGTTTTGTCAGGTAACAACAAGGGTTGTTTTGAAAGTTTACATTCAAATTTTACTCTAAAATTTGAAAAAAAATATACCTTCAGGATAAATATTTTATTCAAATTGAAACAGTCATTTATGGATTAAAAAGAAAAACATTGCTTGTTAAAAAATAACAACAGTTTTAAAAAACCATACCATTAATGACAGGGTGCACATGGAGGTTCTGAACATTTTCTGCATGAATGAACTCTGCATGAGCTTGCTGAATGTCAACCACTTGAACTATGTCTGCCTGAGCATGAAGCCGATTCACATTGGCTGCACGCAGTTCATTGATTTGTGCATCTGAAAAAAAGGTTCAAAATCGTTCATGAATGAACTACATATGATATATTGCTTTCAATAAAACAAGGGTTTTCAATTTCTTTTAAAAATGAAAACAAAGGATTTATGATTCAAACTAAAATTGGCAAACTAATATTCGGAAAGGTTCAGACATAGACATTGAGAAATACTGACACTAGTCAACTAGTAATTTATTAAACACCTGACTTGATATGAAATGCAAACATCACTCCAGGTTCTCAATTACAATCTTGTTCTAAAAATGCAAAATTATCTAAATAAAATTCAACTGAGCCTCACCTTGAATGTTCACAACGTTAGCTCCATCTTGTGGTTGGTATTGATGAGCCATTTTTCAAGACAGCAGTCCAAATATAGTCATTGCATGGAAGATATGCTATTGAAAACTATTCAAGCTATTTTTAATGTTACAAAATCTGTTGAACATAGAAGCACAAATTTTGAATAATTTGAGTTCATTGAATTTACAAAAACAAAAACAAGTTTAGTTCTAATTAAAAAGCCATATTCAACCATACCACACTTTTCACTCGAATGCTAATAAAGGAACAACAAAACCAAGCTATATAACAGTTCAAAGCTGACGAGTGCACTCTAGGTACAGTTAAAAAGCTAGGATAGGTTCTGGTATAAAGCTTCAAATAATGACAACATTTCTTGCTTTTACTGACTTGAGAGTAAGTTTGAGACTTCTTCCACAAACCACAAATGGGCCATTTAGAATAATTTACTATTCAAGAATACTTGAATCAAATCTAGAATACCGAATCCTATCAAGGTCTTTCATGTAGCCATTGTAAAGTTTGAGACTTCTTCCACAAACCACGAATGGGGAGGTAGAATAATTTACTATTCAAGAATACTTAAAAAAAAATCTAGAATACCGAATCCTATGCTATTTGTTACCAACAAACACTAACAGGCATCATTTTTCAAGACAATAAAATATGAGAATTTTACCAATATTTTTTTTGCCTTGAATATTTCGAAATTCATGTGATCTTTGAACCCTTTTTGATTTTGTATTTTGTGGTCAAGGAAAAATAATTTATACTATTTCCCACTCTTTAGCAAATAATTTTGATAATGATAGTTAAAAAGTATCGACTTTTTGCTAGGATGATTTTCTGTTGCGACAACATATTCAAATTCATGAAGGATACCACATACCAGCATTTAAAATGTCTTGCTGTATTTTAATTTAATCATGTTCAGCGCAACTCATGGTTGCGTCGTCTTGCGAAAATATAAAAGCATTCCAAACTCTAAAATATCGCGCCAATCTGCGGACATAAAATGTGTGGTAAAATGCCCGAGTATATTTAATTTTTGATTAGTATTTTAGTACTCACGAAAATAAAAAGCCATACTACTATAAAATATCACGGTAATCGGCGAATATCAAATGTCTGGTGGCCAGGTTGTAGATTTGTTATTTCATTGTTTAATCATTTAGTGTATGCAAATTCCTTCATACACTAAGATAAGCTTTCTTTACTTAAATTTATTTTCGGAAGAATTCGAAGTTTCATATTCGAAAATAATAAATTCGAATGTATTCGAAATAGTGACTTATTCGGCATTGGTCATCTATGGTGGCCCATCGTTGTCACACGTAAAATTGAAAATAAAATAAAAAACCGAAAATAAAAAAATAGTTGTGAAAAAACATGAAAATAATTGAAAAAAAAATGATAAAAAAAATTAAATTAAAAAAAAAAAATTGAAAATAAAAACAAACAAAAAAAGAATGGAAAAAAAATTTAAAAAAAAAAAAATTAAAAAAAAAAAAAAATTGAATAAAAAGAAAATAAAAATGTTGACAACGATGGTCCGCCTCGTGGCCCATCATTGTCACGCGTTTTTATTTTTAGAAAATTTGCTTCTGCTTGGGACCAACGTTGTCAGGCATAATCCTACGTGCACAAATGTGTTCCCTGGGTTTCCAACTCACTACTGATTTTCTTGAGCCAATATTCAATATGAAAATGTTCTATAAATTCTCCATGCTACAAGTTCAACAAGACGTTATATATTTATAATAAGGATAAGAGAATATAGAATTGAATACGAAAATTCGGAAAATTTGTTTTTACGTGTAGAAGGTAATTGAATTGGAGAATGCTGCTTAACTACTCAGTTGTGTGGACACTCGCGATGCCGGTACCGTACCGTCTTACCAAATACCGGTAGTCGGTTATAGTCCCTTTGCGTCTGACCGTACCGGTAGCCATGCAATCACTCATGAAAGAATGGGAGATACGGATAGTCTCGTAGAATATAGACTACTGAGACACTCTCTGCGCCTGCCCCATACCGTACACTACCGATCCAGACATGTGATAAATCGCCCGTGCTCAACCATTTATTTCAATCCATACCTCGATCCTAGTAGAATATAGTGAGTCGAGGTATGAATTGAAATAAATGGTTGAGCAAGGGCGATTTATCATTTGTCTGGATCGGTACGTTACGGCTGTACGGTATGGGGCAGGCGCAGAGAGTGTTTCAGTAGTCTATATTCTACGAGACTATCCGTATCCCCCATTCTTTCATGAGTGATTGCATGGTCAGACGGTACCGTACCGGCATCGCACGAGTGTCCAGACAACTGAGCAGTTAAGCAGCATTTTCCAATTAAATTACCTTCTACACGTAAAAACAATTTTTCGTATTCAATTCTATATTCTCTTATCATTATTATAATTATATTGCTTGTGGTTGAACTTGTAGCATGAAAAATTTATAGAACATTTCCATGTTGAATTTATTAAATATTGCTCATGAAAATCAGTAGTGAGTTAGAAACCCAGGAAACACATTTGTGCGTGTAGGATTAGGCCTGACAACGTTGGTCCCAAGCAGCATCAAAGTTTCTAAAAATAAAAACGCGTGACAACGATGGGCCACGAGGCGGACCATCGTTGTCAACCTTTTTATTTTCTTTTTATCTAATTTTTTTTTTAATTTTTTTTTTTTTTTCAATTTTTTTTTTTTTTTCAATTTTTTTTTTGTTTTTTGTTTTTTTTTTCGTTTTTTTTTTTAATTTTTTTTTTAATTTTAATTTTTTTTTTTCATTTCTTTTTTTTTCAATTATTTTTATGTTTTTTCACAACTATTTTTTTATTTTCGCTTTTTCATTTTATTTTTTCATTTTTTTTATAAATTTTACGCGTGACAACGATGGGCCACCATAGTCATCCCTGCGATTCACATCAAAGGTGGTTAAACAAATAATTTCGGTCGTTCGAAATTCGGAATTCGGTCGTTTTGACTTCGAGATTATAATTAGCACATCGACCGAAATTAATGAACGATTAACATGATACCGCTTCCCACATCGCAAACTGCGTTTTGTTCTCGAGCTAAAATGTTATTTTATTTGAAAAACGTCGCTTACTTAAACTGATGTTAGGCAATCCGTAGTACAACAATGTTTATCCAAGCGTAGAAACAACACTCCCTTTTTTCGTAAAATAATATTCGTTATACAAAGGTATGTGGCTATGCACCGCTATGAACCCCCACTGGAATGTAGTTGTATAAACGAAAATATCTTTAGGCGCGGAAACACGCTGAACTATAACATACTACGTGTGTGTTCATGCGTGACAGAGCGTATTGGCACACACACCAAAAGCGATTATCCCCAAAAATCACTTTATCTTTATCGACACGTGACCGTCTGAGCGCCTCTCACAACACGGGCGTTTCTCAAAACGTCTACGATACTAATTTAGGACTTACATTATGTATTTCAATAGTATCAATAGTAAACTGGTGAGATACAAAAAATAAATGTGAAACATCATTAAATAACTGTTATGATAATAATTGGTAAATAATTACTGCACTTCATACATAACGCGTTAATTATTTGTGTAAATTATTAAATTTCCCCGCTACTAATTATAATCAACCATGGGCCAAATGTGTTTACTCTGTGCGAGTGAGACTCGAAAAATAAAGTAACTGTAATCGTGATTTTGGACTAACTAACATCAAAAGAATAATTTTCTTTTTGAAAATCATGATTTCCTGTTTCTAACTCCTTAACTCCTTATATACCGCGTCTCCCTGAAAATACGACCAAGCCAGAATTGTATAAAAATGATTTTAATATACGCAATCCCCTTATGATATGACTAAGTCGACAAAGCAAATTAACTTTTTTGACCTAGTGTAGGGGTCGGCAACCTACGGCCCGCGGGCCGTACATAATTTACTATTAATATACTTGAATCAGATCTAGAATACCGAATCCTATGCTATTTGTTACCAAACACAAACAGGCATTATTTCTATGGACAACGAGATATGAGAATTTTACCAATAGTATTTTTGCCTTGAATATTTTAAAATTTATGTGATCTCTAATCCTTTTTGATTTGTATTATCGTACTCACGGAAAAATAATTTATACTATTTCCCGCTTTTTGGCAAATAATTTTGATAATGATAAAAGTATCGACTTTTTGCTAGGTTGATTTTCTGTTGCGACAAAATATTCAAACCCATGAAGGATACCGGCATTTAAAATGTCTTGCGGTATTTTAATTCAATTCTGTTCAGCGTAACTCATGGTTGTGTCGTCTTATGAAAAAACAAAAGAATTCCCAACTTCAAAATATTGCGGCAATCTGCGGGCATAAAATGTGTCCTAAACTGTCCCAGTATAATTGATTTTCGATTAGTATTTACGTACTCAAGAATAACAAGAGCATTACAAAGTTAAAATACCACAGCAATCTGCGGATATAAAATTTATGGTAAAACGGTTTCATTTGATTTTCAATTCGTATTTGCGCACTAACGAAAATAAAAAAGCCATACTACTATAAAATATCACGGCAATCGGCGGATATAAAATGTCTGGTAGCCAACTTGAAGATAACAGTTATTTCATTGTTTAATGTATGCAAATTCCTTCATATAGTAAGATAAAGCTTCCTTTAATTTAATTTATTTTCGAATGTATTCAATATAAGGACTTAATCGGGATTGGTCATTCCTGCGATTCACATCAAAGATGGTAAAACAAATAATATATGTTTATTATAATTTGCTAAAAAGCAGAGGAATTTGGTCATTTTGACATCACATTTGACGAGATTATAATTAGCACATCGACCAAAATTAATAACCGATTGACACGATTCCGCTCTCCACGTCGCCAATTGCGTTTTGTGCTTGACCTAAAATATTCATTTCATTTGAAAACCATGGCTTACTTAAAACTGATATTACGCAATCCGTAGCACAACCAATGTTTATCCAAGCGTAGAAACAACACTCCCCTTTTTCGTAAAATAATATTCGTTATACAAAGGTGTGTGGCTGTGCACCGCTATGACCCCCCCCCCACTGGAATGTAGTTGTATAAACGAAAATAGCTTTAGGAGTGGAAACACGCTGAAATATAACATACTACGTGTGTGTGCATGCATGACAGAGCGCATTGGCACACACACCAAAATCTCGCGATGATCCTAAAAATCACTTTATCTTTATCGACCCGTGGACGGCTGTGCGCCTCTCACAACACGGGCGTTTGCAAAAATGTCTACGATACTAATTTAGGACTTACATTCTGTATATTACAAGTAAACTGGTGAGATACAAAAAAAAATGTTAACATTACATAATTGTTACAATCATAACTGTTAAATAACTACAGCACATTAAAAGTAACACATTTTTTATTGTGTAAATTAATAAATCTACCCACTATCAATTATTATAATCACCTCGGAGTCAGTGTGTTTACCCTGTGCAATCAAGACTCGTAAAATAAAATAACCTTAATCGTGATTTTGGACTAACTAACATCAAAAGATAAATTTTCTTTTATAATATCTTGATTTCCTGTTTTCAACTCCTCAACGGTATATACCGCGTTTTCCTGAAAATACGACCTAGCCTGAATTGTAAAAATGGTTTCAATATACGCCATCCCATTATAATATGATCAATGATAATTATAATATTCCCTGATAATATGACCGCGGATCCGGCCCGCGGAGTAACATAATCCGGCCCGTGACGCTTTGCTGAAATATAGTAACAAAACAGCTGTTTTGACGATTATATTCTTTACGTAACAGAATTTATCATGAGAAACGTGTATAGACTTAATTATATAACAAGTATATATTTCACAATTACTCGTTTAATTATAATCAGAGAATGTCAACAAAACGCAGTAAAGTTGCTGCTAAATGCAAACGGTTTAATAGCGCATAATATATTCAAATGGTCAATCTTTGCGCGCTGCTTAACATTTAATTTCTGACCTTTATGAAAAAATGTGATTCATTGGCCATTCGTTCGGTTTTTAACTTTCGAAAAAATATGTGCGGCCCGCCAATGACTTGCAACCTTTAATTTTGGCCCGCGAGTGACGAAAGGTTACCGACCCCTGACCTATTGGGTAGCAAGAAATCTCCTACACGTTTCAAATTATTGATCCAAAACGTCTGAAAGCGGGAAAATGTTCCATGGCTCAATGTTCAATTTTTTTTTAAATAAAACGTGTTATTTATAAGTAAGTAAATATCGTATTTTTGTATCTTTGAATATCTCGTAATTCTTTACTTTGTAGTTTTGTGTTTGATAAATGAAAATAAAAAACATCCCGCAAAAATAACCCCTCAGGTTATTTTTCAAAATAAAATTGAAATAATACCCTGTTTTATATTCGGGGAAACGAGGTATCTACCCAGACTCGTTGGCGATACTCACTACGTGTTTGCGTAATACATCGCAATAGTTAGGCCGGGTATGATTAACTGTCTTTACCTAATATAGTAACCTTCTGATTTATCATTGACTAAAATACCACAGATACTCGACCAAACGTGTGTCAATCTTGGACGATAGGATCGCCGACTTGGTTTTAAAAAATATGCAATCTTCTGGGAATGCAAAATAAATGTGCCTGTAATTTTGGCGATATAACTTTGTATTCTCGAAGAAAGCCTGTAATATAAATAATTATGCACAAATAATATTTGATCGAAGGAACAAACAATATTATAACATTTAACGCCTGGTTGCCGGTTTACATCATTTTTTGCAAAAGAAATCATAGGCCGTGAAAAATCTTTCAATTAATGTAACTTGAAGCATGGTAATCGAGATATCGACATAAGTCGGCACCAATAAATAAAATATGTTAACTAGATAGTAAGGGTGGAAAACATAAAAATTGTGCAATAACAAGTCTTTGCCGTAAGTTGTTTATCGCCGTCTCCCTATAATTCTGAATATGTCGATTGATATTACCGTGTCTTGATGTAGTGTCTGACGCTTTTACGGGTTCTTTGAGAGGAAGTAGCGGTAGCATTTCAGCGCGAGAGAGAACGCTCGTCTTTGAATAATAATAAATTAGAACACCGAAATACAGAAATAAATACTCGCCGCCAAACGAATACTTTATATTTCGAATCATTCAGATTCAGCATTTTGAATTGCCGATTCCTTGCTATGACAAGCCCACAAAACAACTACTTTGCTCTATATTACACAATACTATCTAATATGTTGCTTGGATGACGGTAGAAAAAATTTGTTGATGTAAAATGGTTGACGCTGAATTAAAACTTGCTTTGAGTTTCTTTTATTTGACATTTTGTAAATGAACTGAAAATTTTAAATTCTCATTCCATGTGGTGTTCAGATTAAATTGAAATGGGATACATACCAACACATTTTGTATAGTTGAATTTAGTATTTCATTTATCAAATTTGGCCCATCTATGATTTACTTCAATTATAACACTGTCCATGCCAGATATAGTTATTTCAGAAAATTCAATTAAATCCCAGAAGATTTGAACACTAACAGGATTAGTATGTTTGAGTATTGTTCAAGTATGGCTGGTTATTTCTGGTGTAGAAGATCACAAAAGTTGGACAAAAATAAAAAAATTTATGCTTATTTTTACAGGAGTTGAGAGTTGAATATGGAAACCAGATACTTTTATTTCAAGACACCAGTGACCTATAGAGACATGTGCAGTAACATTGGCCTTAACTATAGTAGATTATAAAAAAAAAAATTTACACATTCAAATAAAACAAAGCATAATACAAATATTATCTTCAATGTGATGACTGAGATGAGTGAATTCTTTTTCATGCGCTTTAACAAGGCCTTGAATGTCAGGTTCAATGCCAGACGTATTTGCAATATTTAAAATATCGGTTAGCATTGAGCTGACTAGTTTTATGATATCGCGCTGTGTTAACACATGACTCAAATAGCGACTTAACAACATTATACAGCAAAATTCACGCTTCGATTACTGAAGTCAGTCAGCCAGTAGTTTGGGGCAAAACGTTCAAACGTGAGCACAAGCAAGAAAAAGGCAAACTCTTTTGAGACTCTAAAGGGTGAAGACATTCCATAATGGTTACAGTAGTTGGCATATACCAAGTATGAGACATTGATGTCAATCCATGTTTTAGTGTTGTTCATGTCTGACCAGAGAATATTAAATCTGCCATCTATGCCTGTTTAGAACTAGAGTAGACTATAGTTTACACAATTTATGATAAAACATCAACATTTGTTCACAATGCATTTAAAGTGCTCATATTGACTGGTACATCTTGGAATAGCAAGCTAGTGAAAACAACTACTTTGCTCTATATTACACAACACTATCTAATATGTTGCTTGGATGATGGTAAACAAATTTTTGTTGATGTAAAATGGTTGAAGCTGACTTAAAACTTACTTTGAGATTCTTTTATATGACATTTTGTAAATGAACTGAAAATTTTAAATTCTAATTCTGTGTCGTGTTCTGATTAAATTGAATTGGGCTACTTACCAACACATTATGTATAGTTGAATTCAGTATTTCATTCATCAAATTTGGCCCATCTATGATTTACTTCAATTATAACACTGTCCATGCCAGATATAGTTATTTCAGACAATTCAATTAAATCCCAGAAGATTTGAACACTAACAGGATTAGTATGTTTGAGTATTGTTCAAGTATGGCTGGTTATTTCTGGTGTAGATGATCACAAAAGTTAGACAAAAATAAAAAAATTTGTGCTTATTTTTACAGGAGTTGAGAGTTGAATATGGAAACCAGATACTTTTATTTCAAGACATCAGTGACCTATAGAGACATATATAGTATTGAACCTAACATTAGAAAATTTATAAAAGAAAAAATTACACATTTAAATAAAATAAAGCATATTGCAAATTTTATTTTCAATATGATGGCTAAGATGAGTGAATTCTTTTTGACAGGCCTTAAATGTTAGGTTCAATGCCAAACATATTCGCAGTATTTAAAATACTGTGTAGCACAAAGCTGACTAGCCTAACGATATCACGCTGTGTTAACACACACTTAAAGAGCGATTTATCAAACATTTTACAGCAAAATTCACGCTTCGATTACTGTAGTCAGTCAGCCGGTAGTTTATTTTTACACATACCGCAAATATACGGTCGCGAGACCAAGTAAGTACATGAATATTGGTAAACAATAAATTTACCCCGTAAAAATGAATTCAGTTGTTACCACCAGTTTGGAGCCACTTATTTTAAGCAGCACTTACTTTTGCGAGCAAGTTATTTCACAGATGAATCATGTCAAATCCCCCGTCAGATCACTATTTTTGACAGTCATTTTTCGCTTCACAATGCTACATCATCCATCTCAGCGAATATTGACAAACTTGTTAGCGAAAAGCATTGCCAAACTTCACACTGAAATATCTATGCATAGAAAAAACATTGTTGACGTTTTTTATTGTTCTTATAGTTTTGAGGGTGTTGTTTGTTTTTCCATTAACCAGTAGACAGTGTAGTAAAATTAGAACATAACTACCATGTTAAGTGACCCGCACAATTATTAGTAAATTACATGTGGGAAACCCTGCTTTAAAGCATGAAGACATTCCATAATAGATACAATAATTGGCATATACCAAGTATGAGACATTGATGTCGATCCGTGTTTTAGTGTTGTTCATGTCTGGCCAAAGAATATTAAATCTCCCAAACTATGCCCTTGAAAGAATAGGGTAGACTAAGAATTATTTATTATTAACACAATGTATGATAAAACAATAACATTTGTTCGCAATCCAATTGAAGTGCTTATACTGACTGGTACACCTTGCTATAACAAGTCCCACACAACAACTACCACAAAACTTGACGGCTGCGACTAGCCTAAAATTTGCTTTATGTTTAATTTATAAACTGAAAATGTGAACTTCTCATTCCATGCCGTGTTCTAAATAAATTGAAATAGGCCACATATCAACACATTTTTATTTTTAAGAGTATCAGCCCAAAATAATGTACAAGTGATTGTTATGTAATCATGTCTCTCAATTAAAAAAGGAAGTCTGAAGAACTTAAATTTTTTTTTTTAGTTTTGCATCTTGATCTAGGCTCTGTATGATCAACTACTGAAATACATGTGGGTCTTCATTCACACTCTATGGCAAGGTTTGTGCACCGCAGGCCAAAAATTTTGCCCACTTGGACTGGCGGGCCATGAAAGTGTGACGTAAAAAGGTACATTTCATGAACAGTATTCTTGAGGTATTATTTCTTGAGGTATTTTCAGCGGAAACATCAAATTTGATTTCAGTTGGGTCTGGCAGCATCAGGTGGGCCACGTTACACGATTAATTACTCTTTAGGTCGTGCTTGTAATTAGTACTCTATCTGCTCTCATATGCCTTTTAGTGGTTTCTCATAACATCAACATTATATACCTCACCAATCTAAATGTTGATATGAAACAGAATGCATGATTCAGAATGAATGACCAGCCAAAAGTGAGTCATAGATAAAAGGAGTCAGATTTGTGTCATGTCATATCAGTGACTGACTTTGACTGAAGTAAATTTCTGGTGCATTCAGCAAGCAAGGCCATGAGAAAAAAAAAGTAATGGCCAAATATATTGACACAAAGGCGAAATGGCTAATATGGTAGCCGCAAAATTAGCAAAAAATCCAACCAAACAATAAATTGAATAGTATTGAATGTCATGAAAAAATTAATGATGCTAATTGAAAAATATGTAAATAGATTCGACTCTTGGATTCGAGGAGGGATCTCCCAATTCCCGATACTGGACTATAGCCAGTCACCATTTATGAAAATAATCTATATACTTACAACTAGAAAATGATTTATGAGTTATAACTAGAAAAATCAGAATAAAGGGTACTCCCGTAGTATGTGAACCAAGATGGTGGACCCGGGACGTAGTATGTGTACCAGGTTGTACCAGGTACACTACATTCCAATGTCCACCACTTGGTTCACATGCTACGAAAGTACCGAATAAATGTTGTATAGAAACGTATGCGCTTCACAACACACTACGTATACAAGAGCACAATTTATCAAAGCACTATTTCAGGTAAAAACCAACTATAATATAATAAGTTTTTAAAATTAAATGATAAGCAGTTTTCTGTAGGGATGGGCAATAACAATAAGAATACCCAAGTATTCGAATACAAATAATCCAATAACAAGAATAAGTTACCAGTCTGGTTTGGCGTCCGCCGTCCAGTGTTAATTTTTGTATTCCGGGTTTCCGATTTGACAATCGAAGACGAGCGTTTTTTCTCGCATCGAAAGTTGACGACAGTCCTATTGTCCAAGATCAACACATGTTTTGTCGAATGTGTGTGATATTTTAGTTAAAAATAAATAAAATAAAACTGTCACATTCGCCAAACTGCCACACAAATCATTGTCACGTGATCGCGGTTCGGTTAAGGCTTCCTCCACCACCAAGTCCATGCTTCCAAAAACAAATACCTGGATAACTAATCCTATACCCGATATGGGCTGGTAACCGGACGAGAGGCGTGGTTCGCCATATGATAAAGCCGTATTATCGGAATTTTTCACCCCGGGGTAATTATGTAAATCCTAATTATAGTGTAAAACTAAGCATAGATAAACACCGACGTAGGGACATGAATTTGTGAATGCGATGTAAATTCATAGAAATATGAGTCTGGCATGGTTGAAGATACCTTATGTTAGTGAGTTCTGCTACACAAATCCCTGTCAGAAAGTGAAGAATTAGTTTCTCCAGCAGTGATTGCGATCCAGCAAAAGGCGACATATGTTTATTTGCATATTCAAGCACTATTTTTGGGTACTCCCGAAGTATATGAACCAAGCTGGCGGACACCGGAACATAGTATAGGTAGGTACCAGGTTAGGGTTGGGCCATAATTTAATTCAAATTTTCCTTATTTTAGTTCTATTACGAGTTCGGGGACTAGCCATATGACTCCCGTAGTATTTCTACCTGAAACTACGACCTAACCCTAATATGGTACATACACATAGTACGTTCCGGTGTCTGCCATCTTGGGTCACATACTTCGAGAGTACCAGTTTTTGTATTATCAATTATGAGCTGTATAACAGATTGGATTTGCAGACCCTCCGAAAGTGGTTGACGGACCCCAAAAGGTCCGTGGACCTCACTTTGGGAACCACTGGCTTAGGCTTAGAGCTATTTGCACAAGCTACTATTACGGAAGTGATTTTCCAACATTCTCAATAAATAGGGTTCATCTACATTTCATACAGTTTATTGAACAGAGCTTAGATCAGAATATATGTATGAATAAACACCAGCATACATTTTAGTAAATTTATAGAGATTACCGTTGTTCAAAAAGAATGCATGACTGCTGAAAACAAAAAGCTCAATTCTGAATTATGTTAGTGCCATAACTATATAAAGTACTAATCTGAATTATCGAGATTCCATTTACATGTATTCTCTCTGAACTATGCTCTATGCAAGCAACTAGTCAAAGTCACACTTGATTTCAGAAACAACAAAGAAATGCAAATTCAATCAAACTTTGGAAGTCGAGAATACATAGAAAAGATTGCTATTTCTCATCATCTAATTAGCAGTAAATTTAAACATGACTGGTTATTCCTATGGTAGATGATCATGAATGTTGGACGAAAACTAAAATATTATTTTGTTTATTCTGACATCGAATAGTTTTCGAACCAGAAAAGTTATTTAAAAACATCACTGACAAAGACAGTAGTATTGGTCTTAGGTAAATCAGCATTAGACAATAATGGATATAAGCTTCACAAGTCATGTCTGAAAACAAACTCTAAGTGCAAAAGACAGACAGATTACTCTAAAAATAAAGATTTCAAACCTTCTCACAAACCTTCTAACTTCATAAGTACCGACAACTGCTTGCCCAAGGTCTCCTGTTAAGTGATATGTTGATATATTAAAAATTATCAAATATAAATACACAAGCACTATCACATTCACATCCATGCCAAGCATGTGCTTATTCTATACTGCAGTACTGTAGCATATCTACAGTAATTCAAAACAGATATTTTAGAATAAAACTTCTTGCAAAATCTTCCTAAACATTTGTCAACACAAAAAGACAATAAAAACATGACATGACAAAAGAATTCAGGAAACAAAATGGGATATAAAGCTTAATGTAAAAGTTTAGCACAACACAACATAATTTTGAGGAATTCTTTCAGTTTAAGTAAAAAATATTGTCAAAATATCAAACTATTATGCAATCATAGAAGTACATCCATGTTTGGATGAATCTAATTAAATGCTCTATATTTAAGTGCAAAGATAATTGTACCTTAAAATAATTTGCTTTTTGTCAAAATCATCTATGTATATATTTATATTTAAACTAACTGAACAGGATCCAATTCAATGCTCTTTACTCTTAGTTTACTGGACACCCCTTCCTGCGATAATTGTTTAAAGCAGTTAATAACCACGAACAAAACTCCTACTAACAGCATCCTAGTGTTGTCTGTTGCAACTTTATGATCATTTTAACTCGTTAGCGACATCTAGGGTGACTGGCTCAGAGCAAGGCCTTGAAAGAATTCAAGTCACTCCTATGTATGTTTAGTTACCTTAAAATGTAACAGTATCTGCATAATAATTAAACAGTGTAAAAGAGACGTCGGGAAAATATTCAAGAAAATATGAATTCCACTTAACGACAGATCTTGTAATATGTCGATTCAAAGACAGTGCAATCGGGCGAATTTTTCGAGGGCAATGTCACACGTTTTCAATCGGAAATATAGGGGATTCATTTCTGAGCAAAGTTGATGGCGACCACTGTTGTGCCAAGAGCTACAATAAGGAGTTACAGCGTAGAAGTGGGTGTTGGTGAATATCGAGACGTTTCATTCATTAAGGAAACTTGCTGCTAAAAGCTCAAGCGTGTTTACTCGGATATAAAACCAGTCTTTGAACAATGTTACGGACTACCGCTGAAGTTACTCGGTCAATAAAAAAACTAAGGTGTGGCGCATCATTCTAAGCGTTAGGAACACGCTCAGCATCGTACCTCTGATTACCTCGCGTGGGTTCGTGGGTTCGACTGACATGCGGGGATGGTTAGGATACGAGAGAAATGCTGGATAGCTGGACTTCCATCGCCTTTGGGTGGTTCACGTGATCGCGGTTCGGTTACGGCTTCCTCTACCACCAAGTCCATGCTTCCAAAAACAAATACCTGGATAACTAATCCTATACCCGATATGGGCTGGTAACCGGACGAGAGGCGTGGTTCGCCATATGATAAAGCCGTATTATCGGAATTTTTCACCCCGGGGTAATTATGTAAATCCTAATTATAGTGTAAAACTACGCATAGATAAACACCGACGTAGTGACATGAATTTGTGAATACGATGTAAATTCATAGAAATATGAGTCTGGCATGGTTGAAGATACCTTATGTTAGTGAGTTATGCTGCACAAATCCCTGTCACGCTGGCACAATACAATCTAGTATTGCGGTCATAAGTTACATTGAGTTTGATTGCACTCAATAAAATATTGAAAGATTTTGTATATTCCAAAGTATCAGCTCAGAGTAATGTAGTATTAAATGTAATATAATAGCAATTAAAACCTCAAAATAATCCTAAAGTTTTACCGCTCTTAAAACCCTTCGTTATTTCCTCTGAACTAGACTCTATATGAGCGACAACTGACAAGTATGTCTTCTTACGCAAACTCGGCTCCATATAGATAACTAATCTGAATTATTGAGATACCATTCACATGTATTCTCTCTGAACTACGCGCTATGCAAGCAACTAGTCAAAGTCATAATTGATTCCGGGAACAACAATGAAATGCATGAATAAATGTCATATTGACACCAATGACTTGTGAAACTACATTTCTTACAACCAACTAAAGTCATTTTGGAACCAATAAGGTATTTAACCAGACTTTCACAGTTACTTTGCCCTATATGGCAAAATTGACTAGATAGTGGATTTTTGGTTGAATTTTTTTTTTTTTTACTATTTGAAGGCAAAATCGAATCTTATTTGAATCCTATGAATACAAGTCAAGTCTGTGAGTCTTGAAATTTGCACAAGGGTGATAAAGCTTTACTGTTCCCGAGATATTTACGAACACTTGTAATGTATGTACAGCAAGTACGATGTATTAAATGGCAGCAATCGAACTCTCCCTGTGATATCACAGGCCTACAGCACTGTGACATCACAGTGGGTAGCATGATCAAAACAGAAAGTGAAGAATTAGTTTCTCCAGCAGTGATTGCGATCCAGCAAAAGGCGACATATGTTTATTTGCATATTCAAGCACTATTTTTGGGTACTCCCGAAGTATATGAACCAAGCTGGCGGACACCGGAACATAGTATAGGTAGGTACCAGGTTAGGGTTGGGCCATAATTTAATTCAAATTTTCCTTATTTTAGTTCTATTACGAGTTCGGGGACTAGCCATATGACTCCCGTAGTATTTCTACCTGAAACTACGACCTAACCCTAATATGGTACATACACATAGTACGTTCCGGTGTCTGCCATCTTGGGTCACATACTTCGAGAGTACCAGTTTTTGTATTATCAATTATGAGCTGTATAACAGATTGGATTTGCAGACCCTCCGAAAGTGGTTGACGGACCCCAAAAGGTCCGTGGACCTCACTTTGGGAACCACTGGCTTAGGCTTAGAGCTATTTGCACAAGCTACTATTACGGAAGTGATTTTCCAACATTCTCAATAAATAGGGTTCATCTACATTTCATACAGTTTATTGAACAGAGCTTAGATCAGAATATATGTATGAATAAACACCAGCATACATTTTAGTAAATTTATAGAGATTACCGTTGTTCAAAAAGAATGCATGACTGCTGAAAACAAAAAGCTCAATTCTGAATTATGTTAGTGCCATAACTATATAAAGTACTAATCTGAATTATCGAGATTCCATTTACATGTATTCTCTCTGAACTATGCTCTATGCAAGCAACTAGTCAAAGTCACACTTGATTTCAGAAACAACAATGAAATGCAAATTCAATCAAACTTTGGAAGTCGAGAACACATAGAAAAGATTGCTATTTCTCATCATCTAATTAGCAGTAAATTTAAACATGACTGGTTATTCCTATGGTAGATGATCATGAAAGTTGGACGAAAACCAAAATATTATTTTGTTTATTCTGGCATCGAATAGTTTTCGAACCAGAAAAGTTATTTAAAAACATCACTGACAAAGACA
The DNA here is from genome assembly GCF_964204865.1 of Styela clava. Taxonomy (NCBI): domain Eukaryota; kingdom Metazoa; phylum Chordata; class Ascidiacea; order Stolidobranchia; family Styelidae; genus Styela; species Styela clava. The sequence continues at coordinate 1,982,369 of NC_135258.1, forward strand.
GTAGTATTGGTCTTAAGTAAATCAGCATTAGACGATAATGGATATAAGCTTCACAAGTCATGTCTGAAAACAAACTCCAAGTGCAAAAGACAGACAGATTACTCTAAAAATAAAGATTTTCAAACCTTCTTACAAATATTCTAACTTCATAAGTACCAACAACTGCTTGCCCAAGGTCTCTTTTCAAGCGATATGTCGACATGTATTAAAATTATCACTATATTATCAATTTTTTGCATGTGATCGCAGTTTGATGCACGAAGCAAATAATTTATTTAAAGATATCAGTGACATAGACAGTGATATTGGTCCCGAGTAATTAATTAGGATTGGAGCGTCATTGTTCAGGGGGACTTTATAATCTTGTTAATGTTCACACATGGATGGAAGTTAAAAATTTAAGAAGTTATTTTTATAATTGTTAACGAGATCTTGTTCTATTTATACAAGGATAAAAACTTGGAATTCAAATAAAGTATGTTTATAATTCCTAAAGAATACTAAGTAATTGTGACAATATAAAATTAAAACTGCATGACATATAAATTGAAGAATTTACTAGGTGATTTTATATTCTTCTTCTATTCATACATGGATAAAAGTTTGAAGTTCAAATAAGGTATGATCTTTATTTTTGAGCACGTAATTGCAGGAATAATAGCATCTATAATTGGTCATCAACATGACATATAAATTTAATAGGTAATTGGGATTAAATTGTCATTGTTCTAAAGAACTTTATAAATTTGTTACTTTTCTTACATGGATAAAAATTTGGAATTCAAATAAAGTATGTTTATAATTTTTGAAAAATACTAAGTAATTGTGGAAATTTAAAAATTAAAATTGCATGGCATATTAATTGAAAATTTATATGGGATATTTATAATTTTGTTCCATTCATAAATGGATAAAAGTTTGGAATTTCAATAATACTTATTTATAATTTTTGAAGAATAATATTAAGTAATTGTGAGAATATATAAATAAAAACTGCATGGAATATGAATAGAAACATTTTATAAGGATATTTATAATTTTGTCCTATCCATATATGGATAAAAGTTCAGATAGAAAATAGACATATATAGAAGTTCAAATAAAGTAGAATCATTATTTTTGAAGGTAGTAATTGCAAGAATAACAACATTTGTAATTGTTCATCAACATGAAATATGAATTGAATAGTTAATTAGGATTTATAGTCAAAATTCTGAAGAACTTCATAATCTTGTCACTTTTCATACTGGTATAAACATTTGGAATTTAAATAAAATATAATCATAATTGCTCAACAATAATACTATCTGATTGGGAGAATATAAAACAATAAAAACTGATCATCAGCATGACGTATAAATTGAAGAATTTTTATTAGTGATTTTATAATCTTGTTCTATTCATACATAAATAAAAGTTTAAAATTAAAATAAAGTTTGTTTATAATTCCTAAATAACACTAAGGAATTGTGAGAATATAAAAATTAAATTTGTGTGGCATATAAATCAAAGAATTTTTCAAATGGTTTTATAATCTTCTTTTATTCATACATGGATAAAAGTTTAAAATTTAAGAAAGAATAAATTTTAAAATACTATGTTTATAATTCCTGAAGAATACTAAGTAATTATGAGAATTTAAAAATTTATTAAGGAACTTTATAATTTTGTACTTTTCATACATGGATAAAAGTTCAAAAAAGTATAATCATTACTTTTGAGGATAGTGATTGCAGGAATATAGAAAATTAAAATCGCTCTCCAGCATGATATATAAGTTGAATAGTTAATTAGGATTGAACCGTCATTGTTCAAGGGAACTTTATATTCTTGTTAATATTCCCACATAGATAAAAGTTTAAAACTAAAATATTAAAGTATATTCAGAATTCTTAAAGAATACTAAGTAATTGCGAGAATATAAAAATTAAAACTGTGTGGCATATATAATAAAATATTTTCAAAGGGAACTTTATAATCCTGTTCTATTCATACATGGATGAAAGTTTGAATTTCAGAAAAAGTATAATTATTATTTTTGATGAAAGTAATTGCATGAATACGAAAATTTTTATTATTGATTATTAAGATGACATATAATTTGAATTGATAATTAAGATTGTACAGTAATTATTCTTGTGAACTTTATAATCTTGTGTCTTCATGCATTGAAATCAGAAACATGTCGACGTAAGAAATCATAAGGTCATTTATTTCGTCACTCTGAAAGTTAAACAAAATTTAATTAATTTTTCACAACAATATGTACACAATGTTACTTATTATATAAGTTTGGTGTCGGAGCCGTATTACTTGACTTTCAGAGACACAACTTTTGAAACGTTGACGTTAAAACTTCAATAATTTAATTTTTTAATACAACTCAAAAAATTTGATTGACGCAAAAACGCCCTTGACAGTTTATAAAAATAGACAAAGTTGACAAAATTGGATGCAATCCCGGTCGTCAAACTTTGACTCCTGATTGTCACAGTAGCTTACTTTAGTGGCTTCGAAACGGAAATTTCCGCCTCCAGCTATATTTCCAAACGTTATGCTGAAATACTCATTCTTAGTGTTCCACAGTAGCGGCGCGTCAATAGGGCCAACCGGGGCAATGCCCCGGTTGTTTTTTCGGTATAATAAAAAATATTCGAAAAATACCTCAATATCGGTTGCACAGACTGTCTACACTAGCCATATTCTCCCGACATGGTTCATTTTTCGCTCGCAAAGCCTTCGCCGAACGTCGACGGGGCGACGCCGATTTTGCCCCGGTTGCTCATTGTATATCGTATTCTCTCTTTTATCTTCCACTCGCCGCGTTTGTCTCGTTTGTTTTCTGTTTCTTTTACTAAATCATCGGGGCCGATCGGGGCTAGCCCCGAAATTATGACGACACAATGCCGACGTTTCTTACAACAACGTGTTGACATAATCACGCATTCCTTCTCGTCCGTTGGTTGCTTGAAGAGTTGATAGTTTCCTCGCCTTCGTTTTTGTCGCTTGTTTCGCTATTTGAATCAGTTAGAGACCTTTAGTCCATTTGCTTTCGATTTTCCACATTCCTTTTGAGCTCCTCACTTCTTTCCGGCTTCGCATTTCTTTGCCTTAGACCTCATAATGAACAAGGTTGATGCACTACTTCGCACTACGTTTTCGCAGCTGCCGCTGGAACAAAAATTAGAGGTACAACGTCTGGGCCTTATCAACTAAAAAATTGTTCACTGGAACAATCCCATGACGGAGGAAAGCGTCGGCGTACATTCTGCGCAGAAACTTGGTATAAAAAACACGAATGGTTGTGTTACAGCGAGGACAAAAATGCACTTTTTTGTTTTTATTGCCTACTTTTTGCTACCGCCCGTGACTCACGTTGGTGTAAATTTGGTTTTAGAGATCTTAAACATCTTTCCGAGCGTGCCAGGGATCATCGATCTTCTATGGAGCATCTGGACAATGCAATAAAATACCGAACATTCGGAAATGTTAATATTGCAGCACAGTTGGATGAAGGACGCGCGGTTTCTATTCGTCGGCACAACCAAAACGTCGAGAAAATCCGCCATGTTCTCGGTCGATTGATAGATGTTTTGAAGTTCATTGGTTGTCACGAGCTGTCCCTCCGTGGGCACGATGAACGGACTGGCTCTTCTAATAGAGGGGTATTTTTGGATATGGTGGAATACACCGCATCCCTAGATACAGTATTGAGAGATCATCTTGATGCCGCAACTGTTTCGAAAGGGACATCTAAGGATATCCAAAATGATTTGCTCGACTTAATGTATAAAATTTATTTACAACATTTGGCTCTGGAAATTGAGAATTGCCAGTTCCTTTCGATTCAGTCTGACAAGACAACTGACATCACGTGCGTTTCCCATCTGGCTGTGATTTTTCGGTTTGTAAAAGATGGTAAACCTACCGAGAGATTTCACAGCTTTGTACCAATCGTTGATCGCACGGCTTGTGGGATATCGGCTGTACTGAAAGAAGTGTTACAGCCTTACAACGCGAAGTCAAAATTGATAGCTCAAACTTATGACGGCGCGGCAGTCATGAGTGGGTCGAAACATGGTGTTCAAGTTTATATAAAAGAAGATTTTCCTCATGCGCATTTTTTTACATTGTTATGCACACCAATTTAACCTCGTTATTAAAAATATGTGTCTTGATACCCCTCTCGTCCGTATATTTTTTGCAAATGTTTCGGGGTTTTCTTCATTTTTTTCCGTTTCGCCGAAGCGCTCTGACCTCTTTCGCCAGATATGTAGCCGCCGTCTCCCAGCTTGTGCACCAACACGTTGGAACTTCAGATCACGCGTGGTGCAGGGCGTGTCCGAAATTAGGTCTGAGCTCATTGAGTGTTTCAATGGCATTCAGAGCTCTCCGGTTTGGGACGAACGCTCTGTGAGGGAGGCGGCAGGTCTAAAGCGTCTGCTAGAAGATGGTGAGTTTTCATTTTTTCTCCACAATATTCTATCACGTGGATGCATTATACGGCGCATTGCAGTCAAGGCTAATGGATGGAGCGTCTGTGCAGTCGTGTATTTCAGACTTCTGCGATGCTGTATCTCGTATCCGGGAAACAATAAAATACGACGACACATGGAGTGCTTTTTTACGCCGCGGGCAAACAACGCAGCGTTTGATTTTGTCTGCAAAGAAATGCTGTGACATTCTGGTGAATCAAATAGGCGATCGTCTGCGCACTGAACACCTTGCCGCGTTCTCTTTGATGAACCCCAAACATTTTTCAAAATTTGCACGTCAATTTCCCATCCATTTGTTGGCTACTGTCTCCAAATTTTACCCCATGATAAACGTGGGTAAATTGGAAAATGAATTGCGATGTATATACATCAATCAAACTTTTTTGAACATCACATCAACTTGCGCGCTCTATGGGTTCCTCATAGATAACACTCTAGTAACTACCTTTGCGGCGTCTGCAAAATTTCTGGACATCATTTTGACGACGCCTATTTCTTCCGCCTACGCAGAGCGAACATTCAGCACGCTGAAGCGTATTAAAACGTATCTCAGAAACACAATGAAGCAAGATAGATTAAATTCCTTGGCTGTTTTATCCATTCACAGAGACGTTATTTCTGGGATGCATGTCTTTAATCAGCGCGTTATTGAGCATTTTGCTTCCAAGAAACCGCGGCGTGTTGCATATATGTTCAAGCAGTAGAAGTCTAGCAGCATATATATCTATGAGTGAGCGACGCATGTCCTTATCTTTGCATTACTTTCCTTTCTTCATAGTAACGTTTTAAACCTTATTTTAGGTTTTGTCTGCTTTCCCGAAGTTTCTGTTAATATGTCATTGTATTTATCTGGGTAAATATTGCCTTTCCTTTTGAAAGAGGTTTCAAAATAAACTATGTCTATATTTAAAAATCCCTTGACTTGGACCGGTTTTAAAGACACTTTCTTATCGTTAAAAATTGTCGCTGTTGCCGATTGGTTGTTACCGATGGAATGGTTTTTATACTCATAAAATGATGGGAGAACTTACAGCGCTCATCCTGTCCCCGTAGATGGGGGTGACTTGGTCCCGCAGTAGCTTGCCCCGGTTGTCAAAATGACCACGCGCCGCCACTGGTGTTCCAGTTCCTGATCTTATAGAGAGGAAACGTTCTCAGTATCTGAAATGCAATTGCAAGATACAAAGAATATATAACGCAATTTATTTTTAAATTTCCCATGTTTTAATAATTACAATACACAAGATAAAGGGTGTTAATTCAGAGACGAGTGGTTTTTAAAAACTACTATGATAGGTGGCTCACTTTCAAATACTTTCAACACTTGTGTCAGGAACAAAAAATCTTGTTTTGTTTTTAACATGTCCATTGGTTATTTTAAACATTACTTCAAGTACTATAAAAACACACAAATGAAGCAAATGAATAAATGCATCAGAGTCAAGAAATTATTGACATCGCATTCTATTCACATCCTCTAAAATTCCTCATGTCACCACGACTCATAAACGCCCCTAACCCCAAAAATCTTTGCATGTCACCCCAACCCATAAAACTTCTCCCTCGTCCGTGTAACCCTTTATGCTCTCCGACTCTTAAAACCCCAAAAGTTTCGCATGTCTAACAATCTCCATCCCCCATTCTAAATCTCTCCACAGGAACAACACTATTCTTGTAGAAGCTTACAAAAAGGACAAAAGTGCAGAACCAACATGTTTATTAAAAAAGTTATGAAGCCAGATTTTATCAGATTCAGTACTCACGTTTTTAGTTTCTTTGTCTTTCTTTGGATCAATCAAGCTGATTCCATTTTTATTGATCGCAATCTCTAGATTTTCTGGGTAAGCTTGCTTTGTCATTAGCTGGATAAAAAAAGGGTTACCGGTACTGTGTTATTTTATATACCAGTGGTCCCTAACAAAGGCTTTCAGTTTTCACTTTGTTGAGCCTGAATTTTTTGAACATAATTAGTTTTGGAATATACCAATCAAAATAAATGTCATATTGACACCAATGACTTGTGAAACTACATTTCTTACAACCAACTAAAGTCATTTTGGAACCAATAAGGAATTTAACCAGACTTTCACAGTTACTTTTCCCTATATTACTCCAGCAGTGATTGCGATCCAGCAAAAGGCGACATCTGTTTATTTGCATATTCAAGCACTATTTTTGGGTACTCCCGAAGTATGTAAACCAAGCTGGCAGACACCGGAACATAGTATAGGTAGGTAGGGATGGGCAATATAGAATACCGAATCCGGAGGATTCGAATCCCAAAGTATTCGAACCCAACGGGATTCGATAACAGGATTCGGTTTCCGCTCTCCGGCGCCATGAGTCAATTTTTGTATTTCGGGTTTCTAATTTATCAATTAAAGACGAGTGTTTTTTCTCGCGTGGAAATCTCACGAGCGTTTTTTTCGCGTGGAAATCTCTCTCGTTTAATTAAACTTGCGTCTGCTCGCAGACAACCCGTAAAATCGGTAAACATCAAAGACGGTAATCTCTAATGGCATAGTCTAGACCAGCGTTTACCAAACTTTTTTGGCCAAGGAACACTTACGCTTTTTATCTCGCTTCGCGGAACACCAAAAATTAAAGGGTAAAATTGATAAAGAAAAATGGTGTAATGCGGCGGTCCCAAAAGGTGCGCTACTACAGTTCTTCGCCGCGGCGAGTTGCCAAATGCGCCGCGAAAACTAACAAAAGTGCATTCAGCATACCTAAAATATGATTGAATATTTGTGTATGTATGTCTGAAGAAGTCTGACCTTGGTCAGACGAAACGTTACAGAAATATATTTGTGTTAGTGTGCAGCAAGACTCTTGAATCACCTAGGATTGTTATCTCTACTCTTGCTACAGCATCCTTGCAATATATGCATACGGATCCACCGGCACAAAAGCATAGAAGAAGGATAAGTAGTCAGTCTCGCAGAAACCAAATATTCAGCGAATATTTTGCATATTGCATTTAAATGTTTATTGCTCCTTATTTTAAATGCTGTGTATCTGAATCAATAAATTCATTTACCTTTCTTTGTCGTTTACTTTCTATTACGTAGTGTTTGCCTCTAATGTTACCTAACAATGGAGTTAGAAGTACTTGGTGCAATTTTGCGAGCTGGAGTTTGTTTATCTGCTGAATCGAATTTAGCGAACATGAGTGATTTTTTCAGCATTTCCTAGTAAAACCAGTCAGAGCTTGAGAAAGAAGAGTTGACCTTTTGCCTTTGTCCGCTTTAGGCCGACCGTGACGCGATATTGAACGGTCGCCAGTTGTGCGACAACTTCACGATCCCGAGGTAATTTTGGTCCCTTTTCCACGGAACACTTGGAAGATGCTCGCGGAACACTAGTGTTCCGCGGAACACAGTTTGGGAAACGCTGATCTAGAAAAAAAATAAGAAAAGGTTGAGCACAGAATTCTACTGGGAAGCAGTAGGTAGCCGCTGAGAACCAAGGTCAGTTATCACGGTGACGGTGCTCGGAGTCTAGTGTTGTACGTATTTGGTTTGAATTTTGCTGTCTTTTTTTCCTCATGATATAATGTTTGACTTCTTTCTCTCTTCTGTTTATATTTTTGTTAGACTGATTCACGGGTGTCGCTGCTCGTTAACCAGTTTTGGTTTTTCGCGATTCCTTTCGCCCTGAAATGCCGTATTTTAATTCCTTTTTTATATTTATTTGCATGTAGTGTTTTTTTCTGTTTGGTGAAAAAATAAATTACTGATTACTGATTATCAAGCAGAGACACCCGAGTTTCTATTATATATAAATATTTAACAAAATGAAAATGCAATGGAGTCAGGTCCAAAAAGAATTTAACAGTAATCGGCTGATTTAGGTTTTGTGCGGATCAGTATGGACCTCTGATTAGAATCACCGACACCCCTTACCCATGGGTACATGGTAAGTATATCAATCATACGGATATATGATTAACAAAAAAAAACTAGATTAAATATATTTAATTAAAAAATAAGATGAACGAAGGTTTTCTTTCCAACTCAGAGTTTACCTCTGATGAAGGTCTATGACGAAAAATAAAAGTCGCAAAACGCGTCAATTAAATCGTTCTGAGAACAATATCGTTACAACCTCACGCCCTCGGGGAACTAAAATATTCTAATAAAATAACCGCTAAGAACCGCAGTGTGGTGCATCGGTACAAGTGGGATTACGCTTGCACGGCACCTCTGATCACCCCGCGTGGGTTCGCAGGTTCGAAACTCTTGCGAGGGGATTGTTGGACTTCTCGCCACCGTAGGGTAGTTCCCCACGTAAATGCTGGTCGCTGGTTCTCCACCATCAAGCCGTTGCATATGAAAACAAAGATCACTGGCTAACTAACTAATCACATACCCGACCTGGACAGGTAACCGGGAGAGATGCTGTGTATATCTTATCCTATTCAAAGGGGTAAAATTTCAAAATTATTACTTTAATTTTGTCTAAATCGTCAGCTTAAATTTTGAACTGTAAATTTGTAGCTGAAAAAAATGATACTAATATGAATTCATTGGTTTTTCTATACAGGATGTTAAAAAAGTGACGCAAAACTAACACAAGTTCAGATGAAATGCTACTTAAAACATTTAACGTCTGACACCTTTTAACAATATTGAATTACGGTGGAATGCCATTTCACTCCCGATTCTATAATCCGTCCTATTTATTTTGTTTTTATCCATATTTTATCGTCAATTATGCTGATTATGAAGTCGATAAAAACCTATAGTTATTATACCTATTTTATCACTATTTTTTAAAGTCCCAGTATCTCATTAAGTTTGCGCTGCGGCACGTGTTTCACTTACAGATTACCTCATTCGCTTCTGAGTGAATGCGCCTGACCTTCGAGCAAATTAATTTAAATAAAAAAATTAACCATCCGTGTGGGCGCCAAACACGCGTAGCGCACGTTCCGCGGATGTGATGGAAAGTCGCTCATATCGTACAATGAACTTTACTTTGTTTGCCAGGAGTAAGAATTACCATTATTTACACATTATCAAATACCATTGCGTAACAATGCTAATAGTAATTATCGAGTACCTCATCACGCTATTCTGTTACAGCACATAGCCCCGATATAAAATATACTGAATGTTTAATTTAGGGCAGACAACCTTTAATATTGGAGGGCCAAATTTTGGTTATTTACATGCGTTGTTAGGGCATTGTAACGTCATAGGCCAATAAATAAAACTCGGGTATAGGCTTTGATACGCAAAGTGATTGGAATTAAACACTCGTTTCGTGGGCAGCATACCATTCAAAATTGGCAATTACCTGCGGGCCGCACTATTTTTTCTTGCGGGCCGCATTTGGCCCGGCAGCCGCAGGTTGCACACCCTCGGTATAGAGAATAGAGAGCTACGTTCTAGTCTACTCGAAGTAGATGAAATGCGTATTTGAAAGGAATGAACAAATATATTGTAGAAAAAATGAAAATAGTTTTTATAGCGGAGTTTTGTTAGGCACAAAACTGAGTTTACACCCCCTTTACAATAAAACTCACCGTTCTCCCTACTTTTATAGCTTGATAAGTGAATTTCACAGGTTTTAATTTCTATGTTAGATCAAATAAGTGATGATTTCAAGTTGAAGCGCATATTTAAGTTTAGCTATCAATTAAAGTCAGTTAAATTAACTACAATGTGCTATACGGTGTCGCATCAGGTTACCAGTCCATGCCAAGTATGAAAATAGTTATTGATTTCGAGAAAACCGTAATAGACTAGACTAGACACTAGAGATATGTGAAACATCCTATGACAGCAACCATCTAGCACTTGAAAAAACCCACAATATTTGAGCCTGCAATCTAGGCAAGGGTAACCAACCAGGGGTACGATTCCAAGTGTGTTTGTTCCCAAGGCATGACACGACGCGCCAGCCATCAAGTCTATCGGTATATACACGAGACCAAAATGACGTTACTTAAAAAATTCTGACCCTGCCAAATAATAGTAGCGCATGTCATATCGTTGGATAACAGTGGCCGGTTATACAAGGCCTTGTTCGGAGCGAAAGTCGTGACCTAAACGCCGTGATAAATATTGATTTTAGATATTTTTACAGTTGAAGTTTTACATAAATAGCTGACAAGATACAAAGACATGGACGGCCTCAGGTCACTGCAACTTACGTGGCGCAATGTGTCCTGTACTTCCATAGGTTCAGCGCTCGCTGATTCTAGGTGTAAATTATTAAATGCAACCGTTATAAGCATGTATAAACTCTCACGAGTAACTTTGAATTTTTTTTTCAGTTAGGGCATAAAACATAAATAATCAAATATAAAGGTTGAAAAGGTTATTTTAATCTCCACACAGACTGGCCACGCGAAGTCTATATAGGCGTAAAGCGCTACGATTATTAAGACCGCCCTGGCAACGGATAATTACTGAATAGAAGGAAAAGGCTGAAATGGCAAAGTTCAAAAAGGTGAGTTCATATTTATGCGACGTTTAATTAAGCACTTCGTTAAGAATACGGGACTTACACAAACTGTCACAGTTTTAGAAAAATTTGCAGCACGAAATTGCGCCGTAGGAAATCTCGCCCGCAGGAAATTTTGCCGCCTAGAAAAATATTTTTGCTGTAAAACAATTATTATTGTGATAAAAACAGATTATATTTGCAAATACATGTTTTAAAGCAAAATGCTCTTGCAGCGAATTTTTCGGACACGGGCTGCCACTGATATATTAAATGGAAACACCTTTTCTTTATGATGGGGGGACACTTCATATTACCTATGACTTTTGCTCCTCTAACATCTTGTCTTTTATCAACGTCCGAAAAATGGATAAATTGTCTTAAATGATTTTTAAAGTGAACAAGTCTAATAATATTGACAAACTTATTTGATTAAATTTATACAAACAATATATATATATATATATATATAACGATAATATAGACCCTTGGATTTGATTGTAAACACCCCAGGACTGTACCGGCGAAAGCCTTGTTAAAAACGTCTGATCTACACACTCACACCTTATTTTTAGGGCGACCATGTCTGGTTAATAGACGCAGACCCTCAATCTCAGTGTTCGGTACCGTTGGGTGCAGTAGTCGAAGCAACACAAGGCGGAAAAATCAAAGTATTTGATGACGAGAAAAAGGTTAGTAATATAATTATTTATAGAATCCATTTTAATATTTATCTCGGAGAAGAGTAAAATAAAAATTAGTTTAACTGCTTTTAAGGAGGTTGTGAGCATGGTTTACCTGATTCTGGAAAGATGCTGAGCATGTTTTTTAGTTCTGGGAAGGTGATGGGCATGGTTTATCTGGTTATTAAAAGGTGCGGGCATAGTTTGCTTGGTAATAGGATGGTAGTAGGCTTGCTTTACCTATTTCTTGGAAGTTGGTGGGCATGGTTTACCTGGTCTTGGGGAGTTGTTGGGCATGGTTTCCCTGGGCTAGTAGTGGGCATGTACTACTTGGTTCTTGAAGGTCGTTTGCATGATCTACTACGCCTTGGATAAGTATTAACTTGGTTTACCTGGTTGTAAGAAGATTGTGGGAATATTTTAGACTAAGACTTTATGACTAGGCCTGAGAATTCTCGCAAAAAATACCACAATCTGTGACTGAACCAGTGTTTATAAGTTTCAGTTTCATTGTCCACACAAAATTTGTGGACCTTTTTTGATAAAACAAACTGTTAGTTTGTTGTCCTTCGCAAGCTAAGCCGTGAGTATGTTGAACTAAAAACATGTTATTCCAATTTTGCAGAAAAAATGGTTAAAGTTAGCTTCAGCAAAGATCGAGTTGATGCATCCAACATCTGTGGAGGGAGTTGAGGACATGATCAGACTTGGCGATCTGAATGAAGCAGGGATGCTCAGAAATTTACTCATCAGATACAATGAAAACAAAATTTATGTGAGTGATGAATGTTGGATTGCATGAAATACAAAAACATGTAGAATTATTTTATTTTATTAACGATGGTTTCATCCACTCATCATTCCAAACAAAATTTTCTGGATCAGGTTGTGCGCATGCGAATTTTGCCCTTTTTTCAACCAGTGATGCCAAAATAGTGAATTTTAATGCTATATTCACTAGAGACAATCTTACCCAGGATGTAATAAATTTGTTTATGCAATGACTGACCGACAGATTTTAGTTCTTTTAAAATAAATTGCAGTGGCCATTTGTACATAGCCTCATTCAGAATTGAAAGCCACGTATGAAATTATGTCTCAAGATTTATATGTCTGTGATTCAAGTGTAATACAGGGTGTCCATGAAGTCCCTTTGGAATTTTAATTTTCGGAGCTCCAGAAGTATGTGCACTAAGATGACGCACAACCTGAACATAGTATGTGTGTACCTTTAGGGTTCAGGTTGTTGGAAATCTTAGTGCACATACCTCTGAAGCGTCCAATATTGTCATGAAGTCAGTTCTCAATATATCTTAACCAGGTTTGTTGTTTTTACTCAGTAATTGTTCAAGTATTCTTACTTGATTCAATACATCTGTGAGGGCCAAAACTATATATATCGACAATTCCCTTTGCAATTTTAGGAGTAGCCAGAGTAGCCAGTAGGTATTTGAAGGCAGATATGCAGGGTGCCCATAAAGTCCCTTTACAATTTCAATTTTGTCATGAAGTCAGTTCTCAATATAACATAACCAAATTTTCGTTTTTCAAGCAGTAATTGTTTAAGTATTTTTACTTGATTTAATACATCTTTGAGGGCCGAAACAATATATGGTATCGATAAATTCTCTTTGCAGTTTTAAAAATTTTTGAGAAGTTAAAATTTAAAATTTTTAAAAATTTTTAAAACTTCATGAACACCCTATATATTCATATCTTTTTGGGACACCTATCACATTAGGTTGACCATGCCTGATCGTATATAGTCCGGTCATCCCAAAAATAGGATCTCCATGGACGATAATTTCTGCTTTCTTTTGACTTATGATGTGTATTGTCCTGCAAGAATTCGTTTACTCAGAACAAGTATTCAGATTTAGACTATCTGTTCAATCAAATCCCCAACAACAGACTCTCTCACTTCTGAAACAATACCGAATGTAACATGAGATTACATGTAGCAACAACAATTTAAACATCAGGTTCACTGATACATGTTAGTACGTAAGATAACATGAACTATATACTCTACTATATACATGAACACTATAACATGAATCACTTTGCTTAAATCTAAAACATAACTCCCAAAACGCCAAATATAACATCAGTTGCTAGCTTTGATGCACTTGACCCATACGATGGTGGTGTCTAACGTTTAAATAAAAAAAGAATGAGTTGCTGATAATCATAACTTTATAAGAAAAAAACATGCGAACTCCATGTATCTCACTACTGCTTGCAACTGATTTTTTTAATTTCAGACTTACACTGGTAGGGTAATCAAAGGTATGGCGGTGAACCCATTCATAACGCCGTCTAGCCAACTCAAGAACTCCCAGTCTAATTTGTATAAAAATGCTTATAATTAGTAAAATATGTTTATGTGGACATTCTTTGTTTCAGACCTACACTGGTTCAATCCTTGTGGCAGTTAATCCCTATCAAGTCCTTCCCTTGTATGGGGTGGATCAGGTCCGAATGTACACAGACAAAAAATTTGGAGAATTGCCGCCACATATATTTGCAATTGCAGACAATGCTTACTCCCACATGCAGATCACTCAGAAAGACCAATGTGTGATTGTAAGGTAGGGTAATTTGTGCATGAAGTATTTCTTTTTTTGGTACTCCCATAGTATATGTACCAGGTTAGTGCCAGGCCATAATTTTATTCCAATTTTCCATATTTTAGTTCTATTACGAGTTCGAGGACTGTGTGTGTTAGCCAAGTGAATAGGTTTCAGTCTCTTTACACAACTTGATGTAAAGTAGGCGAACAAAATTTGTTACCTCCATATCGGTACACACACTTCAGATAACTCAGATTAGGGTAATTTTCTTTTTTACTCAAAACCAAGCTCGAGCAGTGGGAGGACGGGAAACTGCATGTCTGGTGTATCACACCCTTAGTTGATTTATTATTCACTCACCACTGGGTTTTAATCATAGACCAGTTGTCGACTAGTTTAGGCGCTCCCGGTGTCCGCCATCTTGGTTCACATACTTCGGAAGTACCCTAGTTTTTGTATTTCGAAATTAGAGTCTAGTCTTTGGACTTTATAAACTTCAATAACAAAATTTGAACCCCAAATGTGCGAATTTAGTGATAGTTCTCGTTATATGGCACTTTCGATATTTTCTTTCTTGAAAGTTTATATAAATCGAGGTATCAAAACTGAAGGTAAAATTGGAAGAGTTATTGATATAGATTTGGTGGCGCTACAACCGGTCGAACTGTTAGACTTGAATCATGTTGGCATTGCAGATTACACATTCCAAGTTGTATTTTAGGTTTGCTCCACATATATCTATATACATTGTATGCAGTTAAACTATAGAAGTTTCTCTCGCCTCTGGAATGCTTTATTGGGTTTCTGCACCATCAGAAATGTTGAAAAAGCACTGGTGTATTGCTTAAAGTTCTCTGCATGCAGGCGGCAATGCCTTTCATACTATTAAGTTTAAATCAAACGCCTTCCCACTTCACCCAGGGTGTGATCACCTAAACCAAAAATGCCGGTCTTTTCCAAAAATAGTTTCTTACATTTTATTAGATATCAGTGGCTAATTGTATATGGGTTTATTCAAATCGAAAGATGTGAAAATAGGTTATAATCAGTTTATACAAGTTTGTTGAAATAGGGTCACGAGCACTCAAGAAAAAGTCAAAATGTCACCTGTTTAAATTACCTTATCAGTGAGACACCCACGTTTTATTTGATGTGCTCCCAATATTTCCTAGCAATTTGCTAATGATTTAAAATTTCTTAGAAAGACCTTCTAAGCTATTAAGCATGGGCAAGTTATTAAACAAAGATAAATTTTTTCTTATCATTGTTACACATCTGATCTTACTATTCAAATAGACAGATATGCAACAGACTTTACTTAGCTAATTTTTTAAATAGTCGAGGAACTCAGTTTGTTTACGGAACACTTGAGGGTTTACAATATAAGTCATCATCCACATCGATAAGGGGTCAAACACAGGTTATCAAAATCTGGGTTAATTTTCAACACATATAAAATCAATTGCGTCACATATTTTCTGTCGTTCAATGTTTTTGCCTTTGAAGATGCGTATAATGCAAGTGTCTGATCATTTTTATAAATCCCCAGTTAAAAAACATCGCTCAATATTAAAAAAAAATTAGTAGTCATCCACTTAGGGTTATGAATGCAGGATGCGAAGGGAAACAATATTTTCAAATCATTTTTAACCCAAACCTTAATCCCAACTGGATAATCACTTATTTATTATAGTAATATGTTAAAACATGGTGGCGTGTTTTCCGGGATCATTAGTGGCGGAGGCTTTGTACAAAATATCACAAGAGTCTTGCTACACACATACACAAAAGTATTTCTGTAACAATTCAGAGGAACTCTTGTGTGCAAAACAAATCATTTAAAATTGTTTTATTTATCTATTACTGTTAGACTTAAATCACGGATGTCACTGCTCGATAACCAGTATTTGTGTCTCGTGCCTCCCCTTCACCCTGAAGTACCATTTTATGCCTTTTTGTATTGCTTATTCACAAAGTGTAGTACGATGGAAAAATAAACTACATGGGCTGAATCATTTTTAGCGGAGAATCAGGAGCTGGAAAGACAGAGTCAACCAAGTTTATTCTTCAGTACCTGACCTCAGGATCTAGAAAACATTCGCCCATTGAAGAACAACTATTGAAAGCCAATCCTGTGCTGGAAGGTAATACAGTGTTACCATATATATTAAATTATTTAAGCTAAAAATTTAAACAAATTTTTCAGGTTAATTTTAATAATTTTATTAATTCATGAATAATTGCAACAAGAAAAAGATTTATTTTCCCCCACAGACATTTTTACCCATGTATATTTGCTCCTGTGAATATTTACACATACAGACATTTTCACCCATGTGCATTTGCACTCGCAGGCACATATGTAAATTTGCACCCGAGGTTGTTTGCACACACAGAATTTGAACTCACATACATTTACACCCATGGACCTTTACAAACAAAGATAGTCTTACTCACAGACATTTACACCCACAAACATTTGTAGCAACAGGCATTTGAACCCAGGGACATACCTAAACACAGACATTTTCACTCATTCCAGTCTCATTCTGACATTTATATCCATGTGTGTTTGTACCTGCAAACGTTTCCCACAGACATTTTTACCCATGTATATTTGCTCCTGTGAATATTTACACATACAGACATTTCATCCACATACATTTGCACCCATAGACATCACAGATGCTACATTTAGACCAATGAACACTTACACCCAGAACATTTGCATCCATGACAGTTCACCCAGTGACATTTTCACACTTGTACATTCGCTTCCAAGTAATTTTCCATGTACATGATTGAGTGTTTTTTTTTGC
The DNA here is from genome assembly GCF_964204865.1 of Styela clava. NCBI lineage: Eukaryota > Metazoa > Chordata > Ascidiacea > Stolidobranchia > Styelidae > Styela > Styela clava. The sequence goes on from NC_135258.1 coordinate 1,999,393, forward strand.
TTTTTTTCAGCATTTGGAAATGCAAAGACTGTTCGCAATGACAATTCTAGTCGGTTCGGGAAATTTATCAAGATCAAATTTTCAAAGAAAGGAGTCATCATTGGAGCATATATTGAACAATATTTAGTCGAAAAGTCGAGGTAATATTGAGGGGGAATGTTTATTTCGTAAGGCGCCATAAAGTAGAACCTTCACCTCATCTATGAGTGTTTATTGTTTTACTTTAATTCTTGCACGATGAAAATAAATATCTGAATCTGAATCTCATCATCTTTTCAAAATATTAATCAAAGTTCATGTTTTTGCAGAATTGTTTACCAAGCCAATGACGAGAGAAACTACCACATATTCTACTGTATGTTGGCAGGAATGAGTTCTGAGCAGAAACAGAAACTTGGACTTGGGAAACCATCAGATTATTTTTACTTAACCCGGGTAAAGTTAGAAACAACTAATATTGAATTTAGGTATTCCCAGCTTTTGGGTCCAATCAGTCAATTCTATTCTTCTATTTCTGTGCTTAACACCTGCCTTGATAAGACATGTATGTAGTCATTTCATACTTCTTAGAAAATTTTTCATTTTTCTATGGGAAGCACATGATGTTGATTCTATTCATTAACTTAGGAATGCTCAGCCATCATCACCAACTTTTCTACATATTTTCATCCATTCCAATGCAAAATTTAAAATATTAAACTTAATTTGACTGATAATTACAACTACAGTTTAATAATTACTACAACAGTATAACAACTGTTATAACAACAAATGACATGTTAATTTGCCTACGCTACTTACTAAAAAGCAAACGTCATATAACAGCCACTGTTGCGGCATAGATCAGATGGAAAAATTTCGTTTTTATGCAATAAATTTCATATTTAGATCATTTATTTTTGTCATGCATGAAACATTGTAAACACAAACAATAATAAATCGAGTAAAAATAAGAGGAAACAGACACACAATGTTTCGACTGCAATTGACGAGGAGTCGCAAAAGACCATGAAGTCACAGTAAATGCTGGGTTCAGCAGCAGATGACGTCAAATAATTTAACTAGATTTAAATATGTTCAGAAAAATATTTAGGAAACGTAAATCGAATCGAGAGAGTAAGTAAAAGAGAGCAATGTTCAAATAAAAAATATGAATGGACTTGAGAGTGTCGGGAGAGAAATGTTTAAATGGGAAAGAAATATTCATCGCGTCGAGTGAATTATGAAAAACGCGTTTACGATGATTAAATATGTCATCAATGATTATATATGTATATATATGTACATATATATAATATGTCAATAATAGTGAGATTATTCAAAAGACACTTGAAATTCGTTCGTGGGCCGCATTTGGCCCAGCTCTAAAACAACGCGATATTAAAACTGAACAAATATTAGATTTGCAACTATTTAATAAATCACATTTATTAGAAGCATTTAGGCTTACCGTAAATCCTCGCATATGAGCCGACCATCCTAAAAACGGCCCTAAAACGGGGAATTTACCAAAAATAGCACATAAGCCGACCCTAACAAATCGTCACACCTATTAACAGCACACTTACCGTAGTCCTTTTTTTACTAATGTTTTAATGACAATCCATCATTCTCACAGCCTTCAGAAACAGTTCCTGCAGCCAGGGCAGGGCGTAAATGCACCCCTTGTCAAAAAGCCTTGATTTAAAATTCATTCTTCTTCTCAGGGATCATGTCTACAATGTGAAGGAAGAGACGATAAATTGGAGTTTGAAATTATTGTCGGTGGAATGAAGGTACAGATAGGTTCACGTATATGTAGGCATTGTAGGCTGTAGCACAATTTTATTTCATATACCATTGTAACTATAGTAACTTTAGAATTTTATTCTAAATTGTACTCTAAACAAGGTTTTAAACAAGTAGCTATAACCTACTGATAGATAAAAAGTTTGTACTCGAGCATGGACTGGTAACCAGACAAAAGTCCACGGTTTGCCGTATGACTAAGCTATGTTATCACTTTCCTCTCACCCGGGATAAATATGTAAATCTTATTCTGTAAATTCTATTTTGACGAAATTTTCAATTGTAGTGCCCATATAGTGGTTTGCCTAACTTTTTTTACATTTATACAAATTTCAATCTAAGCAAGGCTTTATACAAAGCAGCTATTAAGCATGTAAGCAGCATGTAATGTGCTATTACTTAACAAGCAAATTATTCGTCAAGTTCTTCAATTCAGGCAAAGAAGCTAAACTATTATTTAATCAACCAATTGTTTTTTGAGAACAAATTTGGAAAGTCTTTTTTTCTGTATTTCTTGACTCCTTGATGCTGTAGGGTGGTTCATGTAACCCCTGTTCGGTAACCGGATGTAAGGTCGCGCCTTACCGTATGATTATACCATGTTGATGGCTTCCCTCTCCCTCAAGCTGTTGAGGTTCCATTTTCCTGAAAAAAATTTATAAATTAATTTGAAATTATTCGCAAATTTATATTACAACCAGGATCTCTCAATATCGGAGGATGAAATCAATCAGATTTACAAGTTGCTTGCAGCTATATTACATGTCGGTGAGTCGAATAAATTAAATACTTAACATGCAGCAGTCCTAGAATGGTGTATATTTAAACTTTCTCACCTATCCCATACTAGATGGCACGGCTATTCTGAATAGCGACTGTCACTACAGCGACATCACTTCCTTTTTTTGAATCCAAGGCTTACGCGCACACGCACTCTTGCAAACACTGCGTAGTGAAAGATTGGAACCAAAAGAGACTTTAAAACAACATTTTATTTGGACTAACCTTAAACCTAACATGAGGTCAGTCGCTATCATAACAGTCGCTGTTTTAATGCGGTCCCCATTATGACAGTCGCTATTTTGACAGTCGCTCACTTACTATCCGGCCAAGATACCAGATGGCACATAGTAACACACAACTCGTTATTCTCGAATGCAATGTTTAATAGTGGAATACAGTTCATTCTTTTGTAGGCATCCAGTCTGTCTTCGTTTTTTCCGAGCTCGAGTTATGTTTTCAAATTTAGGCTTATCCAAATTTGAACCTGCTCAATACTGAATTGAACTTACCCACTACAATTAACAAATGCTTGAAGCAGTTTTTTTTTTTAATTTCATTAAAACTTCTCAGCCCTGGGTCCAAAAAGAGTACCTGTCAGTTATTTTTTTTGAAAATTGACCTTTTCGTTGTTTCTGCATCCCATGGAGTCAATAGTATAATGTGCAAATTGCTGCTTTGTTTTGTGTGGACAAAAAAGGGCATATGGAAAGGGATTCATGGTGTGTTCTGGGAGATAAAACCTAAAGACAACTCGAATATTTCTTGGAATCGAATTAGACATCTGAGTAAAATTCTTTGTTCTCTGTTACTCCAGTTGTTTCATGTGAGATACGATAGTTCACAATGACAAGCAGCTTCAAATTGGTTTTTCATTTCTTTCCTGCTCAGCTACAGCCTCATTCTCCTACCCTTTTCCATTCCTTTTTTCAAAAAAATTGATCTGAACAAAATTTGTGAAGAGCAAAAGATTCAAACTGTCTATAATGATTGACCCAACTATCTGGCATCATACTTTTACAAGTTTGTTCTTTAACATTTCGGCTCACCAACGTCAATATTCCCCGGACATTCAGTTTACAACAATATTCAATGAATCTGCAAACCAGAGTAAGAGTAATCAGAAGTTTGACGGCAAATGTATGCCTAGCAATTAGTACAATGAGCTAACCGTCAAGATATCTGGACCGATTCAAATATGCTGCTTTATTTATTTTAGGGAATTTCAAATTTGAAGAAACAATGATTAACAACAGTGATGGCGCCTGTGAGCTTGTCCACAACACAGGATTAAAATCTGCAAGTGATTTATTGGGAGTAAGTATCTATACTTAATTTGACTTGCATTTTTCATACCAAAATGTGAGATATGAACCTGTCATTAACTGACTTTTGCACATATCGCTGTTCGCCTTCTGTTTCGTGTATTGTGCCTAGGTTTTGCATGCAGGTACAGTAAAAACTCTACTTACAAAATTTATTCGTTCCGAAAGCCCCCTCGTAAGTAGAACATTTTGTAATTAGGGACGCATTTTACCTGTAAATGCCCAAGTTCGTTTAGGCCCCACAAAACTCAGACGTTATATTTGTAAAAACTATAATAATGCTTCAAACCCGTAACATATAAATGTTAGAATTAGATTACTGCATAATAAATAGAAAGGGTACACATGAGATAAAAATGAACAGAGAAAAAACGAATAAAAACTTTGAACGTTATGTTTGTTTACCTCTGGCGTTGGCTGACTATCTTGGAGGAGAGAAAAGCCCATACTATGGCTTATTCATATGGCAAACCATGGCCTCTCGTACGATTACCAGTCCATGCCGAGTATAGGAATAGTCATCCAGGTATTTGTTCCAAATGCATAGATTTACTGATTATCACATGAATATTATAAAACTGCTGTTATTCTTGAAACATACCTGTTGCACAACTAAGTCTTAGGCTACTCATTTTCAAGTTTTACCACTAGGTAATCGCATCCACCATTTTATTGACTTTTTTAATAATCACCAGGAAATTTGAAAAAATTTAATTCTAACTTTTAGATAACAATTTATATTTTATTTGTATCCAGGTGAATTGTGAAGTTTTCAAAAAAGCTCTTACTCAGCAGACTCGCAAGATGGGAAATGAAAAAGTTACATCCAAATTAAGCATTTTGCAAGCACAAGATGCTAAAGATGCTTATATAAAAGTAAGTTTTTTTAGTCAAGTGATACATCATGCACATGTCTATACAGACAAACTTTAAGAGGGAAATGAATTAAAATTAAATTATTACAGGCACATTTATACAACTACAGTGATAACTGTCGAACATGATTTGTTTGGGATTGGTGTTCGACTACAGATTTATTTGAGTACCGAGATTTTTTTTGCCATAAGAAAATATTTTAATATGTTCTTACGCATTCCAAATACCCAAAATATTAATAGAATGTATACCTAAACAACAATAATTGCTGTTGCTCCCAGTGCAATATTTGCTATCTTTATCATTTCCTTTTTTCTTAAAAATATGAAAATGTTAGACTTTGCTATGTCTAACTGTAAGTCGAGATCAGACGCCATTCTGATATTTTGCAATAATTTCTTTTTTTAACTCTATAGTTGTTCTCCTTGTTTCCCTTATTTTCCTTGTCATAGAATTTTCAATAGAATAGAATTTATTGTCACGCGTGTCTTCTATTTTACTTCTCTGATTTCAGTCACCCCCTTCTGTGGGCATCGTGCTGTGTGTTAGAAATACGCTTGCCAACGGATCTCTGGATTACCTTGCGTGAAATCACAGGTTCATTTCCATGTGAGGCTAATTATATGAGGGAGGATTGCTGGACTCCTCGCCGCTGTAGGGTGGTTCACGTAACCGCTGGTCGGGTGCGGCTTCCTCCACCATCAAGTCCATGCATCTGAAAACAAAATTACTGACTAACTAATCCCATACCCGACATGGACTAGTAACCGTTCGGTAGGCTGTAGTTCGCCATATGATTAAGCCACCTTATTAGCTGTCCTTTCTTCTGGGATAAATATGTAAATCCTATCTTTTATTACCCTAATATGACATCATAAGGTAGCTTTTAACGACTTTAGATTTTTATCTGCTTCGGGCAGCTCAGACAAATTTTTTCTCCTATTTCAAGTTGTTAATTAGCTTGATCCAATTCATATTCATTATTTCCAGAGCTTGTATAGTCGGATCTTCATCCGGATAGTCAGCAAAATCAACAGTGTCATTTACAGCAGAGAAGAAAGTCAAGACAAGAGTGGAATCCTCTCCATTGGATTGCTGGATATTTTTGGATTTGAAAATTTTGAAAATAATGGGTATAAGTTTCATGCACAAATTATACTAGGTTATATTTTCTGCAGAGTTTCATATTATCGCTATGAGGCAAGGTCGATGTGTGATTAATATCAATAGCATATGTTTTTTTTAACAAGATTATCACAATAATATGGCGGAAAATCCAGTTTAAAAAAAACTAAAATTATTGGTTGATTTAGCCTTCAAAATTATTTTCGGATTTAAAAACTATGGAAATAGCAGGTACAATGTCTGCGCTTGATATCAACAGCTTGCGTATTTTTAACAATTATTTCATTATCATTCAGAGCCAGTAATGTAAAACCAATTTGATAATGTTGAATGTTACTACATTTGCAAACAATGCGATATTTCAGATCTGAGATGTATTTGAACTCAACAATTAGACCTAAGACACATACCCTGTGTCACCAACTTTTACTATTTTAATTCTCTTAAAAGGGATTCCAGCTGTCATAAAACTTGAACACTTTTGCTATCCAGCTTGGAGAGAGGACTTATTTTATATTATTCAACGGGATAAACAGCATTTATTTCAGTGGTTCTCTTTAGTCTAGTGGGTGAAAAAATATGATTGTGGGCAAAAAAAAAATAGGGCCGATTAACGTATTCTGGAAAAGTCAGCATTGTTGCAACTTTTTGCAGTTATTAAGCTTCACGCATGCAGCAAGTCCCTTGAATCACTTAGAATAGGTATTTTCACTGTTCCTACAGCATCCTCCCATCACACAAATTCATTGACAAGGAAGCATAAAAGAAGGATAAGTAGTTTATACAAATATTTATCCCGGGGGATAGGAAAACTGATAAGACGGCTTAACCATACGGCGAATCACGGCCCCTCGTCCGGTTACCAGTCCATGTCGGGTATGGGATTAGTCAGGTATTTGTTTTTTTTAATGAATTTGTTTGTAAGTTTACATTTTTTGTTCTGCTGTAAGAGAAAAATAGTGCATAATAGTTTGAGAAATACTGATCTATTTTTAGTTTTGAACAACTCTGCATCAACTTTGCAAACGAGAAACTCCAACAATTCTTTGTTCGACACATTTTCAAGCTTGAGCAGAAGGAATACGACGAAGAAGATATTGAATGGAGACACATTGAATTCACTGATAACCAGGTAATGATGCCACATACTTACACGATGTATCCCAAACCTACTCTTTATGATAGTATTTACACAACCAGCTACTGATGCGTAGGGTGGTTATACAGGGTGTCCATAAATCCCTTTTACAATTATTTTGTTATGGAGTCAGTTCTCAATTTCTTTACCAGGGTTGTTGTTTTTCAATCATTGTTCAAGTATTTTTACTTCATTTAATACAGGGTGGACCAAACTGGGGCCCGCGGGCCGCATGCGGCCCCGGACACATTCCGTGCGGCCCTCGGAACAATTTTAACTCACAATAAACCATTGGCAGATATTTGTATTATGGGCGTTCCGGCTGTAGAAGGGTTAACTTAAACTATTTCAACTGGGAATAGTCCTTTCTGTAATCCCGATGTCGGGATTAATGTTTGTTAAAATCATGGAATTTCAATGTTGTATCTATAAACGTCGAGACAGTGCCTATATGGCAGTGTTTCCCAACCCGAGTCCGCGGTCTCAAATGAGTCCGCGGAGCGTTTGAATGAGTCCGCAACGAGCCAGAAATTTACTGCAGCGGGCCGCAAACATTTTTGCGAATTGAATTATCCGCCAAGTTAAGATTTACGTTAGAATTTACATAACAAATAAAAAGCAAGTTTATTCACATAACATTAATCGAGTAGGGCTGGGCATATATTCGAATATTCAACTATTAGAATAGCAATTTACTATTCGAAAATTTGGAAACAGGTGACGCGACAGGTCACTTGCGCGTCGCCAAACTTGCGGATTTCCGACGAAAACACACGAGTCTGCATACGCTTCGATAGATACCTAAGTGGTGTTTCTCGCGAGTTCGAACAACGAGGAATAATTTTATTTTTTCTGGTAGATGTCAATGGTGGAAATCCGAATTTTCTGAATTTAATAGCGGCAATACAAAATACTAAAAATAAAACGGAGAACACCATTTTTGTTTTATGATGGTTCGCGTTTTATGATGATTGTTTTATGATGCTTATTTTGACATTGCAAATCTCAAAATTTCGGGTGCTACTGTAGTATACGTACCAGGGCATTTTCCGTTAGGATTTTTTTCTTTACTGCCTCCCAGTGGCGGCGCGTCAATAGGGCCAACCGGGGCAATGCCCCGGTTGTTTTTTTGGTATAATAAAAAATATTCGAAAAATACCTCAATATCGGTTGCACAGACTGTCTACACTAGCCACATTCTCCCGACATGGTTCATTTTTCGCTCGCAAAGCCTTCGCCGAACGTCGACGAGGCGACGCCGATTTTGCCCCGGTTGCTCATTGTATATCGTATTCTCTCTTTTATCTTCCACTCGCCGCGTTTGTCTCGTTTGTTTTCTGTTTCTTTCACTAATTCATCGGGGCCGATCGGGGCTAGCCCCGAAATTATGACGACACAATGCCGACGTTTCTTACAACAACGTGTTGACATATTCACGCATTCCTTCTCGTTCGTTGGTTGCTTAAAGAGTTGACAGTTTCCTCGCCTTCGTTTTTGTCGCTTGTTTCGCTATTTGAATCAGTTAGAGACCTTTAGTCCATTTGCTTTCGATTTTCCACATTCCTTTTGAGCTCCTCCCTTCTTTCCGGCTTCGCATTTCTTAGCCTTAAACCTCATAATGAATAAGGTTGATGCACTACTTCGCACTCCATTTTCGCAGCTGCCGCTGGAACAAAAATTAGAGGTACAAGTCTTGGGCCTTATCAACCAAAAAATTGTTCACTGGAACAATCCCATGACGGAGAAAAGCATCGGCGTACATTCTGCGCAGAAACTTGGTATAAAAAACACGAATGGTTGTGTTACAGCGAGGACAAAAATGCACTTTTTTGTTTTTATTGCCTACTTTTTGCTACCGCCCGTGACTCACGTTGATGTAAATTTGGTTTTAGAGATCTTAAACATCTTTCCGAGCGTGCCAGGGATCATCATTCTTCTATGGAGCATCTGGACAATGCAGTAAAATACCGAACATTCGGGAATGTTAATATTGCAGCACAGTTGGATGAAAGACGCGCGGTTTCTATTCGTCGGCACAACCAAAACGTCGAGAAAAACCGCCATGTTCTCGGTCGATTGATAGATGTTTTGAAGTTCATTGGTTGTCACGAGCTGTCCCTCCGTGGGCACGATGAACGGGCTGGCTCTTCTAATAGAGGGGTATTTTTGGATATGGTGGAATACACCGCATCCCTAGATACAGTATTGAGAGATCATCTTGATGCCGCAACTGTTTCGAAATGGACATCTAAGAATATCCAAAATGATTTGCTCGACTCAATGTATAAAATTTATTTACAACATTTGGCTCTGGAAATTGAGAATTGCCAGTTCCTTTCGATTCAGTCTGACGAGACAACTGACATCACGTGCGTTTCCCAACTGGCTGTGATTTTTCGGTTTGTGAAAGATGGTAAACCTACCGAGAGATTTCACAGCTTTGTACCAATGGTTGATCGCACGGCTTGCGGGATATCGGCTGTACTGAAATAAGTGTTACAGCCTTACAACGCGAAGTCAAAATTGATAGCTCAAACTTATGACGGCGCGGCAGTCATGAGTGGGTCGGGACATGGTGTTCAAGTTTATATAAAAGAAGATTTTCCTCATGCGCATTTTTTACATTGTTATGCACACCAATTTAACCTCGTTATTAAAAATATGTGTCTAGATACCCCTCTCGTCCGTATATTTTTTGCAAATGTTTTGGGGTTTTCTTCATTTTTTTCCGTTTCGCCGAAGTGGAACTTCCAATCACGCGTGGTGCAGGGCGTGTCCGAAATTAGATCTGAGCTCATTGAGTGTTTCAATGGCATTCAGAGCTCTACGGTTTGGGACGAACGCTCTGTGAGGGAGGCGGCAGGTCTAAAGCGTCTGCTAGAAGATGGTGAGTTTTCATTTTTTCTCGTTTTTTTCTTCACAATATTCTATCACGTGGATGTATTATACGGCGCATTGCAGTCAAGGCTAATGGATGGAGCGTCTGCGCAGTCGTGTATTTCAGACTTCTGCGATGCTGTATCTCGTATCCGGGAAACAATGAAATACGACGACACATGGAGTGCTTTTTTACGCCGCGGGCAAACAACGCAGCGTTTGATTTTGTCTGCAAAGGATTGCTGTGACATTCTGGTGAATCAAATAGGCGATCGTCTGCGCACTGAACACCTTGCCGCGTTCTCTTTGATGAACCCCAAAAATTTGCACGTCAATTTCCCATCCATTTGTTGGCTACTGTCTCCAAATTTTACCCCATGATAAACGTGGGTAAATTGGAAAATGAATTGCGATGTATATACACCAATCGAACTTTTTTGAACATCACATCAACTTGCGCGCTCTATGGGTTCCTCATAGATAACACTCTAGTAACTACCTTTGCGGCGTCTGCAAAATTTCTGGACATCATTTTGACGACGCCTATTTCTTCCGCCGACGCAGAGCGAACATCCAGCACGCTGAAGCGTATTAAAACGTATCTCAGAAACACAATGAAGCAAGATAGATTAAATTCCTTGGCTGTTTTATCCATTCACAGAGACGTTATTTCTGGGATGCATGACTTTAATCAGCGCGTTATTGAGCATTTTGCTTCCAAGAAACCGCGGCGTGTTGCATATATGTTCAAGCAGTAGAAGTCTAGCAGCATGTATATCTATGAGTGAGCGACGCATGTCCTTATCTTTGCATTAACTTTCCTTTCTTCATAGTAACGTTTTAAACCTTATTTCAGGTTTTGTCTGCTTTCCCGAAGTTTCTGTTAATATGTCATTGTATTTATCTGGGTAAATATTGCCTTTTCTTTTGAAAGAGGTTTCAAAATAAACTATGTCTATATTTATTAATCCCTTGACTTGGACGGTTTTAAAGACACTTTCTTATCGTTAAAAATTGTCGCTTTTGCCGATTGGTTGTTACCGATGGAATGGTTTTTATACTCATAAAATGATGGGAGAACTTACAGCGCTCATCCTGTCCCCGTAGATGGGGGTGACTTGGTCCCGCAGTAGCGTGCCACGGTTGTCAAAATGACCACGCGCCGCCACTGCTGCCTCCACATTGGTACGTACAGTACTGGCCCGCCGTAAGTGTTGTACGAACAGTTCAGATTTGTCGAATTCACAAAAATACGAATCAAAATAAAATATAATCTTGCACGTTACCACGCAATTTTGTGTTCACGGATTGTCATGATATTTTCTTAGTAGTACTGCTTTTATTTCGTCAACACAGCCGCGGATTAAAATGATCACAATTAAGTCATAATAAAGCGAGGCGATGAATATTCATTTTTCATTTACTAATATACTTCAAATATATTATTATTAAGTACTGAATCAAGTTGTACTTTCTGGAAATTTATAGAAGTTAGTAAGATTTTTCTAATGGCGATTACAAATTCGCAAGATCGCAAAAAATATTTACCAAAACTAATATAATCGGGCAATATATTCTCACATTATTTTGTTCGCAGATTGCCGTGGCATTTTAAAAGAAGTAATGCTTTCTTCCTGTCGTAAGTACGGCTGGGCATTTTCGAATACCTGATGATTTCAGAATCGAATCGAATAATTTTTTCGAATCGAATCGAATCTCGAATACTTGGGATACATGGAATTGTCTGTATCATTCTTATTGTATTAAGTCTCCCAGGCACATAAATTACTAAAAACATAGAATACATCACTCGAGCGTTCACACACAATAAAAAAACACGTTTTTATCAATAAATCACTACAGAAAAGAGTCATATGTCAGAATTGCGTTGAAAAAATATGGCTTCAATAAAAAAAAATGGAGAAATTTACCTCGACCATTGGAGGAAAGGAAAAAACAAGATGGTGGCGATTCGAAATTTTGCACTGAACCGATTCGAATAATTTCATATTCGATTCGATTCGAATATTCTATTCGAAATGCCCATCCCTAGTCGTAAGTCCTAAGTCGACGCAACCGCGAGTTACCATGAACACAATTGAATTAAAATAGAAAGACATTTTAAATTGTCGTCGTTGTCACGGATTGAATATTGTGCGACAAAAATGGCCATTATACACTAAAAAAATTGACTTTTTTTTCAACAAACGCGTAATTGCGGCAAATTTCCAATTTTGAAACTCGTTAAAATTCTGTTGTGTTTGGTTTTATTGCTTCTTCGCACAGAGTACGGTTGCAATTAACGCACCTTGAATCCGCAAAGGTTTTCGCCGGTGAGAAAATAGTCCGCGACCAAAAAAGGTTGGGAAACGCTGCTATATCAGTATATGGGAATGAAGTCCTGTGATCGGTACCAGGAAAATGAATTGTCGGGTGCAGACAGGACCAAGCCGTTGATATGAGTCGTGCTTTTTAATCTAAACTTCAAACCTTAAGCTCGCGTCAAGTAACTCCTTATTTGAAGAGACGTTTTGTGCCTTTATTTTAGTCAAAACACTCTATTTTCAATCGTTGGCTATTTTGACAGCAGTGACGTACCGCGGAGCTGACTTAGCGCCGCGCGATCCAGTTTTTTTTAGCTGGGTCCGGAGTCCCAACTTAGACGGACTTGGTTTTTCTTCGACAATAGCACTGGTCTGCTCACGCTACAAGTAATAAAATTAGGTGATCGAGGTAAACTGGGAGGAAACGTATTTCCTTACCCACAACAACGTCAATCCACAGCGTCTGGTGTGTTTTCAAGTAATATCCGAAAGAATATACTTTTAAGACATTACAAAACCAAACACGAGAAAAGATACCGAACATACCACGGTATTTTTGACAAGCAATTCAATACCTAAAGGCTTTATATATCCTCCTCAAATAACTGATTAGAGCGGTAAAATCTAATTTATAAATATATTTGAAGTGAGTAAATTCACGATGTTTTGATCACTTTTGGGTTTTCTCCGACTGCGGCCCGCAAGACATTTTCAAAAGTTTTTGCGGCCGCCAACCTCGCAACCTTGGACCACCCTGATTTAATACATATGTGACGGCCAAAACAATATATGGTGTGGATAAATTCCCTTTGCAGTTTGAAAATTTTTTTAGGAGTTAATGGACACCCTATATCAAAAAAACTAGATCTTCTCATTCCCTCAGAGGCGTGAATCTTGTAATATAAATATATGGATTGATTAAACAGACCAGCCTATAAGCCATGTTGTACAAGATCATTACAATCTCAATCTCTCAATTTTTATGTGACAGTGATAAGCCATCATCTTATGAAGATTGAAACTTGCTTACAGGGTAATCAGCAATGCAACGCAAGTCTTTCCAACACTTAGCAGGGCCCTTCTAGCAAACTACCCTTGTCAAATCAATCAATAATGTTTCTACATTTTAAAACAATAAAATAGGATATAATTTACATACCTATTCCTTGCGAAAGAAAAGCCAATAAGACCAGTTCAAGTTGGGTATGGGATTAGGTATTACTATGGTATGCTCAGATTATAAATTTAATATTTACATTTTTTTAATTTCATGTTTTTTAATTTTCAGGAAATTCTTAATATGATTGCAGATCAGCCCATGAATGTGTTGGCACTCATTACGGAAGAAGCAAGATTCCCAAAAGTAATAGTATAATAATTTTTGTTTCCATTACATTTACTCAGGATACTTTTTAATGTTCGGGCGAAAGCTCTCGCCAAATTTTGCCAAAAAATTTCTTTGGAATGAGTTAGGATTTTCATATTCATCCTGGGAGGTGCCGATAAGACGGATTAATCATATAGCTTATCATGGCCTATTACCAGTCCATGTCGGGTATTGGATTAGTGAACCTGTTATTCATTCAAATGCATAGGCTTAATGGGGAAGAATGCTTTATTTCGAGCTGCAGTCCAGAGATGATTGTTGTAGTGTTTTAAAATTAGACAACAATAATTGCTGTGCTGTTGTGTGTTGTTGTTTCCTTCATTATTTACCCACTTACCACTAGCATCAGCCATCCGCTGCACATTTATTTTCCCTATTCAGTTAGCAACATTCACTTGTGCTTTATTTTACTTCAGATTTATGCTTCAGAAGATTTAATTTGAATAATTAATAATTTAAAATTAATTACAATAACTTACACAGGGTACCGACGGAACAATGCTGGACAAGCTTATCAGCAAGCATGGTAAAAGTGAATATTTCGATGTGCCCAAGTCACGGAATGATGACACTTTTGGAATCAGACATTTTGCTGGACCTGTCAGATATAAAACTACTGGTAGGTATATTATATCCAAGATTATGACAATCTTACTGAAAATCACATAAAGTGGCCAAATAAGCAAATATGGAAAGCGAGTCTCTCAAGTTTAGCTTATTTCAGTATCATTATCTATATAAGATTGATTGGAAGATTTTTTAAATAACATTCTATATGCTTTTTAATCCAAACATGAGTCTATGCAACATGGAGATTCTGATTATTGACGGACTGAATATTTTTTGTTCAGCTTTGCCTAGCAAACTCATTACAATACAATTTTCACTGATTCATCGGTCACTTCGATGAAAACATTTCCACCATGCGACCATAATTTATCCTAGACTAAACCAAGACCATAGCCAGCCCCAAACTTGAACTGAATTTTATTTTGATAGAACACGATTGCTTACTTGCTTTTTCGCTTCAAACAAGGTCAGGTTAAAACGGCCACTGATATCCAAAAATATTTCAAAGACTTTCAGACCTCACTGTAAAAGTTAAAGAATCGAGCAAGGCGGAGTAGGAAAAGGCGTAACTTGTCTCTCAATGCTAATGTCGTCTAATTTATATTTTTACATTGAAAATTTTGTATGGGGTGCCATGGTATGCGACCCCCCTGGCTACGCTTCTGGACGACTGACTATCTTTAACAATTGAAACAATACATTTTCATATAGTTTTTATTTTTGAACACAAAAATGGATTTCACTTGAGTTTATTTATGACTTTCAACCTAATTTCAGGATTTCTTGAACGCAACAGGGACTCATTCAATGCTGATATTTTGTCTCTGATCCGGTCTTCAAAAAATGAATTTTTGAAGTTAGTTTTTCAGGAAGGTAGAAATTTATTTGGTGAATGATGTGTTTTGGCTAGGATAGGAGAGATTCCCCATATTCATCCCAGGTGAAAAGCCGATAAGATTGCTCAATCATATGGCAAACCATGACCTCTCGTCCGGTTACCAGTCCATGTTGGGTAAGGGTTTAGTTAGCCAGTTAATTGTTTTTTCAGAAGCAAGGACTTGATTGTGTAGTAAGCCATAACCGACCAGTGGTTTTCTGAACCATGACAGCGAGGAGTCTGGCGACCCACTCGCACATAACTATCTTCTCATGGGTTTCGAACCTGCGGACCCACACAAGGTAATTAGAGGTGCCGTGGTGAGCGTATTCCTAACGCTTGGCATGATTTGCCATACTGTCGAGCCAGGAAAGTCAATAAGATGGCTTAATCATGGCCAGGTTGGCTGTTGAAAATTTGTAAATTCGTTATTCGTCCCAGATGTATGAACGCTATGGTGGATGAAGACCCCAATAAACTGGGTGTTACTTGAACCGCTACAATGAATAGTACAGTAATCTTATTGAAATGATTACTGGAACTCGAAACATTTGATTTTTGTGACAGTGATTTCAATATATCAGTCGTTTTCAATTGTTTGAAACAAATTGGGTAAATTTTACCCACAGAAATTTTTGAAATAAAACAACAAAAAGAATACAATCAACAACAACACTATCCATAGGTTCATACTGTACAATGACACTACAGCTCTAACAAATGCATTTTTGTATTATGCCTAGAACTAAATGTTTCTGATCTTCGACGAAACCAGACACTTTGTGAGCAATTTAAAAAATCATTGAACAATCTTGTTAGGGATTTGGGAGAATGTCAGCCATTCTTTGTCAGATGCATAAAGCCGAATGAGTTCAAAAAAGCTAATGTGAGTTGTGCAATATTTTTTTCTGTTTGACGTTTTTCATAATCCTTTCACTCTAAACACGACCCTCTTCAAATAACCACTGCTCAGTAAGGATATACTATTGTTTTGGAAAATACTGGAATCTACACTGTCTACCCAATTTATTACACCCTGCCTTGGTAAGGTTGTGGGTAAGGGGTTTCAACCAGAGACCTTAAATCTTTTCAACAAATTGGTGTCAAATTATTTTTACCACAAGATCATTATAACTACAAGTACTACAATGAGTGTCTTCCTGCTGCCATAGTTACTCATATGTTTATGTTCGGAGTCATTTTTAACGATAATATCACTTTCTTTCAATAATAATCTTTTTTTATGCGGGTACCAATTACTGTTTAGCTCAATGGTTCTCAACCTTTTTTCCTTCGTGGCCCATTTTCGCTGCACAAAAATTTTGTGGCTCATCATTTTTTTCATGAAAGAGAAAAACCACAAGGGAAACGAAAAATTCTTTTCGGAAAAAGACACATTTCTACTTTTTTTTAATCAAAATGAAAAACTACTCAGTTTCTAAAAACTGCCTCATAATTTGTTACTACCTCAATCAATTTATACCGGACATGGGCAAAGTATGAGCCGCGGGCCAAATCCGGTCCGTTGGGTGATTCGATCTGGCCCGCATGATGCTGCCACAACCAAACTAATTTTGAAGTTTTTAGCCAATACTAGCCCAAGGAATTTGTTGAAATTATGATTAAATTTAGTTTAGGCACGAGGCATATCATGTTCATACAATGTAACTTTTTACTCAAACTTACACGGCCCGCCAGTCCAGTCCAGAAATTTTTGACCTCCTGTTACAAACCCCCCCCCTGATTTATACCAAATTATCAATAACTTCAGCAATTTTTAATATGTTCACGGCCCACCGGAAAATGTTACTGTGGCCCAAATTTCATGTAGGGTGAAAAAATTACAATTTATTCAATTACTTATTTCTCATTGCAAGAACTTTGATCGTTTGTTGATTGCCCGTCAACTGAGATATTCTGGCATGATGGATACAATTCGAATACGGAGAGATTGTTATCCAATCAGATACACTTTCAAGGAATTTGTCGAAAGGTAAAAATTGCTCGTTCTATTTATTTTTGACAAGATTGTTAAATATGGGGGGTAATTGCTTAAATTGGGCGCCTCAAAAGTGTGTGTACAAATTTTGATGTTTCAGCTGAAAAACAGCTTGATGAAATTGTTGAGATTGCAATCAAATTTAGCTTTGGCACAAGCCCTATTGTTTTCCACTTTGGCTTTTGTGACATTGTAAATATTGTTCATTAAATGTAACTTCCCACGCCACACTTACATGGCCCGTCGGTCTAGGTGGGCAAAATATTGGGCCCTCCTGGTTCAAAAACTTTGCACACCCTGCTTTAGAGTGCGTGTACCAATATGAAGGTAATTAATTTTGTTCGACTACTTTACATCAATTTGTGTGAATGGACTGAAACCTATGAGCAGGGAGTATATGCACTTGGCTAACACAGACAGTCCTCAAACTCGTAATAGAACTGAAAAAAGGAAAATCGGATTAAAATTATGGCCTAATCCTAACCAGGTACACACACTATGGAAGCACCCAAAATTGATTATATTAAATAACATAAAAGGCTTTGTTATCCATCCCGGCGAGACAAATGCTAAAAAGATACCTTTTTTATTTATTTTTGACAAGATTGTATTGAATATGTAGACCACCATGGCTGTTTAATAAATAAATAAGGCATCTCGTCGGCGTTTTCTCTCCCCGAAATAGATAACAAATCCTCTTTTGTTATTTGATATAACCAATTTTGTCATGTCAAGCAGATATTGCCGTGAAATGGAACTAAAGCTATAAATCTAGTATTAGTGGCCTCCAATGATGAGATTTAGGAATGTCGCAATAATTAGTGAAGCCCTATTTTTGTTTTATGCGCGAGATGACCTCATTAAGTAAGTAGAATGCACCAATTAGAATATTATACCATGGGTTCTCTGACGTTTGGTTGTTATTTATAAACCCCCATAACAATTTTATAAGAATAACAACAGGAACACAATGTTGTCTGTTAGAACTTATAGATAATGTTATATTTGAATTACCGCCTTGTTGCCAAATTTCGATGCTTACGTTGTCAAATTTTGTTAATGCCTTTATTTCCTCTTTGGACAATTACAAACTTAGCCAAGTCAGTATTTTAATAAGTAAATAAAAAGCTTGCAAATAGCTAAAATTGCTCACAAAGCCCCCAATTATTTTTCTCAGAGCCTGGGGTCTCTGTATGGAGTACTTTGAGAACCTATAAATTACGTGTTCAAGTTGTTTTTATCTTATGTTAACCTTCATCACTGTTGGTTTCCAACTCATTCTTAGTTGCTTTGAGCGAATAAATTTTTCTTGCATATAGGTATCAAGTGATTCTTCCTTCGACTGTCACCACGGAAGATCGAGACGAAATGATCGGTAAAATAATTAAGTGGGTTAATTATGTGTGAGATAATTGCCGTAGGGTGGTTCACGTAGTCGATGGTCGGTTACGGCTTCCTCCACCATTAAGTCCATGCATCTTAAAATAAATAACTGGCTAACTAATCTGATACTGGTAATCGGTCGAGAGGGCGTGGTTTGCCATATTATTGAACCATTTTAATGACTTTCCTCTTC
This sequence comes from Styela clava, assembly GCF_964204865.1. NCBI lineage: Eukaryota > Metazoa > Chordata > Ascidiacea > Stolidobranchia > Styelidae > Styela > Styela clava. Next base: position 2,018,035 of record NC_135258.1, read on the forward strand.
CCCAGGATAAATATGTGAATTGTATTCTATCTCAAGTTTGAAAAGTTTAGTTTCTCTTTATGCAAAATTCAAATTGAGCTTGTTACCAATTGTGAATTTGCATGTTGTTAAGTCATCACCCGCATACAAGTATGCAAGCAAGCAATGATTGCAGTGTAATGACCAGTTATTAGTAGCCTATTTTAGCTATTCGAAAATACAAGCTAAACATGCACTAATTGAAGAAACTGAAAACCAATAATGGTTATCGAGCAGCATCATGTTTGGAAACAGAAGAATTTAGAAATAAAACGAATTGAGGCAAATGATGACTGAAGTCCAATTCCATATCACTTTAGGATCTTGTTAATAATGTGTAACAGGCAATTCATTCGTACAGTTGATTCATTAATTAATAGAAATATTAATGTTAAAATTAACATCGCTTTCAGATCCATGCTGTCATTACTAATGAAAATATCTTTCGTGTTTAGAAATCTGCAACAAGATTATGGATGAAACTGTAAAAGACAAAGACTGGAAGAAAGGACTTGATAAAATGTTTTTGAAAGACAAACACATCTTGTCATTGGAAGCTGCAAGAAGAAATGTCACAAGGTATGTAGATTCATTTTACTCGGATGGGATTGTAATATCCTGCAATTTCTCATTATACATGGGAGAAGAAATGCAGTGGGATTGCTCAATATTATGGATGATATGGGGTTACGTGAATCACCCTACGGCGGCGGGGAGTCCAGCAATCCTTTCGCACATAACGAACCCCACATGGGATTCGAATCTGCAAACCCACGCAGAGTAATCAAAGGTGAGCGTTTTCCTAACCGGGAAAGTTCAAGTCACCATTGAGTATCAAATCAGTGATCGAGTAGACACAAGTTCATATTTACATTTCCATTGACTTGGTTGGATTTGATCTCTGATTTAAAGAGAAGACAAGATTTACAAATTTATCCCGTGGGAGAGAAAAGCCAATAAGACGTCTTAAACATATGGCAAACCACAACTACTCGTCCGGTTACCAGTTTATGTTGAGTGTGGGATTAGTTAGCCAGTTATTTGTTCCAGATGCATGGACTTGATGATGGAGAAAATTTGAAATGAATGATACAACAAACCGGTGAATTATTTGTGAAAAAACAAAACACTGTACATTTTTATAACAAAATGGCAAGACTCCTACCCAACACTGTTCTAGCAATCCTACGACATAATATTATAACTCACAGAATTTGAATATGCAAAGTCATTCAAGTTGCTGAGTAAGACGATTAAAATCTAAAATATTGCACACTTAGCACAATATGCCAGTTACCTATATTTCAAATTTTAAGGAGTTATTTTGAGTACAGCAAAGAACCAGGCACAATGTTGTCTCAAAGTCTCAAATCGTAAGTCAATTTAAAGCACAGATCATCTGGATAATCAGCTTAATTTAAAAAATATGTCCCACTAGCGGTTACTGTATATCCTCACATATAAGCTGCCCCTAAAAACAGCCCCTAAAACAGCAAATTTATAAAAATTTGCATATAGGCCGATTCTAAAAATTGTATAAGACCATACGCACCTATCACAGCCAGGTGTTCAATTTGAATTCAATTTTCAATATTGCTCTTAGCTACCTCCAGAATATCGTTTTTAGTGTTTATATTTAATATTGAATATCGCGCACACATCCTAGCAATCCTAACATCAAGTTTGCAGTATTAATTTATGAAATGTCATTTCATTCAAGTGCAATCAAAGTTATACGGGTATAAGCCGACCTTTTAGTTTGGCTACTTTTTTTTTATGAGTTTTAAACTCGGCATATATGCGAAGATATGCGATAATTGATATTTGTCATTGCATTTGAATGATCCTTTCAAGCAAAAAATAAATTGTGACTCAATAACCTTCATAGTACTGCTCAGATATTGGCCATCTGTGCCAACTTATAATATATGAAATATTCGGACCTCCTGAAGTATGCGCACCAAGATGGCGCACAACCTGAACTCAGGTTGTGGACCAGGTTAGGTTTCAGGTTGTGCGACATCTTGGTTCGCATACTTCAGGAGTGCCAAATATTCTTTTGAAAACATTGTCCTTTTTCCTCCATATTAGTAATTTCTTATACAAACTTGTTGGCGCCACAGTGTAAAAAAAATCTAATAATTCACAAGCGTATTTATACAGTATTGCGAATCCGAATGGATTTGAACTGTTGTAAAGCACAATCTCTTCATATACAATCGTCCCCTGAGACGCCGCATGCACTATCTGTTGCAAAACTTCTCTGACCATGCTCTAACTCTTTAACTTATATATTTCTCAATTTTTCAATCAAGCCAAGCGGTTGCCGAGGCATTCTGCAAAAGATATTTGCAAAGAAGGAGATACAATAAGGTAATTATTATTATAAACTGAAAACCTGTTGAACTATTGTTTTCAAAATTGATTGATAAACAATGAACTGGAAAAATCTTGTATCTATCCTCACCCAGAACATACCATGCTTACTCTAACCATTTGCCCAAAGTTCTTTTTCCATCTCAACCTAGAAAATACCTCAAATCCGACGTCATAGGCTTACTCTAACCAGTTGCCTAAAGTTTTTCATTTATCATCCTAATCTGAAACATACCATGAATACTGCTTCCTATGCTTTTTATAACCATTATGGGTAATATTTTAATTTGTTCTCACATATCATAAATTCCACGTTATAGGCTTATTGCAACAATCTTGACTATATTAAGATACATTAACAATCTCGCCTTAATGCTTTGTAGATGACCCTTGGATATGCTCGATTACAAGCTCTCTGGAGAGGACGTCGATTGGCTTTTCGCTACAATTTTGCTCGGAAGAGAATCATCGGTTTTCAAGCTCATTGTCGTGGTTTTCTGATAAGAAGACACTACAGACATAAGCTATGGGCTATAATGAGAATCCAAGCTGGTGGGAGAGGTGGGTTTCAGCTGAAAATCAATGTTGTTGATGACATAATAAATATTCATCCCAGGGGATAGAAAATCTACTAAGATGGTTTAATCATATGTGAACCATCCTACGACGGCGAGGAGTTCAGCAACCCTTGCGCAAATAAATATTCCAGCATGGGATTAGAACCTGCGAACCCACGCAGAGTGATCAAAGGTGCGATGACAACCGTATTCTTAATTATCAAAAATTATTATCTCTTAGTACGATGCGCCACACCACTGAGCCTAGTTGTTATATAGAAAAATAGTTTGTCTTAATAAAAAAGCTTACAGATGAACTAAACATAAGACATATGTTGGCCACTTAAAGAGTTATGTCAAGGTTGGATGAGATCCTAGTCATCCTAATCACTTATTTCTACATACAGGGATGATTGCACGAAGACAATACAAGCAACTTCTTTTTGCAAGAGAACAGGAAAAATTATCAATAGCTAAGCAACAGGTGAGAAAAACTTAAAAGATTTAAAGTTGTAGCATTTTTTGGAAAATGTTGCATTTTTGATGAAAATGTCGTTAACTATATCTTTATTGTATTTCTGGCAACTAGCATTTGCTTAGAGGGCTCAGCATAACCTGTGATATTATCAGTCACTGTTGACTGATTATGGCCAACCAGATGTGTAGGTAATAAGCCATGCACTCTCTTACCTTGAGATCGCATTCCTGTTGGTGTGTCTTGGGAGTTACTTTGTTTATGGGCATTTACTAATTATACGCTTATACTGATTTATCAAATGCTTTCCACTGTTGACTCATTACAGAATGTATGTATTTACTCACTCGACATACTGATTAACTGAACTCAATGTTAGTATCAGCAGGGGCGACATTGTGATACTGCAACAACCTTTATAGCCACAGCTGACCTCGCACTTCCTTTTGTTACTCGAAGGTGTGCATTATTGAGTTTAACCATTATAAACGTGTATATATCAGACTGTTTATTCTGTATATTCAAGACGCGTAAAGTGAAGTTACTTTGTTCATAATTTTGCACTTGGTTTAACCATTTCGCATAAAGCCCCACCATAGGTAAAACCGGTGATGAGATTGAAAATATTGTTAGGAATGTTCATAGCCAGAAGTCAAGTTCATCTTATTATTTATTCTTATATTGAATTTTTACAGTTTGAAAATTTGAAAGATTGGGCATTTCCAATTTAATAATCTCTATGTAAGTTAGGGACAAAAGATCTTTAATCTAAAAAAAAATTAGTGCAACGCTCCAAACCAAATCATCTCTTTCAGACGAAATCAAAGTTGTTCGGTGTGAAAAAATTCTTGTGTGCTATTCTCGCTTTAGGGATTTTTGTTATTGAACCTAGCGCTCTTCACCATAACTAGGAGTAGAGCTAGGATAGGATAAGATTTTCAGTTCCTATTCGGTCTGAGGGGAAAGGAAAAACAGCTATTCAAATGGTAAACCATGTAATGTACCAGTTACCAGTCAGTCTACGTACCTGGCAAATAGTCAACCAGTTTTTCATTCCAGATGGTGGTAGCGATAACTGACTAGTGATTACTTGCTTTGTTCTACGAGCCCAGCGGTTCTCTTTCACATAACTATTTCCTACGAGATTTGCACTTGCGAATCTGCACAGGGTAATCTGGGAAGAGCTCATGGTAATAATGAACTTCTCTTTTTTTTACACAACCATCGCTCATTCACCCCCAACTTCAAACTAGGCCATGTACAGAGAGTCACTGATATCTGAAAACATATAAACAGCTATTATGTTTTTTTCATAAACTTATCAGGAATCTGAACGCAAAGAAATAGAAAAAAGCAAATTGAAGGATGAGGAACAAATTAATTTGTCCGAGCTGGTTTGTACTTTTATTTCAATTGACTTGCAAAATATAAAATCACACAGGAATAAGAAATAATTTGGTAAAAGAAAAAACCTAACAATAATATTGATCCATGTTTTTTGTTCATTAGGCCAACTATATAAAAATTCAACTTACTGCCTAACGTTTGCAATATTTAGTGAAAACCTTGCCCCTAAATTGTTTTAACATTTTGTCAAAATTGAAATTGGATACTTGCTTTAAAATATTTGCATTAGTTTTGCCATGGATGTGGGAAATTGATTATGAACAAATGAAAGTTTATTGAACGGAGCAAATGGAGTTTTGTGCAACTAAAACAATACTAAGAACAGAAACTTTTTTTCCAGCAAAAGAATCGCAAGCAATCACGGATTGCGGACTATGATGCAACGGTTGTTTCCCATGTTCAACATGACCTGGATGCTACGGCGTCTTCAGTCTACAAAGTCTCCATTTCTACAGTGAGTTGTTTTTATTCAGTTATACTGTTCATTGTACCAAATTCATTCCTTCAACACAAAGTGCATATATAGACTGTTGTATTTAATTGTTGTAGTTGGATTTGAAGCATGTTTATTCTTCTGGGTATTGCATAAGTTGGAGGCCAATTTCCCAAAATATATATTTATATATATATTTAATTCAGCGGCATGATGCCTAGCTAGCACATTGGTTCTCGAACTTTTTAAGTCGTGCACCCCCCTCTTTTTGAATTTGTCAAGTCCTCCACCCCACCTAAAAGAAACTAACCAACATTAGCTATAACAAAAGATACGAAGGCGAACGTATGTGAGCGTGATTCCGAATGCTTCATTAAGATTTGGGAAGAATGCATGACTCCCATTTTGAATTTACTAAAATAGGACGAGCAAGATAAAATTTAACAAATATTTTCATTTTTATTTAGCATAACGCCTCCTTAAAAAATTGTCAATGGCCCCTTTATGGCGCCCCACCGTTTAAGAACCAGTTGCAGGTAAAGTGTCAGATCAGAAAATGTTGTAGCAGATTACATGTCTTGTGTTCAAAACATATACATCCCACCATAGCCAGGGTGTAATAAATAGGGTATTCTTTTCAAAGCCGGGAAGAATCTGGTTTCTTAATAAGCTTTTTTTTTATTTGTTGTTTGTATTTTACTGGATAAATGATAATACCCATTTAATTGTTTGATAGGTTTACCAAAGGACTGAAATCAGAAAAGAGATCAGACTTGGAGACGAAGTTGGTACTTGCAAACTCCCCAGAGACAAGGTCAGACTCAAATTTCTAAATTTTTGAGGGGCAAAATTTTGAAAATTTAATGGTGATAAAAGTCAAGATTTGAAAAAAAAACTCGAAAGGCATTGGTTATAAAAAAGAGTCTCAGTGCAAACAGGCCGGTCTTAAGGCTCATTCAATACATGGTAATTTCTAGTAATAATCTCCAATAAAAGATGTTAGTTGGCTAATTTGCAAAAATTTATATGTTATTTATCATTAATATCAGTAATTTTGAAATTCTCTTCCTCAATCAATTAGATGTAAGAACCTTGAGTGTCGCTGATCAATAACCAGTTTTGGTTCCCTATGGCTTCCCTTCCCAAGTAATGTAAATATCATTGTTCCCTAATTTTCATCATGATTTTTTTTTCTTTTTGGAAAAAAAAATTGGCTTTGCGAGAGAGTCTATTAAAGAGATTGAAGTTAAGCCTGGTTACTATTTCACCCAGGAATTGGAAGGCAAGAAAAACGAAAAAAGACTACTGATTGAACTGAAAAAGAAGTTGAAAGAAAATTCAGATGCGCAGGTTTGTCTCTAATCAGGAGAATCAGAATTGGTTGGAGCCAAAACTGATATTTCAAATATTGATAGTCGGTGTGATGGCCTAGAGCAGCGGTTTTTAACCTGGGCCTGGGGCCTCCCAGTGGGGAGAGAGGTGTTGGAGGGGGGCAACATGCCGGGTGCAAAGCTGATTTTACATTACCTTTACAAGAAAATTCCCCATTCTTACCTGTTTCTTTGCTTGATAATGTTAAGGTTGCTCTCACTTTCTAGAGCATGAATTGTTTGAACATAATGAGATTTAAAATCTACCAATTAAAATAACACTATAAATACCACTGAAGTGATAAACAGGGTTCTGAGTGCTAATAGTCTCCAAGAGGGGGCCACGAAAAAACAGTCAGGTTCCACTGGCTTAGAGGGTTAAGCATAAGACCTAACTAATTGAAATCACAGGTTGTGAATCTCGGGTTTAAATCGCAACCACCGCACCCTACCCATCACCAACATTACAATATCATGTTGAAATGTTTTATTTATTTGTCTCATGGTTCAGTACCATGTTTTACCACCTGAAAACCTGGTTAACTATTTTCTAAATACAGTCACGAATGGTATAACTGGATTGAGGTATATCTTTTCGTTTAGGAATCGGATGACAAGGAAGAAAATGTGGAAAATCTGGCAGGAAAGAAACAACAAGTGGAAATACCACAGAAAGTTTCTCGTAATAAGGTTGGTTAAAAAGTCGCTATTTATTTACTACAGTACAAGATTTCGTTTACTCTTTCTACAATCCACTAGATTTTATTCATACAAATTTGATCTCAGAGAATATCCTTTTAATGTTAGCTTAAAGCAATTTAGTGAACAATAGTTTTAAGTGCTTAGGAGGTTTTTACATTATTTGTACTGTTTTGGTATTTTTCACAAATTTTGCATCCTTTTGTGAGGGTTTTAGTAATTTTTGACTGTTTTTCACTGTTTTTGGTTTCGGGAAGCTTTTGTCCAATTTAGGGGGTTTTCTCAATGATTACAGGATTTTAGGAAGATTTTTGTTTGTTTTTCTCGGTTTTTCATTGTTTGTTTTTCTGCTTTCAAAATACTGCCTAATGAATTTTCAATGATCACTGGTTGAAATCTTGGTCGATGTACAACAATGTTTTGCTGTTTATCTGATGAAATAGTCTTGGTTAACAAAATATTTCTGTCTTTGCTAAATTGGGTGTTGACAATAATAAGTTATTGATGGTTCAGCTCTTTGTCGGAGGTTGAAGAGCAATCACAATTTTCACGTTCTAATTTATTGCTATCTACAATCATTGGTCAGTTTTAATTACTCTACACCAGTTCTCAAACTTTTGGTGTTATAGAGCCAGTGAAACGATATACTATTATTTACGGAGCCCCACAATGAATATCTGAACTAAATAAATAAGAACACTTTTTAATATTCCTGATGTCAGAGTGTATCCTAAATTTTTTGTGAAGCAAAGATTCAATCGCTGTTTCTTACACATAGATGATTTTGTATTTTCTTTTCTTATTAGTGAATAATGAAACATGATAGGTATTCAGGTATTCAAAAATTACCAGCCCTACTCATAACCTAAATGTAGATGAATCATATGCATCCTCTGCAACAACGAAAGGTTCAAAAGCCCCCTAAACAGATACACACTTAAGGATTGCACATTTACAAGTTCCTCTATTAGCCTGTTGCAAACTGCCAACATAGCAAGCAATAATTACCATGTAATAACAGACTGATAACAAGGTTTTAGAAAATAATCAACATTTACAAAGGTTAGTTGGGACAATTGTACTGTTTACCAAAAAGATTAATGCTGTACATAAACATAAGGTCGAGACTCTCACTGGCTATAAATGCCTGCTAAACTGTAAGTTCGAATTCAAACAAAATTTGGGTGTTTGCTTCAATATAATAATTTCATTTTAGGTCATGGACGAAACAAGAGCTGACTACCCAAGCAGTTACACCTTCAAAAAGTTTGCTGAAAAGTAACTTTTTATATTTTATTTTACGCAGTAAATGATTCATTCCCTATATTTAACCAGAAAAGAGAAATTTTATTTTAATAAACATCATTAGAAAATATAACTTTTTTTTCACAACAACCACAATCCCAACAGGAACAACAAGAACAAATGTAACATATTTGTGTCCAATAAGTACTGGGTTGGCATGAGTTTGCCTTATTTTAGGATTGTTAACTATTTGGCAAAAGCATGTATTAGATTTAGATGTAAAGTTATGTATTAGATTTATGTGCAGTGGCCATGTTAATGCAGCTTACGTAGAGATAATTTCTGAAATGAGAAAACCAGTTGGAAGTGAGTCCGATACAAAGTAGAACCTGCTTTTCAACATTGTAGACTCAATATTCATTATACATCTTGTCCATTTATGCAAACATAACTCAGTGCCTTGTTATTTAACTTGATATTAATGTTATTTTTTTTTGCATTCAAAGTACATTGCATGGACAAGGTATTACTGAGAGAGAAGAAGGGGAAACAGTTCAGGCTTCTGAGACTTTCCTGATTCGGTTTCCCGACAACACAAGCCAGGTAGTATCCATTTTGTTTAGATTTTATATTTTATGTTCATTGAAGAAAGGAGTTAAAATTAACAAGTTGTCGGAGAAAATCATGACAAACGTGCTCCAGCTTGAAGTAATAATAACATGTTCTTCTGAATTAAAAGAGGATTCCCGGCAATTCTATGGCATATTATTATCCCCACAAATTTGAATCTTCAAGCCCATGTAAGGTAATCAGATACTTGATGCCATGTTCACATATATAGGGTGTCCATGAAGTTCTGAAGATTTTTTAAATTGCAAAGGGAATTTGTTGATTCCCTATTTGCCCCTCCAGATGTATTAAATGAGGTAAAAATACCTAAACAACTACCATTTAATGAACAACTAACAGGTTAAGATATATTGAGCACTGACTTCTTAACAAAATTGAAATTACAAAAGGGACTTTATGGACACCCTGTATTCTTTTTTATTGTGAAGTTATACTTTTTGTCTTGATTTTCAGGTTTTATTTTGATTTTTTTCTTTGACAGAATTTTGAAGTCGAATCAAGCACTAAAGCTAAAGATTTCTGCAACACTATTGCAAATCGTCTTGCACTAAAATCAGCAGAAGGCTTCAGTTTGTATGTCAATATTGCGGGCAACGACATTTGCGTTCCTGACGATGAATGTTTTGTGAAATTTGTGAAAGACAAAACTCACAATGGTGAGATAAGTAGTCATAGTAGTTAGCATTACACTTAACTATGTGTGTGGCTAGGCTAATTATGATAGAATAGGATTTACATATTTATACCGGGCGAAAGGAAATGAACCATGTTACCAGTTCATGTCGAGTATGGAATTAGTTAGCCAGTTATTAGTTTTCGGAAGCTTGGACATTATGATGGAGTAAGCCATAACTGTGAACCACCCTACGGCGGTGAGGAATCCAGCAATTTTATTGCACAAAACTATCTCCACATGAGATTCGAACCTACAGGCATATTTCTATTGCTTAGCATGATGCGCCACATCCCTGTTATATTGTTGGGCTACATGAGATGGCCAAAGTATTACTTTTATCAGCTCGCTGATTGGCACATCCTGTATATGAACGTGGTTGCTATTACACCTCTGTTAACTTTAAGCAGGTTTTTGGGCTGAATCTTGTTATACAGGGTGATCAGACCAAGTGGAGACAAATGTTTATTAAAATATCTACAATATAAATGTAAGCGAGAAAAAAAAATATTTCGCAGAAAATAGCATTATAAAGATAAATAAAAGAATTCATTGCTATTTTTCAATGAAATTTGCCTTTGCCTCATTACACTCCTCAATCTGATTGGAACTTGACTGCACGAGGCACGCGTGGCGTCGTCGGAAATTTGTCCCCAGTCATCAATCTATGCCTTAGACTCAGGGCGGTTATTCTCATCTGAGTTACGCGCACCACTAGTGATACGAGGGAGTATTTCAAGTGGTACGAAAGCAACTTCGATTTATTGCAACAATTAACTTTTTTATTCGCTAAACGTCGTTTATATCGCTACCAATCCTTGTCTTTAGAGACCGCCCTCGCCCGCTACTGTCTACTTATAACGAAAGGGCATGTTTTTGCCATTTTGCGCATTGCGTCACGATACATCATATAATAACCACCAAATTATCCAAAACCTCGTACGAATACACTTTGATCAGTACCGGTACTAGTCACTATCACAAATGCTCCCTTATTTGTCAATTTATTAATGCAAACGCACTGTGACGTAACACACAAACGGCGAAAACATGCCCGTTCCGTTTTTGGCGGACTATAACGGGCGAGGGCGATCTGTAAAGACAAGGATTGATAGCGCTATAAACACTGTCCAGCGAATACAAAAGTTAATTGTTGCAATATTTCAAAGCTGCTTGTGTACCACTAGTGGTGTGTGTACCTCAGATTGAGAATAACTGCTCTAAAGAATAGATTAATGACATGTTGGGGCAAAATTTCGGAAGGCGTGCCTCGTGCAGTCGAGTTCCAAACAGAGCGAGGAGTGTAGTGAAGGCAAAGACAAATTTTATCGCGAAATGAGTTTTCAGCTCAATTTGGTGCATGCGATTAATTCTAATCCCTTTGCGTTGCGAAGCCGATATCTGAGTCCAATTCATCTAGCTTGTGCAAACAATGCATGTTACAAAATAAATAACCCAAATTTTTGTGCGTGTAACTACTACATAGCCTATGTTAAATAAATCTGTGGCCCGCAGTTTCACCCAGTCATTTCTATCTGGCCCTCCTGTATTAGAGGTTGCACACCCCCGTTCTTAAAGATTTTCAATTATTTTAGATTCATCAAATTGCCAAGTGGTTTTTATTCGTAAGCTATGGATGAAGGTAACACCTGGGGAAGATCGGAACGCTGACATAATATTCCATTATTATCATGAAGTTTCAAACTTCTTACGAGGTTACCATAATTGCACCAGAGAAGAAGGAATACAACTTGCAGCCCTGATATACAGGTTTGTTGTGTTATGAAAAAGTTTGAGATTCATTATTGTTGCCAAGTTAATAAAATCGTTTTATAGCGGACAATGTTTGCTCATTTCTAAACCTGACACGGGCCCGTTGGATAATTCAATCTGGCCCACTCGATCTTACAACAATAAATCTAAAACCCAGCTTTTGATGTTTTGGCGTAATAATACCTCCAGTAATTTGTTTAGCTTGCAAAAATTTGGCACAAGGCTCATTATTTTTCACTTTTGTTTTTGTAACAATGTAAATATTGTTCATAAAATATAATTTTTCACATAACATACATATGGTTAAGTCGTCTTATCTGTTTTCCTCTTCCCGAGATAATTATGTGAATCCTGTCCTACATCCCATGTGCCTAGTCGAATCACAGCTTGAGTCCTGAGTTCCAACTACTTGGCAATAGTGCTGAGTACAAGTCCCTTCACCCAAAGTTTGGAGTCAAGTTCAATCACAAATATTTCGAGTCACTTCGAGTTTTCAACAGAGTTTTTAGAGTGCAGTGAGGATTGATTGAATGGTTTAAAAAAGAGAAATAGGCAATGTATCTTAAAGGTTGCAAATGGGCACTATTCACTATTCACAAACCAAGCACTATATATCTTAATTTATTTTGTTCAGAATCAAATTTGGAGAAGACATAAGTAAGTTTGCAATAATCCCTCAATTATTGGAAAATGCTGAACTGCTACCTAAACATTTGATTACGTCGTATGGTGATCGAATATTGGCGAACAAGGTAACTTTTTTATCTAAAACATTTTTGTCACCAGATAAATCTACGCCAAGGGTGTGCAACCTGTGACGCCAACTGAGCCCACAAGCTAAACTTGTGCAGCCCGCAAATAAGTGCCATATTTGAATGGTGTGTTTCCCGCAAAACGAGTTTTTAAATTTTACCCGATTCCAATTTATTACCTATGCCTATAACATTACAATGCCCTATCCCGTAAAATCAATAACCAAAAATTTTGTCTTAACGACTACTAGAAAGCCTATGTTAAATAAAGGTGCATCCTGTGGTTTCACCCAGTTATTTTTATCTGGCCCTCCTATATTAAAGGTTGCACAGCGTGGCTTAAAACGTTTAACTCAATTATGTTGGCATTGTTGGCACTGGTCTACGCAGATCATACCAGGGATAGGGAGATGTCTCCAGTTAAAAAAATATGACTCTTGGACAGTTTTGTCATTTAGTCTCCAAAGTATAAAGAATTTCAAATTCAGCTTGAAATTTCCAAAAAATTAAATGTTGGTATTAACTATGCAAGTCCTTTTATTAGACTGTTTAGAATGCTTAACAAATGCTGTTTGAGTTCCAATACAAATTTATGACTTTTCATCACTATTGAAAATCTAAAATTCCAATCCCCAACGGCTAGGAATTAAGAATTTCGAACATACAATTTCAACTAAACTCAAAATATTCAAAGCCAGGACTACATAATCTTGAACTTTACACTCACACATACACTATTAGTTAAATACCAATTAGCTATATAAGCGCGGCGTTGTGGCTCATCGTGCTAAGCGTTAGGAATACGCTCACCACCGCACCTCTGATTACCTTGCGTAGGTTGGCTGGTTCGAATCCCATGCGGGGATAGTTATGTGCGAGAGGACTGCTGGACTCCTCGCCGCTGTAGGGTGGTTCACGTAACCGCTGGTTGGTTACGGCTTCCTCCACCACCCGAGTTCATGCCTCCGAAAACAAATAATTAACTGATCCCATACCCGACACGGTAACCAGTCGAGAGGCCGTGGTTCACCATATGGTTAAGTCGTGTTATCGGCTTTCCTCTCCCCTGGGATAAATATTTAAAACCTAATCCTATATTTGTTGAAGTGTTACTTTTGAGCAACTAACTACTGTTAGACTTTGCTCGTGATACAGCTCAATTTTGGAATCTACTTTGAGTCATCAGTTATCAAAGATTCGAAGTGACACCAGTCATCTGACCACCAGTGAGAAATTAACGTCATTTGTTGACGCGATGACCCGTCATTCGACTTTACTCGCATAAATATAATTTTTATAGATTATAACTCATTAGATCAATCTCTTTTTTCTCACGAAGATGTTTTTTTTATTCTAGTCGAGGTATTATGACTTGCTTTGTTGAATTTTGCATAAAAAATTTTCTGTGTTCAGGGAATCAAATACCAATTTAACAAGCACAACAGAATGAGTAAAGATGATGCGAAGATTTCGTTTTTGAAGATTGTTTCTGGTTGGCCAACTTTTGGGGCTAGGTTCTTTGATGTGAAGGTAGGAGAGAAAAAAGTGTATATAGCAGTGGTTCTCAACCGGGGGCCTTGGCTCACCAAGGGGACCTCAGAACAGTTGGAGGGGGGCATCATGCCAGGTGCAAAACTGATTTTACTTTTACTAAAAAACTCCCAGTTTTTACTAGTTTCATTACTTGATAAGGTTATTTCACTGGAGGTTTTCACTTTGTTGAGCCTGAATTTTTTGAACATAGTGAGTTTTGGAATATACCAATTAAAATAAATAAATACCACTGGAATGATAAACAATGTTCCATCAGTACTGAAAGCCTTTGTGAGGGACCACTGGTATATAAAATGGCTGTGAAGTTGATGTTTTGTATATTTTCATTGGTGACTGAGTCGTACTTCTAAACTCTCAAGATTCAGAAGTCAAAAGTATCGATCCCCAATTGTTAGGAATCAGAATTTCACACTCTCAATGGTGACTATCAAAGTCTACAGACACTAAAAAAGACATTTCTAACAGTCTGCTGAAGGCTGCTTGAATACGTTTTGCTGTCAAAATTGGATTTTATTGAGAGTCAAAAGCCGGGATTGAAATCTTTCTTTTAACTCATAGTCGAAGAATTGTCTTGCTTCAATTAGAATTACCGGTAACCCCTTTTTTTGAATCCAGCTAATGACAAAGCAAGCTTACCCAGAAAATCTAGAGATTGCGATCAATAAAAATGGAATCAGCTTGATTGATCCAAAGAAAGACAAAGAAACTAAAAACGTGAGTACTGAATCTGATAAAATCTGGCTTTATAACTTTTTTAATAAACATGTTGATTCTGCACTTTTGTCCTTTTTGTAAGCTTCTACAAGAATAGTGTTGTTCCTGTGGAGAGATTTAGAATGGAGGATGGAGGTTGTTAGACATGCAAAACTTTTGGGGTTTTACGAGTCGGAGAGCATAAAGGGTTACACAGACGAGGGAGAAGTTTTATGGGTTGGGGTGACATGCAAAGATTTTTGGGGTTAGGGGCTTTTATGAGTCGTCGTGACATGAGGGGTTTTAGAGGATGTGAATAGAATGCGATGTCAATAATTCCTTGACTCTAATGCATTTATTCTTTTGCTTCATTTGTGTGTTTTTATAGTACTTGACGTAATGTTTGAAATAACCAATGAACATGTTAAAAACAAAACAAGATTTTTTGTTCCTGACACAAGTGTTGAAAGTCTTTGAAAGTGAGCCACCTATCATAGTAGTTTTTAAAAACCACTCGTCTCTGAATAAACACCCTTTATCTTGTGTATTGTAGTTATTAAAACATGAGAAATTTTAAAATAAATTGGGTTATATATTTTTTGTATCTTGCAATTGCATTTCAGATACTGAGAACGTTTCCTCTCCATAAGATCAGGAACTGGAACACTAAGAATGAGTATTTCAGCATAACGTTTGGAAATATAGCTGGAGGCGGAAATTTCCGTTTCGAAGCCACTAAAGTAAGCTACTATGACAATCAGGAGTCGAAGTTTGACGACCGGGATGGCATCCGATTTTGTCAACTTTGTCTCTTTTTATAAACTGTCAAGGGCGTTTTTGTGTCAATCAAATTTTTTGAGTTGTAATAAAAAATTAAATTATTAAAGTTTTAACGTCAACGTTACAAAAGTTGTGTCTCCGAAAGTCGAGTAATACGGCTCCGACACCAAACTTATATAAGTAACATTGTGTACATATTGCTGTGAAAAATTAATTAAATTTTGTTTAAATTTCAGAGTGACGAAATGCATTACCTTCTGAGTTCTTACGTCGACATGTTTCCAAATTCAATGCACGAAGACACAAG
The DNA here is from genome assembly GCF_964204865.1 of Styela clava. Classification (NCBI taxonomy): domain Eukaryota; kingdom Metazoa; phylum Chordata; class Ascidiacea; order Stolidobranchia; family Styelidae; genus Styela; species Styela clava. The sequence continues at coordinate 2,033,777 of NC_135258.1, forward strand.
ATTATAAAGTTCACAAGAATAATGAATGTACAATCTTAATTATCTATTCAAATTATATGTCATCTTAATGATCAATAATAAAAATTTTCGTAGTCTCGCAATTACTCTCAATCAAAAATAATGATTATACTTTTTCTGAAATTCAAACTTTCATCCATGTATGAATAGAACAGGATTATAAAGTTCCCCTTGAAAATATTTTAATATATATGCCACACAGTTTTAATTTTTATATTCTCGCAATTACTTAGTATTCTTTAAGAATTCTGAACATAATTTAATTTTTTAGTTTTAAACTTTTATCTATGTGGGAATATTAACAAAATTATAAAGTTCCCTTGAACAATGACGGTTCAATCTTAATTAACTATTCAACTTGAATATCATGCTTTAGAGCGATTTTAATTTTCTATATTCTTGCGATTACTTTCGTCAAAAGTAATGATTATACTTTTTTGAACTTTTATCCATGTATGAAAAGTACAAAACTATAAAGTTCCTTAATAAATTTTTAAATTCTCACAATTACTTAGTATTCTTCAGTAATTCTAAACATAATATTTTAAATTCCATCCATCCATTCTAATATTTCAACTTTTATCCATGTATGAATAGGAGAAGATTATAAAATCATTAGAAAAATTCTTTAATTTATATGCCACACAAATTTAATTTTTATATTTTCACAATTCTTTAGTGTTATTTAGGAATTATAAACATACTTTATTTTAATTTTAAACTTTTATTTATGTACCCTATCTAGCCTTTCTGGCTGGAGAATTTTGTATACTCCTCCTGAAAATGTCATAACTTTTTGTTCAAACGTGCGAGAACCTTCAGTTTAATTCCATCGGAAAGCGGTATTTCGCCGCTTTATGCCAGTTGTGTCTCTTGATGCGTGCGATATTCGCTTACCCGTGCGCGTTGTAAATGAGAGAATTTTTTTTTTTTTTTGAAAAAGGTTTTGATTGCTGATTGTTTCTTTATTATTGTGATTATTACCGTGTTTACGAGCTAAAACGATTACTGGCCTGCCCAAATAGCTTTCTTTCAAGTAATAACATACTCCTATGTGCATATCTTAGATTTCAAATACTTACAGATATAAAATTTGTAGAATTGGAAATATGCCAAAAAGGGAGTGACGCACATCCCGGGTTCCTAAAACTCGGACAAGCATATATCATTATAAAGTTCTTCAGAATTTTGACTATAAATCCTAATTAACTATTCAATTCATATTTCATGTTGATGAACAATTACAAATGTTGTTATTCTTGCAATTACTACCTTCAAAAATAATGATTCTACTTTATTTGAACTTCTATATATGTCTATTTTCTATCTGAACTTTTATCCATATATGAATAGAACAAAATTATAAATATCCTTATAAAATGTTTCTATTCATATTTCATGCAGTTTTAATTTATATATTCTCACAATTACTTAATATTATTCTCCAAAAAGTATAAATAAGTGTTATTGAAATTCCAAACTTTAATCCATTTATAAATATAACAAAATTATAAATATCCCATATAAATTTTCAATTAATATGCCATGCAATTTTCATTTTTATATTCCCACAATTTCTTAGTATTTTTCTAAAATTATAAACATTTATTTGAATTCCAAATTTTTATCCATGTAAGAAAAGTAACAAATTTATAAAGTTCTTTAGAACAATGACAGTTTAGTCCCAATTACCTATTAAATTTTTATGTCATGTTGATGACCAATTATAGATGCTATTATTCCTGCAATTACGTGCTCAAAAATAAAGATTATACCTTATTTGAACTTCAAACTTTTATCCATGTATGAATAGAAGAAGATTATAAAATCACCTAGAAAATTCTTCAATTTATATGTCATGCAGTTTTAATTTTATATTGTCACAATTACTTAGTATTCTTTAGGAATTATAAACATACTTTATTTGAATTCCAAGTTTTTATCCTTGTATAAATAGAACAAGATCTCTTTAACAATTATAAAAATAACTTCTTAAATTTTTAACTTCCATCCATGTGTGAACATTAACAAGATTATAAAGTCCCCCTGAATGATGATGCTTCAATTCTAGTTAACTATTCAACCTTTATGTCATGAGCAGTTTTATTTTTATATTCTAATAATAGTATTAATGTTGAACAATTATAATTATACTTTATTTGTAAATTTTTATCCATGTATGATAAGTAACAAGATTATAAAGTTCTCTAGCGTATTGACTAGAAATCTTAATTACCTACTAAATTTATATTTCATGTTGATGAACAATTACAAATTTTCATATTTTTGCAAGTAAATATTATTTTCCTTCAACAATTAAAAATATACTTCATCTCGGTGAAAATAGGTTTAATAACAAAAACTTAGGTGTATGACAATTGTTTTGTTAAGTACTGTTAGGGATTTGTTCAGATTAATTTTTTTAAATTTGTGTGAAAGTTTGGCTTCAGTTAATGCAAAAACACTCCACAAACTTCGAGTCCGCAGCCCTGTTACATATTAATTTACATCTCTATACTATTCTATACCATTGAGTAAAATAAGACAAATTGGCGGTACATCGCTAAAAATGAAGATTAAACCCAAAACGCAATGACAAATTTATCTTGTATAAACCTACTTCTTGTAGATTCTAAAAAACGCAAATTCTAATATTGTTACTATCAGTAGAGGGTGCGCGAGACACGCAATCCTTTCTCAATGCCTTTGCGCTAGTGGATCCGTATGCGTATGATGCAAGGAAACTGTAGCAGGAATAAAAATACCATAATATGTAATTCAAGACGAAACGTTACAGAAATATATTTGTGTTAGTATGCAGCAGGACTCTTGAATTGCATATTTTTATTGTTGTTATTCCGATGAGATTGTTGCTATTGGCAACAAAATCTGTTTCTTCACAGGCAATGGACCAATCAACTTCTAATATTCAATACTTAAAAAATAGTTTTTTTATTCATTGTTAAATTTCCCGCGAGTCTTTTACAAATAAACTTATATTTCACTCAACAGTTTGCTTTTCTATTTTAATTTATGAAAACTCTCTTTATGGCATACGGGAACTTATTTCCCTGCAGTTTAGCAGTTACTGTTCTCAGATAAGCTCTTACGGTACGGGAGCCAATACGCGGCATGACACATTGTGCTCACCGCTAGGTATACGCTCCTACCGCTCTTCTGATTACCCTGCGTGGGTTCGTAGGTTTTATTTCCGTGTGGATAATTATGTGCATTGGTAATCGCACGAGAGGACGTGGTTCGCCATATGATCTAGCCGTCTTAGCGACCCACGATAGCGATCTTATCCTATTTTAGCATCGCTCTATTGTTCTGTTCTGATATAGCAGATAGCAAATTCAGCTTGATTTTTTTTTTAAATATTTCAAGCTAACCTCAAAAGCTTACTACTTTTCTAAATTTATAGTTTTAGATTTACATAATTCCAAGGCATGCAATTATGAATCAAAAAAGCTTCTGTTTATTTGTCGTATATAATATCAGAAGAAAATATATAAGAAATTGTGAAGGATAGAGTCCGTTACATTATCCTAGTCGCCACTTGGATGGCCGCAGAGGACAACTGGACTGACATATAGAGGATCAGAAATGGGATCCAAGATTTGGGGAAGGGTTCTCCTATCTTTTGAACTCACTAACATAAGGTATCTTCAACCATGCCAGACTCATATTTCTATGAATTTACATCGTATTCACAAATTCATGTCACTACGTCGGTGTTTATCTATGCTTAGTTTTACACTATAGTTAGGATTTACATAATTAACCCGGGGTTAAAAATTCCGATAATACGGCTTTATCATATGACGAACCACGCCTCTCGTCCGGTTACCAGCCCATATCGGGTATAGGATTAGTTATCCAGGTATTTGTTTTTGGAAGCATGGACTTGGTGGTAGAGGAAGCCGTAACCGAACCGCGATCACGTGAACCACCCAAAGGCCATGAGGAGTCCAGCTATCCAGCATTTCTCTCGTATCATAACCATCCCCGCATGTCAGTCGAACCCACGCGAGGTAATCAGAGGTACGATGCTGAGCGTGTTCCTAACGCTTAGAATGATGCGCCACACCTTCGTTTTTTTATTGACCCAGTAACTTCAGCGGTAGTCCGTAACATTGTTCAAAGACCGGATATATATCCGAGTAAACATGCTTGAGCTTTTAGCAGCAAGTTTCCTTAATCAATGAAACGGCTCGATATTCACCAACACCCACTTCTACGCTGTAACTCTTTATTGTAGCCCTTGGCACAACAGTGGTCGCCAGTAAGTTTGCTCAGAAACGAAAATATATTTCCGATTAAATGCGCGTGACCTTGCCCTCGAAAAATTCGCCCGATTGCACTGTCTTTGAATCGACATATTACAAGACCTGTCGTTAAGTGGAATTCACATTTTCTTGAATATTTTCCCGACGTCTCTTTTACACTGTTTAATTATTATGCAGATACTGTTACATTTTAAGGTAACTAAACATACATAGGATTGACTTGAAAAGACCTTAGTCATTTAAACCCATCCTACGCGCAAAAATGAAAGTGATGTAAATAATTTTTTTTAACATTAGCTCTTATGGGATATGCGATCACCAGAGCAGAAATTTGCATTTTTTGGGATTTTCTAGATATGTTTCATCGTATACGTGTGTAGTTTTGAGGATAGAATATTTTTTACATTATTTTTGATATTTTTATCGAAAGACCATTTACTCACTAGACCATGAGATTCTGACAACTCGCCGTGCTCTGTGGGATATGCGCTGCAAATGCGGCGCTAATGTCGCTTTGGGTACGGTACCGGTACTGAAAGCGTTTAACATTGACAATCTATAACCCATACCATTTCTATCACGTTTGTTTACTGGTTTTACGCATTTATACCTGTACCGCTAGCAATCATTTACTGAATGCTGACGTGTTATTTAAACTACCGGTACCGTACCAAGGTTGCAAGAGTTCAAAACTATATTATTTAGTGAATACTGAAATAGGCCTACGAACAAAAATGTTGGCCAGCCTGCCAATAGGCAGGATAAGTTGTACGCTACCGGTATACAAAAAAGATGAATATCTCCAACCTATAATGGTACAATACTGGTATCCTAACTGGGTTACAAATCATGACTGAATACGAGAAAGTGATTTATTTCATCAACCAGAATACAAGCATTGAATCAATAAAAATTATATACAAAACACACAGTTATTCGGTATAGACTGGAGAGCGATAGGGGATGGTTATGATACGAGAGAAATGCTGGATAGCTGGATTCCTCATCGCCTTTGGGTGGTTCACGTGATCGCGGTTTGGTTACGGCTTCTCTACCACCAAGTCCATGCTTCCAAAAACAAATACCTGGATAACTATTCCTATACCCGATATGGGCTGGTAACCGGACGAGAGGCGTGGTTCGCCATATGATAAAGCCGTATTATCGGAATTTTTCACCCCGGGGTAATTATGTAAATCCTAACTATTGGGTAAAACTAAGCATAGATGTTGACAAAATTGTATGCAATCCCGGCGTCAAACTTTGACTCCTGATTGTCACAGTAGCTTTCTTTAGTGGCTTCGAAACGGAAATTTCAGCCTCCAGCTATATTTCCAAACGTTATGCTGAAATACTCATTCTTAGTGTTCCAGTTCCTGATCTTATAGAGGAAACGTTCTCAGTATCTGAAATGCAATTGCAAGATACGAAAAATATATAACGCAATTTATTTTAAAATTTCCCATGTTTTAATAATTACAATACACAAGATAAAGGGTGTTAATTCAGAGACGAGTGGTTTTTAAAAACTACTATGATAGGTGGCTCACTTTCAAAGACTTTCAACACTTGTGTCAGGAACAAAAAATCTTGTTTTGTTTTTAACATGTCCATTGGTTATTTTAAACATTACGTCAAGTATTATAAAAACACACAAATGAAGCAAAAGAATAAATGCATCAGAGTCAAGAAATTATTGACATCGGATTCTAATCACATCCTATGAAACCCTTCATGTCACCACGACTCATAAACGCCCCTAACCCCAAAAATCTTTGCATGTCACCCCAACCCATAAAACTACTCCGACGTCCGTGTAACTCTTTATGCTCTCCGACTCGTGAAACCCCAAAAGTTTCGCATGTCTAACAACCTCCATCCCCCATTCTAAATCTCTCCACAGGAACAACACTATTCTTGTAGAAGCTTACAAAAAGGACAAAAGTGCAGAATCAACATGTTTATTAAAAATGTTATGAAGCCAGATTTTATCAGATTCAGTACTCACGTTTTTAGTTTTTTTGTCTTTTTTTGGATCAATCAAGCTGATTCCATTTTTATTGATCGCAATCTCTAGATTTTCTGGGTAAGCTTGCTTTGTCATTAGCTGAATTTAAAAAAAGTGTTACCGGTAGTTCTAATTGAAGCAAGACAATTCTTTGACTATGAGTTAAAAGAAAGATTTCAATCTCGGCTTCTAACTCTAATAAAATCAAATTTTGATAGAAAAACGTATTCAAGCAGCCTTCACCAAACTGTTAGAAATGTCTTTTAGAGTGTCTGTAGACTTTGATAGTCACCATTGAGAGCGTGAAACTCCGATTTCTAACAATTGGGGATCGATACTTTTGACTTCTGAATCTTGAGAGTTTAGAAGTACGACTCAGTCACCAATGAAAATATACAAAACATCAACTGCACAGCCATTTTATATACCAGTGGTCCCTTACAAAGGCTTTCAGTACTGATGGATCATTTTTTATCATTCCAATTGTATTTATAGTGTTATTTTGATTGGTATATTCCAAAACTCATTATGTTCAAAAAATTCAGGCTTAACAAAGTGAAAACCTCCAGTGAAATAACCTTATCAAGTAATGAAACTAGTAAAAACTGGAGTTTTCTAGTAAAAGTAAAATCAGTTTTGCACCTGGCATGATGCCCCCCTCTAACTGTTCTGAGGCCCCCTTGGTGAGCCAAGGCCCCCGGTTGAGAACCACTGTTATATACACTTTTTTCTTTCCTACCTTCACATCAAAGAACCTAGCCTCAAAAGTTGGCCAACCAGAAACAATCTTCAAAAACGAAATCATCGCATCACCTTTACTCATTCTGTTGTGCTTGTTAAATTGGTAGTTGATTCCCTGAACACAGAATTTTTTTAAGCAAAATTCAACAAAGCAATTCGTGATACCTCGACTAGAATAAAAAAAACATCTTCGTGAGAAAAAAGAGATTGATCTGATGAGTTAAAAGCTATGAAGTATAAAAATTATATTAATGCGAGTAAAGTCGAATGACGGGTCATCGCGTCAACAAATGATGTTAATTTCTCACTGGGGCTCAGATGACTGGTTTCACTTCGAATCTTTGCTAAATGGTGTACCGGTAAAATAAGTAAAGTAACGGTAGATTTCCAAATTGAACTGTAACACCGAGCAAAGTCTCACAGTGATTATAGTTGCTCAAAAGTGTAACAGTTTAACGAATATAGGATTAGGATTTACATATTTATCACGGGGGAGAGGGAAGATGATAACACAGCTTAACCATGTAACAAACCACGACCTCTCGTTCGATTACCATTCCATGTCGGGTATGGGATTAGTTAGTTACTTGTTTTAAGAAGCATGGACTTGGATGGTGGCGGAAGCCGTAACCGACCAGTGGTTACGTGAACTACCCTACAGCGGCGAGGAGTCCAGCAATCCTCTCGCACATAACTACCCCGCATGGGATTCGAACCTGCGAACCTACGCAAAGTAATCAGATGTGCGGTGGTGATCGTATTTCTAACGTTTAGCACGATAAACCACACCGCCGCGCCTATAGAGCGTATTGTTATTTACCTAATAGTGAGTGAGTGTAAAGTTAAAGGTTATGTAGTCCTGGCTTGGAATGTTTTCAGTTCCGTTGAAATTGTATGTTCAAACGAAATTCTTAATTCCTAGCAGTTGGTAATTGGAATTGTAGACTTTCAATAGTGATGAAAAGTCATAAATTTGTATCGGAACTCAAACAGCATTTGTTAAGCATTCTCAACAATCTAATAAAGGGACTTGCATAGTTAATATCAACATTTAATTTTTTGGAAATTTCAAGCTGAATTTGAAATTCTTTATACTTTGGAGACTAAATGACAAAACTGTCCAAGTGTCATATTTTTTTAACTGGAGACATCTCCATATCTCTGGTATCATCTGCGTAGACCAGTGCCAACATAATTGAGTTAAACGTTTTAAACCACGCTGTGCAACCTTTAATATAGGAGGGCCAGATAAAAATAACTGGGTGAAACCACAGGATGCACCTTTATTTAACATAGGCTTTCTAGTAGTCGTTAAGACAAAATTTTTGGTTATTGATTTTACGGGATAGGGCATTGTAATGTTATAGGCATAGATAATAAATTGGAATCGGGTAAAATTTAAAAACTCGTTTTGCGGGAAACACACCATTCAAATATGGCACTTATTTGCGGGCTGCACAAGTTTAGCTTGTGGGCTCAGTTGGCGTCACAGGTTGCACACCCTTGGCGTAGATTTATCTGGTGACAAAAATGTTTTAGATAAAAAAGTTACCTTGTTCGCCAATATTCGATCACCATACGACGTAATCAAATGTTTAGGTAGCAGTTCAGCATTTTCCAGTAATTGAGGGATTATTGCAAACTTACTTATGTCTTCTCCAAATTTGATTCTGAACAAAATAAATTAAGATATATAGTGCTTGGTTTGTGAATAGTAGTCCGTCAGAATCGGGCCTTAACATTGTTTTGGGACATAAAGTTTTTTTTATTGTTTAGATATAATGTATATGACATATATAATGATACCCAGGTGGGTGTGGAGTATATAATGTTGAGCAATTTTTTTTAAGTGGATTTAAAGTATTCGGCCCAAGATGACGCACATCCTGAACCCTAACTTGGTAAACATACAATGTTCAGTTTGTGCACCATCTTGGTACGAATACTTCAGGAGCGCCTTTTTGTTAAAAACAATTATTTCATAACTACATGGTTTAGTTTTGCATACATGGCAACATTGAATCTCCTTACAATGTCAGAAATTTAATTTTAGTAGAATAAATGGTGGTTTATTTCACTAATACAAGCCAAGATCCATCGACAGCATCTAGCCACTTTCTATTGCGCTCTTCAAACTACATTTGCGTTGCCGCGCGCATTTCGTTTTCCTAGTTTAAGCTTAGGGACTTGGGAAATATTTTATTAGTTGAATTGGATTGGAATATTTGACCTCGTCTTTCACTCCGAACAAGGCCATGTAAAACCATCCACTGGTATCTAAAGATGTGTAACGAGTTTTCTTTTGGAAGAACCGCAACCTTTCAGTGCTGCATTGACTTTGGCAAAATTAATATATCCTTGTGGAGATAGAAGGTATGCGTATGCGAAACCGAGATGTGCACCTGTTATGCCAACATAGTTGAGTCAAAGTTTTGAATACTAGTACATCACACACATCTTCCTGCGTGCTTCGGTTGTACGTAGTAACGCGCACATTTTTGCGCACATGTATCAAATTCCACTTGATTATTGAGCTATAGGTTTTTGACGAGCTTTTGTGTATGATTTCATTCCATAGAATTTGTATGCTGTTCTAAAGAATACTAGTTTCAGCTTTTTCATTCATTCAAACCTCGTGTTAAAAGTAAGTTTTGTAATATTGCGTGTTGGTTTCCAATATTCTTAAATCGGTGATGCCAGTAAATCTTAAATACAAAAAGATCAGTAACATCTGCAATAAAAACAGCAGTACCCTCTCAAATGACAGCTGGGGGATGGATACTCTTAGTATCTGCTCCATCGCGTGCCTCTTACAGTCTTACCAGTTTACATGCGTGTCAATTGGTATCTAAGCTCAGCCAGAGACAAAAAGTTTCGGACTGCAGTTGGCGTGACGAAATGTTTTTAAATATATATTCTACAATAAGATTATTTGATTGTATACTACTGAAAGTTCCGCCTTTTATGTCTTTTCTCATTGCACTATTCCTTTACTGATATTCGATAATATGAAGCTCACTGACATAGTTCTTAAAGTGTGTAGATGGGTATAGTCTTTTCCACGCTGTTCAGGTGGGAATGCGCGAATATATATAAGAATTGCTAATATTGGTTTGCAATGCGATGAAATCCCATCTTGGCATTTCTGCCTCTCGCAATTGCTGCGTATACTTATCGGGGAAGTTCTGTGGCGTGGTTATCAAATGAAAAAAACAACAACATGGGAGTATTTTTTCTACTTCTCTACTACTATCAAACCTTGACATTTTGTGAAAACTTTTTTCCATGCAACCTTTTTATAAAACATCCCCAACAACCACAATTAATTCTGTTATTAAACTTCCGAAACAAACACATCATCAACAGATGCATATATCACCAAGTAGATATTGCTGAATTGATCTTTATTTTACCATTTTTCATGTAATTCTTTTTGGTAAACCTATTATCTATCGTAAATACAGCACATTTGACAATGTTGTAGTGTGCCACCGCTTGTTTTGGCCTCACATATTTGATATTTGTAGTTAGAGCTCTTGGGGCTCTGTCAAACAAAGTTACATACAAAATATTAGTTGTAAATTGCAAAACATGATCATGTTGTTGGAATAACTTGGCATTTTACCACCCGTATATCATTCATTGTTGAGAATATTAATAAAATCATAAAATTTGAAAATCCGTTCTTGTGAAATTTTTGTTGTAGGTAAATTCCAGGGACAGCATGACAACAGGCAAGAGAAGCACGGTCGCCTCTTTTAGTTTATGACAGGGTTTCTTAAAAGGGGACCCCGTCCTCCTTGGAGGCCGCTGATCGGTTATCTGGGAGCACGAACAAACAGATGGAAATGCGAATATACAATTACAATGTATTTTTATAGAAGAGAAGAAGCAAAAATGTTGAGAGTCTTTGGTAGTTTGAAAAGCATTGGCATGGAACATAAGAATGAACTACATTCTTTCCCAGGGATATACTATGAAATGTAGCAATTTTCTCATGCTTGTTCTCGTGATATCATTATCTTTCACTGTGTCGTCGTGATCATCCCGCTGCCTAACAATTCTCGCTAACAAATAATTGACTGTTCTCCACTGGGTGTATATCCACTTGAACCACTGGCATTAGCAGGCTTGTATTGTTAATTGCAACAAAAACGGGTATTTTGAAATAGTACTCTTTATTTTACGCGCATGTTTCGACAGTATTTCCATATACATAATATGGGTCGCGACCCAAACTGGGCTCAACAAATACCTAAAAGTGATTGATTTTATTTCCTAGTAAATTTGGTGCTTGCGTAGTTTGTGCACCAAGATTGCGCACAACCTGAACATAGTATTGTAACAGGTTATGGTTCAGGCTGTGCGTTATTATGATGCACAGGTTTGACGAAAAACACTAATACAAATATCGAGCCGTAAAAAAAATTGCTCAAGGCTGCAAACTCCACACCCATGTAGAAATGATGGGCAATGACCCCAAGATGAATAATCACAAATAAAAAAAACTTTATGTCTGAAATCAAACTTGGGCCAAAAAGGTCCCCTTATCTGCCGGACTATAGTGAATAGTGCCCATTTGCAACCTTTAAGATACATTGCCTATTTCTCTTTTTTAAACCATTCAATCAATCCTCACTGCACTCTAAAAACTCTGTTGAAAACTCGAAGTGACTCGAAATATATGTGATTGAACTTGACTCCAAACTTTGGGTAAAGGAACTTGTACTCAGCACTATTGCCAAGTAGTGGGAACTCAGGACTCAAGCTGTGATTCGACTAGGCACATGGGATGTAGGATAGGATTCACATATTTATCTCGGGAAGAGGAAAACAGATAAGACGACTTAACCATATGTATGTAATGTAAAAAATTATATTTTATGAACAATATTTACATTGTTACAAAAGCAAAAGTGAAAAATAATAAGCCTTGTGCCAAATTTTTGCAAGCTCAACAAATTACTGGAGGTATTATTAAGCCAAAACATCAAAAGTTGGGTTTCAGATTAATTGTTGTAAGATCGAGTGGGCCAGATTGAATTATCCAACGGGCCCGTGTCAGGTTTAGAAATGAGCAAACATTGTCCGCTATAAAACGATTTTATTAACTTCGCAACAATAATGAATCTCAAACTTTTTCATAACACAACAAACTTGTATATCAGGGCTGCAAGTTGTATTCCTTCTTCTCTGGTGCAATTATGGTAACCTCGTAAGAAGTTTTGAAACTTTCATGATAATAATGGAATATTATGTCAGCGTTCCGATCTTCCCCAGGTGTTACCTTCATCCATAGCTTACGAATGAAAACCACTTGGCAATTTGATGAATCTAAAATAATTGAAAATTAAGAACGGGGGTGTGCAACCTTTAATACAGGAGGGCCAGATAGAAATAACTGGGTGAAACTGCGGGCCACAGATTTATTCAACATGGGCTATGTAGTAGTTACACGCACAAAAATTTGGGTTATTTATTTTGTAACATGCATTGTTTGCATTGTTTGCACAAGCTAGATGAATTGGACTCAGATATAGGCTTCGCAACGCAAAGGGATTAGAATTACTCGCATGCACCAAATTAAACTGAAAACTAATTTCGCGATAAAATTTGTCTTTGCTTTCACTACACTCCTCGCTCTGTTTGGAACTTGACTGCACGAGGCATGCCTTCCGAAATTTTGCCCCAACATGTCATTAATCTATGCTTTAAGAGCAGTTATTCTCAATCTGAGGTACACACACCACTAGTGATACACAAGCAGCTTTGAAATATTGCAACATTTCACTTTTGTATTCGCTGGACAGCGTTTATAGCGCTATCAATCCTTGTCTTTAGAGATCGCCCTCGCCCGTTATAGTCCGCCAAAAACGGAACGGGCATGTTTTCGCCGTTTGTGTGTTACGTCACAGTGCGTTTGCATTAATAAATTGACAAATAAGGGAGCATTTGTGATAGTGGCTAGTACCGGTACTGATCAAAGTGTATTCGTACGAGGTTTCGGATAATTTGGTGGTTATTATATGATGTATCGTGACGCAATGCGCAAAATGGCGAAAACATGCCCTTTCGTTATAAGTAGACAGTAGCGGGCGAGGGCGATCCCTAAAGACAAGGATTGGTAGCAATATAAACGACGTTTAGCGAATACAAAAGGTAATTGTTGCAATAATTCGAAGTTGCATTCGTACCACTTGAAATACTCCCGCGTATCACTCACTAGAGCGCGTAACTCAGATGAAAATGACTGCCCTAAGTCTAAGGCATAGATTGATGACTTGGGACAAATTTCAGACGACGCCACGCGTGCCTCGTGCAGTCAAGTTCCAATCAGATTGAGGAGTGTAATGAAGCAAAGGCAAATTTTATTGAAAAATAGCAATGAATTCTATTATTTATCTTTATAATGCTATTCTCTGCAAAATATTTTTTTTCTCTCTTACATTTATATTGTAGATATTTTAATAAACATTTGTCTACACTTGGTCTGATCACCTTGTATAACAAGATTCAGCCCAAAAACCTGCTTAGAGTTAACAGAGGTGTAATAGCAACCACGTTCTCATTCAGGATGTGCCAATCAGCGAGCTGATAAAAGTAATACTTTGGCCATCTCATGTAGCCCAACAATATAACAGGGATGTGGCGCATCCTGCTAAGCATTAGAAATATGCTCGCCAAACCACGTAGGTTCGAATCTCATGCGGGGATAGTTATGTGCAAAAAAATTGCTGGATTCCTCACCGCCGTAGGGTGGTTCACGGTTATGGCTTACTCCACCATAATGTCCAAGCTTCCGAAAACTAATAACTGGCTAACTAATTTCATACTCGACATAAACTGGTAACATGGTTCATTTCTTTTCGCCCGGTATAAATATGTAAATCCTATTCTATCATAATTAGCCTAGCCACACACATAGTTAAGTGTAATGCTAACTACTATGACTACTTATCTCACCATTGTGAGTTTTGTCTTTCACAAATTTCACAAAACATTCATCGTCAGGAACTCAAATGTTGTTGCCCGCAATATTGACATACAAACTGAAGCCTTCTGCTGATTTTAGTGCAAGACGATTTGCAATGGTGTTGCAGAAATCTTTAGCTTTAGTGCGTGATCGACTTCAAAATTCTATCAAAGAAAAAAATAAAAATAAAACCTGAAAATCAAGACAAAAAGTATAGGTATTTTTACCTCATTTAATAAATCTGGAAGGGCAAATAGGGAATCAATAAATTCCCTTTGCAATTTGAAAAATCTTTAGAACTTTATGGACACCCTATATATATGTGAACATGGCATCAAGTATCTGATTACCTTACATGGGCTTGAAGATTCAAATTTGTGGGGATAATAATATGCCATAGAATTGCTGGGAATCCTCTTTTAATTCAGAAGAACATGTTATTATTACTTCAAGCTGGAGCACGTTTGTCATGATTTTGTCCGGCAACTTGTTATTTTTAACTCCTTTCTTCAATGAACCAAAATTATAAAATCTAAACAAAATGGATACTACCTGGCTTGTGTTGTCGGGAAACCGAATCAGGAAAGTCTCAGAAGCCTGAACTGTTTCCCCTTCTTCTTTCTCAGGAATACCTTGTTCATGCAATGTACTTTTAATGCAAAAAAAATAATATTAATATCAAGTTAAATAACAAGGCACTGAGTTATGTTTGCATAAATGGACAAGATGTATAATGAATATTGAGTCTACAATGTTGAAAAGCAGGTTCTACTTTGTATCGGACTCACTTCCAACTGGTTTTCTCATTTCAGAAATTGTCTCTACGTAAGCTGCATTAACATGGCCACTGCACATAAATCTAATACATAACTTTGATTTTGCCAAATAGTTAACATTCCTAGAATAGTGCAAACTCATGCCAACCCAGTGCTTATTGGACACAAATATGTTACATTTGTTCTTGTTGTTGCTGTTGGGATTGTGGTTGTTGTGAAAAAAAAGTTATGTATTCTAATGATGTTTATCAAAATAAAATTTCTTTTTTCTGGTTAATTTAGGGGAATGGACCATTTACTGCGTAAAATAAAACATAAAAAGTTACTTTCCAGCAAACTTTTTGAAGGTGTAACTGCTTGGGTAGTCAGCTCTTGTTTCGTCCATGTTCTAAAATGAAATTAATATATTGAAGCAAACACCCAAATTTTGTTTGAATTCGAAGTTACAGTGAAGCAGGCATTTATAGCCAGTGAGAGTCTCGACCCTATGTTTATGTACAGCATTAATCTTTTTGGTAAACAGTACAATTGTCTCAACTAACCTTTGTAAATGTTGATTGTTCTACCAAAACCTTGTTATCAGTCTGTTATTACATGGTAATTATTGCTTGCTGTGTTGGCAGTTTGCAACAGGCTAATAGAGGAACTTGTAAATGTGCAATCCTTAAGTGTATATCTGTTTAGGGGGCATTTGAACCTTTTGTTGTTGCAGAGGTTGCATATGATTCATCTACATTTAGGTTATGAGTAGGGCTGGTAATTTTTGAATACCTGAATACCTAACATGTTTCATCAATAAATCACTAATAAGAAAAGAAAATACAAAAGCATCTATGTGTAAGAAACAGCGATTGAAAGTTTGCTTCACAAAAAATTGTAGGATACACTTTGACATCAGGAATATTAAAAAGTGTTCTTATTTATTTAGTTCAGATATTCATTGTGGGGCTCCGTAAATAATAGTATATCGTTTCACAGGCTCTATAACACCAAAAGTTTGAGAACTGGTGTAGAGTAATTAAAACTGACCAATGATTGTAGATAGCAATAAATTAGAACCTGGAAATTGTGATTGCTCTTCAACCTCTGACAAAGAGCTGAACCATCGATAACTTATTATTGTCAACACCCAATTTAGCAAAGACAGAATGTCCTATCAAGCAATTAAATTTTCTCTTTTTGATACTCTGCATAGATTTCGTTAACCAAATCTATTTCATCAGATAAACAGCAAAACATTGTTGTACATCGACCAAGATTTCAATCAGGGACCATTGAAAATTTATTAGGCAGTATTTTGGAATCAGAAAAAAACAAACAATGAAAAACTGAGAGAAACAAACAAAAGCCTTCCTAAAATCCTGCAAAAACTGTGACCCCCTAAATTTATTCAAAAGCTTCCTAAAACAGTGAAAAACAGTCAAAAATTATTAAAACCCTCACAAAAGGATGCAAAAATTGTGAAAAATACCAAAACAGTACAAAGAATGTAAAAAACATCCTAAGCACTTAAAACTATTGTTCACTAAATGGCTTTAAGTTAACATTAAAAGAATATTCTCTGAGATCAAATTTTTATGAATAAAATTCAGTGGATTGTAGAAAGAGTGAACGAAATCTAAACTTGTACCGTAGTAAATAGATAGCGACTTTTTAACCAACCTTATTACGAGAAACTTTCTGTGCTATTTCCTCTTGTTGTTTCTTTTCTGCCAGATTTTCCACATTTTCTTTCTTGTCATCCGATTCCTTAACGAAAAAATATACCTCAATCCAGTTATACCATTCGTGACTGTATTTAGAAAATAGTTAACCAGGTTTTCAGGTGGTAAAACATGGTACTGAACCATGAGACAAATAAATAAAACATTTCAACATGATATTGTAATGTTGGTGATGGGTAGGGTGCGGTGGGTGGGATTTAAACCCGAGATGGTCAACCTGCGATTCTAATTAGTTAGGTCTAATGCTTAACCATCTAAGCCAGTGGATTCTAACTCATTTTGTGGCCCCCTCTTGGAGACTATTAGCCCTGTTTATCACTTCAGGGGTATTTATAGTGTTATTTTGATTGGTAGATTTTAAATCTCATTATGTTCAAACAATTTATGCTCTAGAACAGGGGTCACCAAACTTTTTTGACCATGAAATTGACATAATTTAGATAAAATAAATAACTATTAACTGGTATTTGAATTTTTTCATTAGCGCATAAATTTCCCAACATTCGGAGCTTTTAAAAATTACGCTTCAGTTATACAAAGTGCAAACTAATGATATTGTCTATGAACACCAATAAAATTTATAAGAACGTATATATTTCTTACCTAACCTGATACTTATCAATTTTTATGAAGTTTGTACAATCAGAACATCGTTAATTAACCACTGTCAAACTATCATGCACAACTCCAGCGTTTATTTGCGACGATCTTTCGGCGGTGCCAATGATCGTTGCCAGATTAAATCCTGAAATAGTCTCAATATTCCATAGATGTGACGCACATCGAAAGATTGGTGTTTGATAAGTGTTCTTTTTTCATATTTATTACAGTTCTTATCAAAAAAGTAATACAATCCTTATGGAAATAATTGGCCTGTCGGGCGGTACTAAAATTCCGATATCTCCGCTATTTCTCGACCGTTTTTATAAAACTTTTTTCCTAAACTTTTTATAAAACGTTGCGTGCCAGTAGAGAATTTTAGCCTATTTTATCACAGCTATTTATAGAATAATTTTTCATTACTTAAATTACTTACATTAAAACTACAACTCTTAAGGAGGCAAATGATGATTGACTTATTTGACTCATACTCCCAATTTCCGAAACACAACCAAAGACTAACGAATAGCATTCAAAGCCGCCATAACGAAGTATTGTTCACAACCACGACTGAAAATCTGTCAGGTTGACAAAAGTGTCTGAGAGGATGCGAAAAGGCCTATTATTACGTCACTTTTTTGCATCTTGCTGATTGTAGCCGTAGTTTGGTGACCCCTGCTCTAGAAAGTGAGAGCCACCTTAACCATATCAAGCAAAAAAACAGGTAAGAATGGGGAATTTTCTTGTAAAGGTAATGTAAAATCAGTTTTGCACCCGACATGTTGCCCCCCTCCAACACCTCTCTCCCCACTGGGAGGCCCCAGGCCCAGGTTAAAAACCGCTGCTCTAGGCCATCACACCGACTATCAATATTTGAAATATCAATTTTGGCTCCAACCAATTCTGATTGTCCTGATTAGAGACAAACCTGCGCATCTGAATTTTCTTTCAACTTCTTTTTCAGTTCAATTAGTAGTCTTTTTTCCTTTTTCTTGCCTTCCAATTCATGGATGAAATAGTAATCAGGCTTAACTTTAATATCTCAACTTCAATCTCTTTAATAGACTCTCTCGCAAAGCCATTTTTATTTCCAAAAAGAAAAAAAAATCATGATGAAAATTAGGAAACAATGATATTTGCATTACTTGGGAAGGGAAACCATGGGGAACCAAAACTGGTTATTGATCAGCGACACTCAAGGTTCTTACATCTAATTGATTGGGGAAGAGAGTTTCAAAATTACTGATATTAATGGTAAATAACATATAAATTTTTGCAAATTAGCCAACTAACATCTTTTATTGGAGATCATTACTAGAAATTACCATGTATTGAATGAGCCGTAAGACCGGCCTGTTTGCACTGAGACTCTTTTTTATAACCAATGCCTTTCGAGTTTTTTTAAAAAATCTTGACTTTTATCACCATTAAATTTCTAAAATTTTGACCCTCAAAAATTTAGAAATTTGAGTCTGACCTTGTCTCTGGGGAGTTTGCAAGTACCAACATCGGCTCCAAGTCTGAGCTCTTTTCTAATTTCAATCCTTTGGTAAACCTATCAAACAATTAAATGGTTATTATCATTTATCCAGTAAAATACAAACAACAAATGAAAAAAAAAGCTTATTAAGGAACCAGATTCTTCACGGCTTTGAAAAGATTACCCCATTTGTTACACCCTGGCTTTGGTGGGATGTATAGGATTTTAAAACAAGACATGTAATTGGCTACAACATATTTTGATCTGACATTTTACCTGCAACTGGTTCTTAAACGGTGGGGCGCCATAAAGGGGCCATTGACAATTTTTTAAGGAGGCTTTATGCTAATTAAAAATGAAAATATTTGTTAAATTTTATCTTGTTGTCCTATTTTGGCAAGTTCAAAAGGGAAGTTAAGCATTCTTTCCAAATCTTGATGAAGCATTCAGAATTACGCTTACATACGTTCGCCTTATTATCTGTTATTGTAGATAATGTTAGCTAGTTTCTTTAAGGTGGGGTGGAGGACTTGAAAAATTAAAAAAGCGGGGGGTGCACGACTTAAAAAGTTCGAGAACCAATGTGCTAGGCCATCATGCCGCTAAATTATATATATATATATAAATATATATTTTGGGAAATTGGCCGCCAAGTTATGCAATAACCAGAAGAATGAACATGCTTCAAATCCAACTACAACAATTAAATACAACAGTCTATATATGCACTTTGTGTTCAAGGAATGAATTTGGTATTATGAACAGTATAACTGAGTAAATACAACTCACTGTAGAAGTGGAGACTTTGTAGATAGAAGACGCCGTAGCATCCACGTCATCTTGAACATGGGAAACAACCGTTGCATCATAGTCCGCAATCCGTGATTGCTTGCGATTCTTTAGCTGAAAAAAGTTTCTGTTCTTAGTATTGTTTTAGTTGCACAAAACTCCATTTGTTCCGTTCAATAAACTTTCATTTGTTCATAATCAATTTTCCACATTCATGGCAAAAATAAGGCAAGCATTTGATAGCAAGTATCCAATTTCAATTTTGACAAAATGTTAAAGAAATTTAGGAGCAAGGTTTTCACTAAATATTGCAAACGTTAATCAATAAGTTGAATTTTTATATAGTTTGCGTAATAAATAAAAAACATGGATCAATATTATTGTTAAGTTTTTTTCTCTTTCCAAATTATTTCTTATTCCTGTGTGTTTTTATATTTTTGCAAATCGATTGAAACAAAAGTACAAACCAGTTCAGAAAAATGAATCTGTATTTCATTTTGAATCAGTTCCTCATCTGTCAATTTGCTTTTCTCTATTTCTTTGCTGATAAGTTTATGAAAAAAAAAATATAATAGCTGTTTATATATTTTCAAATATCAGTACATGGCCTAGTTTGAAGTTGGGAGTGAATGAGCGATAGTTGTGTAAAAAAAAAGAGAAGTTCATTATTACCGTGAGAGATTACCCTGTGCAGATTCGCAAGTGCGAATCTCGTCGAAGATAGTTATGAGAAAGAGAACCGCTGGGCTCGTAGAACGAAGCAAGTAATCATTGGTCAGTTACCGCTACCACCATCTAGAACAGGCCTGGGCAAGCTCCGGCCCGCGGGCCGCATCCGGCCCGCGGCAACGTTTCATCCGGCCCGCGAGCAGATTTCTAAATTAAGACACCTACATTTTTTATTTAAATATAAAATATACTTTGAGGGCAAATTTCATTAATGTAATAGAAATAAGCGTTTTGGTAGCTTTGTGTATTTTAGATTAGACCATGGCATAGTACCAACTGCTATCTGTAGTCATCTTTGTCGCAACGATCAGCGCTTGTTTTTGCACGTGATTACTGAACAGCAGAGTAATCGAAGCGTGAATTTTGCGCGCGTAATTTCGATGAGTCGCGTTTTGATTCGTGTCCCAATTAAGAAGGATACAGTTAGGCTAGTCAGCTCTGCGCTACTCAGCGTTTCAAATATTGTAGAAGTAGTGGTATGTAGATAAATTGTTGAATTGCGCCCAGCTTTATTTTATTCTTTGTTTATCCTTTTATTTATGTAACTTGAACTGTAGCGTCAATTCTAAACCTGTGCTAGATCTACAAAGTTGCAAAATGTCAGCCGAAAACAAGAAAAGAAAAGTTGACACAGAATGCAGAATTTTTAACAAAAGTTGGACAGCGAAGTATTTAATCACAGAAGTCGATGGGATAGCTGTTTGTCTGGTTTGCAAGGAGAAGGTCGCGGTTATTAAGGTTTTTAATTTAAAAAGGCATTTTGAGACAAAACATGCAAAAAAATACAAAAATCTAAGTAATAATGAAATGGCGCAAACAGCGGAGAGTATGGTAGCAAAGCTCGAAAAACAGCAAAGTTTTTTCACACGACTCCATGCATCTAATGATGCAGCTGTCATGGCCAGTTTCGTAATAGCTCACAAAATCGCTCAAAACAGCAAACCATTTTCTGAAGGGGAGTTCGTCAAAGAATGTTTAGTAGAGACGGCAGCAATTGTTTGTCCTGATAAAACAGATGCTTTTAAACAAGTTCCGCTATCGAGAAGAACTGTCACCAGAAGGGTTGAGTGTATCGCAGGAGATTTAAGAGATCAGTTGCTACATTATGTCAAACAATTTGACTTCTTCACTTTGCGTTAGACGAGAGTTGTGATGTACGCGACACTGCTCAGTTGCTTATTTTCGTTCGTGGAATTACTTGTGATTTCAAAATTACTGAAGAAATAGCTGCTATAAGACCAATGAAAGGAACAACAACAGGTGCAGATATTTTTAGCGAGGTAGATGCATCCATGGATAAGTTGGGACTTAAATGGGAAAAATTGGCGGGAGTGACGACAGATGGGTGCCCAAATCTTACAGGAAAAAATGTGGGATTGTTGAAGCGCATGAAAGACAGAGTTAATGAAATTGACCCAAAGCAGCAGTTAGTGTTTTTACATTGTATCATACATCAACAGGTATTGTGCAAGTCAGTGCTAAAAATAAGCCATGTCACTGATGTTGTTACAAAACTAGTTAACTTCATCAGGTCTCGAGCACTAAATCACAGACAGTTTATTTCCCTGTTGGAAGAGCAAGAAAATGAGCACACTGACATAGGATATCATACAACTGTGAGATGGCTCAGTTCAGGCAAAATACTGAAGCGAGTTTGGGACTTGCAGCAGGAGATTCGAGAATTCTGTCAAACAAAGAACAAGGATATTCCGCAGCTTTCAGATAAGAAATGGTTATCTGATTTTGCTTTTGTTGTTGATGTCACTGCTCTATTGAATGAGTTGAATTGCAAACTCCAAAGTAAAAAACTGTTTGTGCATAATATGCACAGCTTGGTAAAATCGTTCATAACGAAATTGCAGTTTCTTTCACGCCAATTACAGAACAATAATCTCGCTCATTTTCCCACACTCAACACAGCTACCACATCTGCAAATGATTTTCAAAAGTACTCTACAATGCTAGATGCACTGCATGCTGAATTTTTAAGACGATTTGAAGATTTCCGATTAATTGAAAATAAAATGAGTATGGTCTCTTCTCCTTTCACCAGTAACGTGGAAAACATACCATCTGATGCACAACTCGAGCTTATTGATTTGCAGTGTGACACTTTACTTCAGGAAAAATTTAAATCATCTGAAATTCTGGATTTTTATTCCTCTCTAAATAAAAAAAGTTTTCCCAACATAAGGAGACATGCTCAAAAGATGCTAGTTCTTTTCGGATCCACTTATATTTGCGAGCAAACCTTCTCAGTAATGAATTTTACCAAATCGAAATTTCGGTCGTCTCTCACCGATGAACATCTTTCTGATTTGCTGAGAATATCTACGTCTGCCATTGAACCCGACATTCAAGGACTTGTTAAGGCGCAGCAGAGCATACACACGTCTCATTAAAAATAACAATTGTATTAGATTTTGTTTCATTCAATTGTGTAATAAAATACAATAAAAAACGCAATGTGGATTGACTCAAATTAGTCCGGCCCGCCACTGCATTTTGATTTGCAATGTGGCCCTCGAGCAAAAATAATTGCCCAGCCCTGATCTAGAAGGTAAAACTGGTTGATCATTTGCCAGGCACGTAGACTGACTGGTAACTGCCACATGACATGGTTTACCATTTGAATAGCTGTTTTTCCTTTCCCCTCAGACCGAATAGGAACTGAAAATCTTATCCTATCCTAGCTCTACTCCTAGTTATGGTGAAGAGCGCTAGGTTTAATAACAAAAATCATTAAAGCGAGAATAGCACACAAGAGTTTTTTCACACCAAACAACTTTGATTTCATCTGAAAGAGATGATTTGGTAGTTGGAGCGTTGCACTAGTTATTTTTTAGATTAAGGATCTTATGTCCCTAACTCACATGGAGATTATTAAATTGGAAATGCCCAATTTTTCAAATTTCTAAACTGTAAAAATTCAATATAAGAATAAAGATTAGAATGAACTTGACCCCTGGCTATGAACATTCCTAAAAATATTTTCAATCTCTGCACCGGTTTTATCTATGGCTTTATGCGAAACGATTAACAAGTGCAAAATCATGAACAAAGTAACTTCACTTTACGCGTCTTGAATATACAGAATAAACACTCTGACATATACACGGTTATAATGGTTAAACTCAATATTGCACACCTTCGAGTAACCAAAGGAAGTGTGAGGTCAGCTGTGGCAATAAGGTTGTTGCGATATCACAATGTCACCCCTGCTGATACTAACACAACGACGCTCCGATTCTCTCATTGAGTCCAGTTAATCAGTATGTCCAGTGAGTAAATATCAGTTGATGACGAGATCAAATTATTGTCCTTTCATGACTCAAATAAATACATTTTGAAATGAGTTAACAGTGGGAAGCATTTGATAACTCAGTATAATTAGTGAATGCCAATAAACAAAGTAACTACCAAGACACACCAACAGGAATGCGATCTCAAGGTAAGAGAGTGCATGGCGTATTACCTACACATCTGGTTGGCCATAATCAGTCATCAGTGACTGGTAATATCACAGGTTATGCTCAGCCCTCTGGGCAAATGCTGGTTGCAAGAAATAAAATAAAGATACAGTTAACGACATTTTCATCAAAAATGCAACATTTTCCAAAAAATGCTACAACTTTATCTATATCTTTTAAATTTTTCTCACCTGTTGCTTAGCTATTGATAATTTTTCCTGTTCTCTTGCGAAAAGAAGTTGCTTGTATTGTCTTTGTGCAATCATCCCTATGTATAGAAATAAGTGATTAGATCATTAGAATGACCCGGATTTCATCCAACCTAATCATAACTTATTACGTGGCCAACAAATGTCATATGTTCAGTTTATCCGTAATCTTTTCTCTTTTTTAGGACAAACTATTTTTCATATAACAACTAGGCTCAGTGGTGTGGTGCATCGTATTAAAAGTTAATAATTAAGAATAATCGTTGATAATTAAGAATACCCTTGCCATCACACCTTTGATTACTCTGCGTGGGTTCGCATGTTCTAATCCCATGCTGGAATAGTTACGTGCGAGATGATTGCTGAACTCCTTGCCGTCGTAGGGTGGTTCACATATGGTTAAACCATCTTAGTGGCCTTTCTAATCTCCGGGATGGATATGTAATATGTAAACAACACCATTGATTCTTAGCTAAAAATCACCTCTAACACCAGCTTGGATTCTCATTATAGCCCATAGCCTATGTCTATGATGTCTTCTTATCAGAAAACCACGACAATAAGCTTGGAAACCAATGATTCTTTTCCGAGCAAAATTGTAGCGGAAAGCCAATCGTCGCGCTCTCTAGAGAGCTTGCAAACGAGCATATCCAAAGGTCATCTGCAATGCATTGAAAAGAGACTCTTAATGTATCTTAATATAGTCAAGATTGTTACAATAAGCCTATAACGTGGAATTGGTGTTATGTTAGATTAAAATAAAATATTACCCATAATGATTATAAAAAGCATATGAAGCAGTCAGTATTCATGGTATGTTCCAGGTTAAGATGATAGATAAAGAACTTTAGGCAAATAGTTAGAGTAGCCTATGACGTGGGACTTGAGGTTGAGGTTAGGATAGATATAAAACTTTAGGCAAATGGTTAGAGTAAGCATATGAAGTTGGATTCATTGTATTTTCTCGGTTGGAATAGATATAAAACTTTGGGCGAATAGTTAGAGTAAGCATATGAAGCGGGATTCATTGTATGTTCTGGGTTGAAATAGATTAAAACTTTAGTTAAATGGTTATAGTAAGCATATGAAGCGGGATTCATTGTATGTTCTTGGTTGGGACAGATATGAAGCTTTGGGCGAATAGTTAGAGTAAACATATGAAGTGGGATTCACTGTATGTTATGGGTTAGGGCAGATATAAAACTGTAGGCAAATGGTTAGTGTAAGCATATGGAGTTAGATTCATGATATGTTCTAGGTTAGAATAGATATACCACTATAGGCAAATGGTCAGAGTAAGCATATGAAGTGGGGTTCATGGTGCGTTCTAGGTTAGAATAGATATAACACTATAGGCAAATGGTTAGAGTATGCATATGAGGTGGGGTTCATGGTGCGTTCTAGGTTAGAATAGATATAAAACTTTAGGCAAATGGTTAGAGTAAGCATATGAAGTGGGGTTCATGGTGTGTTTTAGGTTAGAATAGATATAAAACTATAGGCAAATGGTTAGAGTAAGCATATGAAGTGTGGTTCACGGTGCGTTCTGGGTTGGGATAGATATAAAACTTTAGGAAAATGGTTAGAGTAAGCATATGAAGTGGGGTTCATGGTGCGTTCTGGGTTGGGATAGATATAAAACTTTAGGCAACTGGTTAGAGTATGCATATGAAGTGGGGTTCATGATGCGTTCTGGATTAGAATAGATATAAAACTTTAGGCAAATGGTTAGAGTAAGCATATGAAGTGGGGTTCATGGAGCGTTTTAGGTTAGGATAGGTATAAAACTATAGGCAAATGGTTAGAGTAAGCATATGAAGTGGGGTTCATGGTGCGTTTTAGGTTAGAATAGATATAAAACTATAGGCAAATGGTTAGAGTAAGCATATGAAGTGGGGTTCATGGTGCGTTCTAGGTTAGAATAGATATAAAACTATAGGCAAATGGTTAAAGTAACCATATGAAGTGGGGTTCATGGTGCGTTTTAGGTTAGAATAGATATGAACCTTTAGACAAATGGTTAGAGTAAGCATATGAAGTGGAGTTCATGGTGCGTTCTAGGTTAGAATAGATATAAAACTTTGGGAAAATGGTTAGAGTAAGCATATGAAGTGGTATTCATGTTATTTGTAGGTTAAAATAGATATAAAACTATAGGAAAATGGTTAGAGTAAGCAGATGGAGTGGGGTTCACGGTGCGTTCTGGGTTGGGATAGATATAAAACTTTAGGCAAATGGTTAGAGTAAGCATATGAAGTGGGGTTCATGGTGGGTTCTAGGTTAGAATAGATATAAAACTTTGGGCAAAAGGTTGGAGTAAGCATATGAAGTGGGGTTCATGGTGAGTTCTAGGTTAGAATAGATTTAAAACTATGGGCAAATGGTTAGAGTAAGCATATGAAGTGGGGTTCATGGTGCGTTCCAGGTTAGAATAGATTAAAAACTTTAGGCAAATGGTTAGAGTAAGCATATGAAGTGGGGTTCATGGTGCGTTCTAGGTTAGAATAGATTTAAAACTTTAGGCAAATGGTTAGAATAAGAATATGAAGTGGTATTCATGCTATGATCTAGATTAGAATAGATATAAAACTTTAGGCAAATGGTTGGATTAAGCATATGAAGTGGGGTTCATTGTGCGTTCTAGGTTAGAATAGATAAAAAACTTTAGGCAAATGGTTAGAGTAAGCATATGAAGTGGGGTTCATGGTGCGTTCTAGGTTAGAATAGATATAAAAATTTTGGGCAAATGGTTAGAGTAAGCATATGAAGTCGGGTTCATGGTGGGTTCTAGGTTAGAATAGATTAAAAACTTTAGGCAAATGGTTAGAGGAAGCATATGAAGTGGGGTTCATGGTGCGTACTAGGTTAGAATATATATGAAACTTTGGGCAAATGGTTAGAGTAAGCATATGAAGTGGGGTTCATGGTGCGTTCTAGGTTAGAATAGATTTAAAACTTTAGGCAAATGGTTAGAATAAGAATATGAAGTGGGGTTCATGGTGCGTTCTAGGTTAGAATAGATATAAAACTTTGGGCAAATGGTTAGAGTAAGCATATGAAGTAGGGTTCATGGTGCGTTCTAGGTTAGAATAGATATAAAACTTTAGACAAATGGTTGGATTAAGCATATGAAGTGGGGTTCATGATGCGTTCTGGATTAGAATGGATATAAAACTTTAGGCAAATGGTTAGAGTAAGCATATGAAGTGGGGTTCATAGTGCGTTCTAGGTTAGAATAGATTAAAAACTTTAGGCAAATGGTTAGAGTAAGCATATGAAGTGGGGTTCATGGTGGGTTCTAGGTTTGAATAAATTAAAAACTTTAGGCAAATGGTTAGAGAAGGCATATGAATTGGGGTTCATGGTGCGTTCTAGGTTAGAATATATATAAAACTTTGGGCAAATGGTTAGAGTAAGCATATGAAGTGGGGTTCATGGTGCGTTCTAGGTTAGAATAGATTTAAAACTTTAGGCAAATGGTTAGAATAAGAATATGAAGTGGGGTTCATGGTGCGTTCTAGGTTAGAATAGATATAAAACTTTGGGCAAATGGTCAGAGTAAGCATATGAAGTGGGGTTCATGGTGAGTTCTAGGTTAGAATAGATATAAAACTTTGGGCAAATGGTTAGAGTAAGCATATGAAGTGGGGTTCATGGTGCGTTCTAGGTTAGAATAGATTTAAAACTTTAGGCAAATGGTTGGAATAAGCATATGAAGTGGGGTTCATGGTGCGTTCTAGGTTAGAATAGATATAAAACTTTAGGCAAATGGATGGATTAAGCATATGAAGTGGGGTTCATGATGCGTTCGGGATTAGAATAGATATAAAACTTTAGGCAAATGGTTATAGTAAGCATATGAAGTGGGGTTCATGGTGGGTTCTAGGTTGGAATAGATATAAAACTTTGGGCAAATGGTTAGAATAAGAATATGAAGTGGGGTTCATGGTGCGTTCTAGGTTAGAATAGATTTAAAACTTTGGGCAAATGGTTAGAGTAAGCATATGAAGTGGGGTTCATGGTGCGTTCTAGGTTAGAATAGATTTAAAACTTTAGGCAAATGGTTAGAATAAGAATATGAAGTGGGGTTCATGGTGCGTTCTAGGTTAGAATAGATATAAAACTTTGGGCAAATGGTTAGAGTAAGCATATGAAGTGGGGTTCATGGTGAGTTCTAGGTTAGAATAGATATAAAACTTTGGGCAAATGGTTAGAGTAAGCATATGAAGTGGGGTTCATGGTGCGTTCTAGGTTAGAATAGATTTAAAACTTTAGGCAAATGGTTGGAATAAGAATATGAAGTGGGGTTCATGGTGCGTTCTAGGTTAGAATAGATATAAAACTTTAGGCAAATGGATGGATTAAGCATATGAAGTGGGGTTCATGATGCGTTCGGGATTAGAATAGATATAAAACTTTAGGCAAATGGTTATAGTAAGCATATGAAGTGGGGTTCATGGTGGGTTCTAGGTTGGAATAGATATAAAACTTTGGGCAAATGGTTAGAATAAGAATATGAAGTGGGGTTCATGATGCGTTCTAGGTTAGAATAGATTTAAAACTTTAGGCAAATGGTCAGAGTAAGCATATGAAGTGGGGTTCATGGTGCGTTCTAGGTTAGAATAGATATAACACTATAGGCAAATGGTTAGAGTATGCATATGAGGTGGGGTTCATGGTGCGTTCTAGGTTAGAATAGATATAAAACTTTAGGCAAATGGTTAGAGTAAGCATATGAAGTGGGGTTCATGGTGTGTTTTAGGTTAGAATAGATATAAAACTATAGGCAAATGGTTAGAGTAAGCATATGAAGTGTGGTTCACGGTGCGTTCTGGGTTGGGATAGATATAAAACTTTAGGAAAATGGTTAGAGTAAGCATATGAAGTGGGGTTCATGGTGCGTTCTGGGTTGGGATAGATATAAAACTTTAGGCAACTGGTTAGAGTATGCATATGAAGTGGGGTTCATGATGCGTTCTGGATTAGAATAGATATAAAACTTTAGGCAAATGGTTAGAGTAAGCATATGAAGTGGGGTTCATGGAGCGTTTTAGGTTAGGATAGGTATAAAACTATAGGCAAATGGTTAGAGTAAGCATATGAAGTGGGGTTCATGGTGCGTTTTAGGTTAGAATAGATATAAAACTATAGGCAAATGGTTAGAGTAAGCATATGAAGTGGGGTTCATGGTGCGTTCTAGGTTAGAATAGATATAAAACTATAGGCAAATGGTTAAAGTAACCATATGAAGTGGGGTTCATGGTGCGTTTTAGGTTAGAATAGATATGAACCTTTAGACAAATGGTTAGAGTAAGCATATGAAGTGGAGTTCATGGTGCGTTCTAGGTTAGAATAGATATAAAACTTTGGGAAAATGGTTAGAGTAAGCATATGAAGTGGTATTCATGTTATTTGTAGGTTAAAATAGATATAAAACTATAGGAAAATGGTTAGAGTAAGCAGATGGAGTGGGGTTCACGGTGCGTTCTGGGTTGGGATAGATATAAAACTTTAGGCAAATGGTTAGAGTAAGCATATGAAGTGGGGTTCATGGTGGGTTCTAGGTTAGAATAGATATAAAACTTTGGGCAAAAGGTTGGAGTAAGCATATGAAGTGGGGTTCATGGTGAGTTCTAGGTTAGAATAGATATAAAACTATGGGCAAATGGTTAGAGTAAGCATATGAAGTGGGGTTCATGGTGCGTTCCAGGTTAGAATAGATTAAAAACTTTAGGCAAATGGTTAGAGTAAGCATATGAAGTGGGGTTCATGGTGCGTTCTAGGTTAGAATAGATTTAAAACTTTAGGCAAATGGTTAGAATAAGAATATGAAGTGGTATTCATGCTATGATCTAGATTAGAATAGATATAAAACTTTAGGCAAATGGTTGGATTAAGCATATGAAGTGGGGTTCATTGTGCGTTCTAGGTTAGAATAGATAAAAAACTTTAGGCAAATGGTTAGAGTAAGCATATGAAGTGGGGTTCATGGTGCGTTCTAGGTTAGAATAGATATAAAAATTTTGGGCAAATGGTTAGAGTAAGCATATGAAGTCGGGTTCATGGTGGGTTCTAGGTTAGAATAGATTAAAAACTTTAGGCAAATGGTTAGAGGAAGCATATGAAGTGGGGTTCATGGTGCGTACTAGGTTAGAATATATATGAAACTTTGGGCAAATGGTTAGAGTAAGCATATGAAGTGGGGTTCATGGTGCGTTCTAGGTTAGAATAGATTTAAAACTTTAGGCAAATGGTTAGAATAAGAATATGAAGTGGGGTTCATGGTGCGTTCTAGGTTAGAATAGATATAAAACTTTGGGCAAATGGTTAGAGTAAGCATATGAAGTAGGGTTCATGGTGCGTTCTAGGTTAGAATAGATATAAAACTTTAGACAAATGGTTGGATTAAGCATATGAAGTGGGGTTCATGATGCGTTCTGGATTAGAATGGATATAAAACTTTAGGCAAATGGTTAGAGTAAGCATATGAAGTGGGGTTCATAGTGCGTTCTAGGTTAGAATAGATTAAAAACTTTAGGCAAATGGTTAGAGTAAGCATATGAAGTGGGGTTCATGGTGGGTTCTAGGTTTGAATAAATTAAAAACTTTAGGCAAATGGTTAGAGAAGGCATATGAATTGGGGTTCATGGTGCGTTCTAGGTTAGAATATATATAAAACTTTGGGCAAATGGTTAGAGTAAGCATATGAAGTGGGGTTCATGGTGCGTTCTAGGTTAGAATAGATTTAAAACTTTAGGCAAATGGTTAGAATAAGAATATGAAGTGGGGTTCATGGTGCGTTCTAGGTTAGAATAGATATAAAACTTTGGGCAAATGGTCAGAGTAAGCATATGAAGTGGGGTTCATGGTGAGTTCTAGGTTAGAATAGATATAAAACTTTGGGCAAATGGTTAGAGTAAGCATATGAAGTGGGGTTCATGGTGCGTTCTAGGTTAGAATAGATTTAAAACTTTAGGCAAATGGTTGGAATAAGCATATGAAGTGGGGTTCATGGTGCGTTCTAGGTTAGAATAGATATAAAACTTTAGGCAAATGGATGGATTAAGCATATGAAGTGGGGTTCATGATGCGTTCGGGATTAGAATAGATATAAAACTTTAGGCAAATGGTTATAGTAAGCATATGAAGTGGGGTTCATGGTGGGTTCTAGGTTGGAATAGATATAAAACTTTGGGCAAATGGTTAGAATAAGAATATGAAGTGGGGTTCATGGTGCGTTCTAGGTTAGAATAGATTTAAAACTTTGGGCAAATGGTTAGAGTAAGCATATGAAGTGGGGTTCATGGTGCGTTCTAGGTTAGAATAGATTTAAAACTTTAGGCAAATGGTTAGAATAAGAATATGAAGTGGGGTTCATGGTGCGTTCTAGGTTAGAATAGATATAAAACTTTGGGCAAATGGTTAGAGTAAGCATATGAAGTGGGGTTCATGGTGAGTTCTAGGTTAGAATAGATATAAAACTTTGGGCAAATGGTTAGAGTAAGCATATGAAGTGGGGTTCATGGTGCGTTCTAGGTTAGAATAGATTTAAAACTTTAGGCAAATGGTTGGAATAAGAATATGAAGTGGGGTTCATGGTGCGTTCTAGGTTAGAATAGATATAAAACTTTAGGCAAATGGATGGATTAAGCATATGAAGTGGGGTTCATGATGCGTTCGGGATTAGAATAGATATAAAACTTTAGGCAAATGGTTATAGTAAGCATATGAAGTGGGGTTCATGGTGGGTTCTAGGTTGGAATAGATATAAAACTTTGGGCAAATGGTTAGAATAAGAATATGAAGTGGGGTTCATGATGCGTTCTAGGTTAGAATAGATTTAAAACTTTAGGCAAATGGTTAGAATAAGAATATGAAGTGGGGTTCATGGTGCGTTCTAGGTTAGAATAGATATAAAACTTTGGGCAAATGGTTAGAGTAAGCATATGAAGTGGGGTTCATGGTGCGTTCTAGGTTAGAATAGATATAAAACTTTAGGCAAATAGTTGGATTAAGCATATGAAGTGGGGTTCATGATGCGTTCTGGATTAGAATGGATATAAAACTTTAGGCAAATGGTTAGAGTAAGCATATGAAGTGGGGTTCATAGTGCGTTCTAGGTTAGAATAGATTAAAAACTTTAGGCAAATGGTTAGAGTAAGCATATGAAGTGGGGTTCATGGTGGGTTCTAGGTTTGAATAGATTAAAAACTTTAGGCAAATGGTTAGAGAAGGCATATGAATTGGGGTTCATGGTGCGTTCTAGGTTAGAATAGATTTAAAACTTTAGGCAAATGGTTGGAATAAGAATATGAAGTGGGGTTCATGGTGCGTTCTAGGTTAGAATAGATATAAAACTTTAGGCAAATGGATGGATTAAGCATATGAAGTGGGGTTCATGATGCGTTCGGGATTAGAATAGATATAAAACTTTAGGCAAATGGTTATAGTAAGCATATGAAGTGGGGTTCATGGTGGGTTCTAGGTTGGAATAGATATAAAACTTTGGGCAAATGGTTAGAATAAGAATATGAAGTGGGGTTCATGGTGCGTTCTAGGTTAGAATAGATTTAAAACTTTAGGCAAATGGTTAGAATAAGAATATGAAGTGGGGTTCATGGTGCGTTCTAGGTTAGAATAGATATAAAACTTTGGGCAAATGGTTAGAGTAAGCATATGAAGTGGGGTTCATGGTGCGTTCTAGGTTAGAATAGATATAAAACTTTAGGCAAATAGTTGGATTAAGCATATGAAGTGGGGTTCATGATGCGTTCTGGATTAGAATGGATATAAAACTTTAGGCAAATGGTTAGAGTAAGCATATGAAGTGGGGTTCATAGTGCGTTCTAGGTTAGAATAGATTAAAAACTTTAGGCAAATGGTTAGAGTAAGCATATGAAGTGGGGTTCATGGTGGGTTCTAGGTTTGAATAGATTAAAAACTTTAGGCCAATGGTTAGAGAAGGCATATGAATTGGGGTTCATGGTGCGTTCTAGGTTAGAATATATATAAAACTTTGGGCAAATGGTTAGAGTAAGCATATGAAGTGGGGTTCATGGTGCGTTCTAGGTTAGAATAGATTTAAAACTTTAGGCAAATGGTTAGAATAAGAATATGAAGTGGGGTTCATGGTGCGTTCATAAAACTTTGGGCAAATGGTTAGAGTAAGCATATGAAGTGGGGTTCATGGTGCGTTCTAGGTTAGAATAGATTTAAAACTTTAGGCAAATGGTTAGAATAAGAATATGAAGTGGGGTTCATGGTGCGTTCTAGGTTAGAATAGATTTAAAACTTTAGGCAAATGGTTATAGTAAGCATATGAAGTGGGGTTCATGGTGGGTTCTAGGTTAGAATAGATATAAAACTTTGGGCAAATGGTTAGAATAAGAATATGAAGTGGGGTTCATGGTGCGTTCTAGGTTAGAATAGATATAAAACTTTAGGCAAATGGTTGGATTAAGCATATGAAGTGGGGTTCATGATGCGTTCTGGATTAGAATAGATATAAAACTTTAGGCAAATGGTTAGAGTAAGCATATGAAGTGGGGTTCATGGTGGGTTCTAGGTTAGAATAGATATAAAACTTTGGGCAAAAGGTTTGAGTAAGCATATGAAGTGGGGTTCATGGTGAGTTCTAGGTTAGAATAGATATAAAACTATGGGCAAATGGTTAGAGTAAGCATATGAAGTGGGGTTCATGGTGCGTTCCAGGTTAGAATAGATTAAAAACTTTAGGCAAATGGTTAGAATAAGCATATGAAGTGGGGTTCATGGTGCGTTCTAGGTTAGAATAGATTTAAAACTTTAGGCAAATGGTTAGAATAAGAATATGAAGTGGTATTCATGCTATGATCTAGGTTAGAATAGATATAAAACTTTAGGCAAATGGTTGGATTAAGCATATGAAGTGGGGTTCATTGTGCGTTCTAGGTTAGAATAGATAAAAAACTTTAGGCAAATGGTTAGAGTAAGCATATGAAGTGGGGTTCATGGTGCGTTCTAGGTTAGAATAGATATAAAAATTTTGGGCAAATGGTTAGAGTAAGCATATGAAGTCGGGTTCATAGTGGGTTCTAGGTTAGAATAGAATAAAAACTTTAGGCAAATGGTTAGAGGAAGCATATGAAGTGGGGTTCATGGTGCGTACTAGGTTAGAATATATATGAAACTTTGGGCAAATGGTTAGAGTAAGCATATGAAGTGGGGTTCATGTTGCGTTCTAGGTTAGAATAGATTTAAAACTTTAGGCAAATGGTTAGAATAAGAATATGAAGTGGGGTTCATGGTGCGTTCTAGGTTAGAATAGATATAAAACTTTGGGCAAATGGTTAGAGTAAGCATATGAAGTGGGGTTCATGGTGCGTTCTAGGTTAAAATAGATTTAAAACTTTAGGCAAATGGTTAGAATAAGAATATGAAGTGGGGTTCATGGTGCGTTCTAGGTTAGAATAGATATAAAACTTTGGGCAAATGGTTAGAGTAAGCATATGAAGTGGGGTTCATGGTGCGTTCTAGGTTAGAATAGATATAAAACTTTAGGCAAATAGTTGGATTAAGCATATGAAGTGGGGTTCATGATGCGTTCTGGATTAGAATGGATATAAAACTTTAGGCAAATGGTTAGAGTAAGCATATGAAGTGGGGTTCATAGTGCGTTCTAGGTTAGAATAGATTAAAAACTTTAGGCAAATGGTTAGAGTAAGCATATGAAGTGGGGTTCATGGTGGGTTCTAGGTTTGAATAGATTAAAAACTTTAGGCAAATGGTTAGAGAAGGCATATGAATTGGGGTTCATGGTGCGTTCTAGGTTAGAATATATATAAAACTTTGGGCAAATGGTTAGAGTAAGCATATGAAGTGGGGTTCATGGTGCGTTCTAGGTTAGAATAGATTTAAAACTTTAGGCAAATGGTTAGAATAAGAATATGAAGTGGGGTTCATGGTGCGTTCTAGGTTAGAATAGATATAAAACTTTGGGCAAATGGTTAGAGTAAGCATATGAAGTGGGGTTCATGGTGAGTTCTAGGTTAGAATAGATATAAAACTTTGGGCAAATGGTTAGAGTAAGCATATGAAGTGGGGTTCATGGTGCGTTCTAGGTTAGAATAGATTTAAAACTTTAGGCAAATGGTTGGAATAAGAATATGAAGTGGGGTTCATGGTGCGTTCTAGGTTAGAATAGATATAAAACTTTAGGCAAATGGTTAGAATAAGAATATGAAGTGGGGTTCATGGTGCGTTCTAGGTTAGAATAGATATAAAACTTTGGGCAAATGGTTAGAGTAAGCATATGAAGTGGGGTTCATGGTGCGTTCTAGGTTAGAATAGATTTAAAACTTTAGGCAAATGGTTAGAATAAGAATATGAAGTGGGGTTCATGGTGCGTTCTAGGTTAGAATATATATAAAACTTTGGGCAAATGGTTAGAGTAAGCATATGAAGTGGGGTTCATGGTGCGTTCTAGGTTAGAATAGATATAAAACTTTAGGCAAATGGTTGGATTAAGCATATGAAGTGGGGTTCATGATGCGTTCGGGATTAGAATAGATATAAAACTTTAGGCAAATGGTTATAGTAAGCATATGAAGTGGGGTTCATGGTGGGTTCTAGGTTAGAATAGATTTAAAACTTTAGGCAAATGGTTAGAATAAGAATATGAAGTGGGGTTCATGGTGCGTTCTAGGTTAGAATAGATATAAAACTTTGGGCAAATGGTTAGAGTAAGCATATGAAGTGGGGTTCATGGTGAGTTCTAGGTTAGAATAGATATAAAACTTTGGGCAAATGGTTAGAGTAAGCATATGAAGTGGGGTTCATGGTGCGTTCTAGGTTAGAATAGATTTAAAACTTTAGGCAAATGGTTAGAATAAGAATATGAAGTGGGGTTCATGGTGCGTTCTAGGTTAGAATAGATATAAAACTTTGGGCAAATGGTTAGAGTAAGCATATGAAGTGGGGTTCATGGTGAGTTCTAGGTTAGAATAGATATAAAACTTTGGGCAAATGGTTAGAGTAAGCATATGAAGTGGGGTTCATGGTGCGTTCTAGGTTAGAATAGATTTAAAACTTTAGGCAAATGGTTGGAATAAGAATATGAAGTGGGGTTCATGGTGCGTTCTAGGTTAGAGTAGATATAAAACTTTAGGCAAATGGATGGATTAAGCATATGAAGTGGGGTTCATGATGCGTTCGGGATTAGAATAGATATAAAACTTTAGGCAAATGGTTATAGTAAGCATATGAAGTGGGGTTCATGGTGGGTTCTAGGTTGGAATAGATATAAAACTTTGGGCAAATGGTTAGAATAAGAATATGAAGTGGGGTTCATGATGCGTTCTAGGTTAGAATAGATTTAAAACTTTAGGCAAATGGTTAGAATAAGAATATGAAGTGGGGTTCATGGTGCGTTCTAGGTTAGAATAGATATAAAACTTTGGGCAAATGGTTAGAGTAAGCATATGAAGTGGGGTTCATGGTGCGTTCTAGGTTAGAATAGATATAAAACTTTAGGCAAATAGTTGGATTAAGCATATGAAGTGGGGTTCATGATGCGTTCTGGATTAGAATGGATATAAAACTTTAGGCAAATGGTTAGAGTAAGCATATGAAGTGGGGTTCATAGTGCGTTCTAGGTTAGAATAGATTAAAAACTTTAGGCAAATGGTTAGAGTAAGCATATGAAGTGGGGTTCATGGTGGGTTCTAGGTTTGAATAGATTAAAAACTTTAGGCAAATGGTTAGAGAAGGCATATGAATTGGGGTTCATGGTGCGTTCTAGGTTAGAATAGATTTAAAACTTTAGGCAAATGGTTGGAATAAGAATATGAAGTGGGGTTCATGGTGCGTTCTAGGTTAGAATAGATATAAAACTTTAGGCAAATGGATGGATTAAGCATATGAAGTGGGGTTCATGATGCGTTCGGGATTAGAATAGATATAAAACTTTAGGCAAATGGTTATAGTAAGCATATGAAGTGGGGTTCATGGTGGGTTCTAGGTTGGAATAGATATAAAACTTTGGGCAAATGGTTAGAATAAGAATATGAAGTGGGGTTCATGGTGCGTTCTAGGTTAGAATAGATTTAAAACTTTAGGCAAATGGTTAGAATAAGAATATGAAGTGGGGTTCATGGTGCGTTCTAGGTTAGAATAGATATAAAACTTTGGGCAAATGGTTAGAGTAAGCATATGAAGTGGGGTTCATGGTGCGTTCTAGGTTAGAATAGATATAAAACTTTAGGCAAATAGTTGGATTAAGCATATGAAGTGGGGTTCATGATGCGTTCTGGATTAGAATGGATATAAAACTTTAGGCAAATGGTTAGAGTAAGCATATGAAGTGGGGTTCATAGTGCGTTCTAGGTTAGAATAGATTAAAAACTTTAGGCAAATGGTTAGAGTAAGCATATGAAGTGGGGTTCATGGTGGGTTCTAGGTTTGAATAGATTAAAAACTTTAGGCCAATGGTTAGAGAAGGCATATGAATTGGGGTTCATGGTGCGTTCTAGGTTAGAATATATATAAAACTTTGGGCAAATGGTTAGAGTAAGCATATGAAGTGGGGTTCATGGTGCGTTCTAGGTTAGAATAGATTTAAAACTTTAGGCAAATGGTTAGAATAAGAATATGAAGTGGGGTTCATGGTGCGTTCATAAAACTTTGGGCAAATGGTTAGAGTAAGCATATGAAGTGGGGTTCATGGTGCGTTCTAGGTTAGAATAGATTTAAAACTTTAGGCAAATGGTTAGAATAAGAATATGAAGTGGGGTTCATGGTGCGTTCTAGGTTAGAATAGATTTAAAACTTTAGGCAAATGGTTATAGTAAGCATATGAAGTGGGGTTCATGGTGGGTTCTAGGTTAGAATAGATATAAAACTTTGGGCAAATGGTTAGAATAAGAATATGAAGTGGGGTTCATGGTGCGTTCTAGGTTAGAATAGATATAAAACTTTAGGCAAATGGTTGGATTAAGCATATGAAGTGGGGTTCATGATGCGTTCTGGATTAGAATAGATATAAAACTTTAGGCAAATGGTTAGAGTAAGCATATGAAGTGGGGTTCATGGTGGGTTCTAGGTTAGAATAGATATAAAACTTTGGGCAAAAGGTTTGAGTAAGCATATGAAGTGGGGTTCATGGTGAGTTCTAGGTTAGAATAGATATAAAACTATGGGCAAATGGTTAGAGTAAGCATATGAAGTGGGGTTCATGGTGCGTTCCAGGTTAGAATAGATTAAAAACTTTAGGCAAATGGTTAGAATAAGCATATGAAGTGGGGTTCATGGTGCGTTCTAGGTTAGAATAGATTTAAAACTTTAGGCAAATGGTTAGAATAAGAATATGAAGTGGTATTCATGCTATGATCTAGGTTAGAATAGATATAAAACTTTAGGCAAATGGTTGGATTAAGCATATGAAGTGGGGTTCATTGTGCGTTCTAGGTTAGAATAGATAAAAAACTTTAGGCAAATGGTTAGAGTAAGCATATGAAGTGGGGTTCATGGTGCGTTCTAGGTTAGAATAGATATAAAAATTTTGGGCAAATGGTTAGAGTAAGCATATGAAGTCGGGTTCATAGTGGGTTCTAGGTTAGAATAGAATAAAAACTTTAGGCAAATGGTTAGAGGAAGCATATGAAGTGGGGTTCATGGTGCGTACTAGGTTAGAATATATATGAAACTTTGGGCAAATGGTTAGAGTAAGCATATGAAGTGGGGTTCATGTTGCGTTCTAGGTTAGAATAGATTTAAAACTTTAGGCAAATGGTTAGAATAAGAATATGAAGTGGGGTTCATGGTGCGTTCTAGGTTAGAATAGATATAAAACTTTGGGCAAATGGTTAGAGTAAGCATATGAAGTGGGGTTCATGGTGCGTTCTAGGTTAAAATAGATTTAAAACTTTAGGCAAATGGTTAGAATAAGAATATGAAGTGGGGTTCATGGTGCGTTCTAGGTTAGAATAGATATAAAACTTTGGGCAAATGGTTAGAGTAAGCATATGAAGTGGGGTTCATGGTGCGTTCTAGGTTAGAATAGATATAAAACTTTAGGCAAATAGTTGGATTAAGCATATGAAGTGGGGTTCATGATGCGTTCTGGATTAGAATGGATATAAAACTTTAGGCAAATGGTTAGAGTAAGCATATGAAGTGGGGTTCATAGTGCGTTCTAGGTTAGAATAGATTAAAAACTTTAGGCAAATGGTTAGAGTAAGCATATGAAGTGGGGTTCATGGTGGGTTCTAGGTTTGAATAGATTAAAAACTTTAGGCAAATGGTTAGAGAAGGCATATGAATTGGGGTTCATGGTGCGTTCTAGGTTAGAATATATATAAAACTTTGGGCAAATGGTTAGAGTAAGCATATGAAGTGGGGTTCATGGTGCGTTCTAGGTTAGAATAGATTTAAAACTTTAGGCAAATGGTTAGAATAAGAATATGAAGTGGGGTTCATGGTGCGTTCTAGGTTAGAATAGATATAAAACTTTGGGCAAATGGTTAGAGTAAGCATATGAAGTGGGGTTCATGGTGAGTTCTAGGTTAGAATAGATATAAAACTTTGGGCAAATGGTTAGAGTAAGCATATGAAGTGGGGTTCATGGTGCGTTCTAGGTTAGAATAGATTTAAAACTTTAGGCAAATGGTTGGAATAAGAATATGAAGTGGGGTTCATGGTGCGTTCTAGGTTAGAATAGATATAAAACTTTAGGCAAATGGTTAGAATAAGAATATGAAGTGGGGTTCATGGTGCGTTCTAGGTTAGAATAGATATAAAACTTTGGGCAAATGGTTAGAGTAAGCATATGAAGTGGGGTTCATGGTGCGTTCTAGGTTAGAATAGATTTAAAACTTTAGGCAAATGGTTAGAATAAGAATATGAAGTGGGGTTCATGGTGCGTTCTAGGTTAGAATATATATAAAACTTTGGGCAAATGGTTAGAGTAAGCATATGAAGTGGGGTTCATGGTGCGTTCTAGGTTAGAATAGATATAAAACTTTAGGCAAATGGTTGGATTAAGCATATGAAGTGGGGTTCATGATGCGTTCGGGATTAGAATAGATATAAAACTTTAGGCAAATGGTTATAGTAAGCATATGAAGTGGGGTTCATGGTGGGTTCTAGGTTAGAATAGATATAAAACTTTGGGCAAATGGTTAGAATAAGAATATGAAGTGGGGTTCATGGTGCGTTCTAGGTTAGAATAGATATAAAACTTTAGGCAAATGGTTGGATTAAGCATATGAAGTTGGGTTCATGATGCGTTCTGGATTAGAATAGATATAAAACTTTAGGCAAATGGTTAGAGTAAGCATATGAAGTGGGGTTCATGGTGGGTTCTAGGTTAGAATAGATATAAAACTTTGGGCAAAAGGTTTGAGTAAGCATATGAAGTGGGGTTCATGGTGAGTTCTAGGTTAGAATAGATATAAAACTATGGGCAAATGGTTAGAGTAAGCATATGAAGTGGGGTTCATGGTGCGTTCCAGGTTAGAATAGATATAAAACTTTAGGCAAATGGTTATAGTAAGCATATGAAGTGGGGTTCATGGTGGGTTCTAGGTTAGAATAGATATAAAACTATGGGCAAATGGTTAGAATAAGAATATGAAGTGGGGTTCATGGTGCGTTCTAGGTTAGAATAGATATAAAACTTTGGGCAAATGGTTAGAGTAAGCATATGAAGTGGGGTTCATGGTGAGTTCTAGGTTAGAATAGATATAAAACTTTGGGCAGATGGTTAGAGTAAGCATATGAAGTGGGGTTCATGGTGCGTTCTAGGTTAGAATAGATTTAAAACTTTAGGCAAATGGTTAGAATAAGAATATGAAGTGGGGTTCATGGTGCGTTCTAGGTTAGAATAGATATAAAACTTTGGGCAAATGGTTAGAGTAAGCATATGAAGTGGGGTTCATGGTGAGTTCTAGGTTAGAATAGATATAAAACTTTGGGCAAATGGTTAGAGTAAGCATATGAAGTGGGGTTCATGGTGCGTTCTAGGTTAGAATAGATTTAAAACTTTAGGCAAATGGTTAGAATAAGAATATGAAGTGGGGTTCATGGTGCGTTCTAGGTTAGAATAGATATAAACTTTGGGCAAATGGTTAGAGTAAGCATATGAAGTGGGGTTCATGGTGAGTTCTAGGTTAGAATAGATATAAAACTTTGGGCAAATGGTTAGAGTAAGCATATGAAGTGGGGTTCATGGTGCGTTCTAGGTTAGAATAGATTTAAAACTTTAGGCAAATGGTTGGAATAAGAATATGAAGTGGGGTTCATGGTGCGTTCTAGGTTAGAATAGATATAAAACTTTAGGCAAATGGTTAGAATAAGAATATGAAGTGGGGTTCATGGTGCGTTCTAGGTTAGAATAGATATAAAACTTTGGGCAAATGGTTAGAGTAAGCATATGAAGTGGGGTTCATGGTGCGTTCTAGGTTAGAATAGATTTAAAACTTTAGGCAAATGGTTAGAATAAGAATATGAAGTGGGGTTCATGGTGCGTTCTAGGTTAGAATATATATAAAACTTTGGGCAAATGGTTAGAGTAAGCATATGAAGTGGGGTTCATGGTGCGTTCTAGGTTAGAATAGATATAAAACTTTAGGCAAATGGTTGGATTAAGCATATGAAGTGGGGTTCATGATGCGTTCGGGATTAGAATAGATATAAAACTTTAGGCAAATGGTTATAGTAAGCATATGAAGTGGGGTTCATGGTGGGTTCTAGGTTAGAATAGATATAAAACTTTGGGCAAATGGTTAGAATAAGAATATGAAGTGGGGTTCATGGTGCGTTCTAGGTTAGAATAGATATAAAACTTTAGGCAAATGGTTGGATTAAGCATATGAAGTGGGGTTCATGATGCGTTCTGGATTAGAATAGATATAAAACTTTAGGCAAATGGTTAGAGTAAGCATATGAAGTGGGGTTCATGGTGGGTTCTAGGTTAGAATAGATATAAAACTTTGGGCAAAAGGTTTGAGTAAGCATATGAAGTGGGGTTCATGGTGAGTTCTAGGTTAGAATAGATATAAAACTATGGGCAAATGGTTAGAGTAAGCATATGAAGTGGGGTTCATGGTGCGTTCCAGGTTAGAATAGATTAAAAACTTTAGGCAAATGGTTAGAATAAGCATATGAAGTGGGGTTCATGGTGCGTTCTAGGTTAGAATAGATTTAAAACTTTAGGCAAATGGTTAGAATAAGAATATGAAGTGGTATTCATGCTATGATCTAGGTTAGAATAGATATAAAACTTTAGGCAAATGGTTGGATTAAGCATATGAAGTGGGGTTCATTGTGCGTTCTAGGTTAGAATAGATAAAAAACTTTAGGCAAATGGTTAGAGTAAGCATATGAAGTGGGGTTCATGGTGCGTTCTAGGTTAGAATAGATATAAAAATTTTGGGCAAATGGTTAGAGTAAGCATATGAAGTCGGGTTCATGGTGGGTTCTAGGTTAGAATAGATTAAAAACTTTAGGCAAATGGTTAGAGGAAGCATATGAAGTGGGGTTCATGGTGCGTACTAGGTTAGAATATATATGAAACTTTGGGCAAATGGTTAGAGTAAGCATATGAAGTGGGGTTCATGGTGCGTTCTAGGTTAGAATAGATTTAAAACTTTAGGCAAATGGTTAGAATAAGAATATGAAGTGGGGTTCATGGTGCGTTCTAGGTTAGAATAGATATAAAACTTTGGGCAAATGGTTAGAGTAAGCATATGAAGTGGGGTTCATGGTGCGTTCTAGGTTAGAATAGATTTAAAACTTTAGGCAAATGGTTAGAATAAGAATATGAAGTGGGGTTCATGGTGCGTTCTAGGTTAGAATAGATATAAAACTTTGGGCAAATGGTTAGAGTAAGCATATGAAGTGGGGTTCATGGTGCGTTCTAGGTTAGAATAGATATAAAACTTTAGGCAAATAGTTGGATTAAGCATATGAAGTGGGGTTCATGATGCGTTCTGGATTAGAATGGATATAAAACTTTAGGCAAATGGTTAGAGTAAGCATATGAAGTGGGGTTCATAGTGCGTTCTAGGTTAGAATAGATTAAAAACTTTAGGCAAATGGTTAGAGTAAGCATATGAAGTGGGGTTCATGGTGGGTTCTAGGTTTGAATAGATTAAAAACTTTAGGCAAATGGTTAGAGAAGGCATATGAATTGGGGTTCATGGTGCGTTCTAGGTTAGAATATATATAAAACTTTGGGCAAATGGTTAGAGTAAGCATATGAAGTGGGGTTCATGGTGCGTTCTAGGTTAGAATAGATTTAAAACTTTAGGCAAATGGTTAGAATAAGAATATGAAGTGGGGTTCATGGTGCGTTCTAGGTTAGAATAGATATAAAACTTTGGGCAAATGGTTAGAGTAAGCATATGAAGTGGGGTTCATGGTGAGTTCTAGGTTAGAATAGATATAAAACTTTAGGCAAATGGTTAGAATAAGAATATGAAGTGGGGTTCATGGTGCGTTCTAGGTTAGAATAGATATAAAACTTTGGGCAAATGGTTAGAGTAAGCATATGAAGTGGGGTTCATGGTGCGTTCTAGGTTAGAATAGATTTAAAACTTTAGGCAAATGGTTAGAATAAGAATATGAAGTGGGGTTCATGGTGCGTTCTAGGTTAGAATATATATAAAACTTTGGGCAAATGGTTAGAGTAAGCATATGAAGTGGGGTTCATGGTGCGTTCTAGGTTAGAATAGATATAAAACTTTAGGCAAATGGTTGGATTAAGCATATGAAGTGGGGTTCATGATGCGTTCGGGATTAGAATAGATATAAAACTTTAGGCAAATGGTTATAGTAAGCATATGAAGTGGGGTTCATGGTGGGTTCTAGGTTAGAATAGATATAAAACTTTGGGCAAATGGTTAGAATAAGAATATGAAGTGGGGTTCATGGTGCGTTCTAGGTTAGAATAGATATAAAACTTTAGGCAAATGGTTGGATTAAGCATATGAAGTGGGGTTCATGATGCGTTCTGGATTAGAATAGATATAAAACTTTAGGCAAATGGTTAGAGTAAGCATATGAAGTGGGGTTCATGGTGGGTTCTAGGTTAGA
The DNA here is from genome assembly GCF_964204865.1 of Styela clava. NCBI lineage: Eukaryota > Metazoa > Chordata > Ascidiacea > Stolidobranchia > Styelidae > Styela > Styela clava. The sequence continues at coordinate 2,077,653 of NC_135258.1, forward strand.
ATAGATATAAAACTTTGGGCAAAAGGTTTGAGTAAGCATATGAAGTGGGGTTCATGGTGAGTTCTAGGTTAGAATAGATATAAAACTATGGGCAAATGGTTAGAGTAAGCATATGAAGTGGGGTTCATGGTGCGTTCCAGGTTAGAATAGATTAAAAACTTTAGGCAAATGGTTAGAATAAGCATATGAAGTGGGGTTCATGGTGCGTTCTAGGTTAGAATAGATTTAAAACTTTAGGCAAATGGTTAGAATAAGAATATGAAGTGGTATTCATGCTATGATCTAGGTTAGAATAGATATAAAACTTTAGGCAAATGGTTGGATTAAGCATATGAAGTGGGGTTCATTGTGCGTTCTAGGTTAGAATAGATAAAAAACTTTAGGCAAATGGTTAGAGTAAGCATATGAAGTGGGGTTCATGGTGCGTTCTAGGTTAGAATAGATATAAAAATTTTGGGCAAATGGTTAGAGTAAGCATATGAAGTCGGGTTCATGGTGGGTTCTAGGTTAGAATAGATTAAAAACTTTAGGCAAATGGTTAGAGGAAGCATATGAAGTGGGGTTCATGGTGCGTACTAGGTTAGAATATATATGAAACTTTGGGCAAATGGTTAGAGTAAGCATATGAAGTGGGGTTCATGGTGCGTTCTAGGTTAGAATAGATTTAAAACTTTAGGCAAATGGTTAGAATAAGAATATGAAGTGGGGTTCATGGTGCGTTCTAGGTTAGAATAGATATAAAACTTTGGGCAAATGGTTAGAGTATGCATATGAAGTGGGGTTCATGGTGCGTTCTAGGTTAGAATAGATTTAAAACTTTAGGCAAATGGTTAGAATAAGAATATGAAGTGGGGTTCATGGTGCGTTCTAGGTTAGAATAGATATAAAACTTTGGGCAAATGGTTAGAGTAAGCATATGAAGTGGGGTTCATGGTGCGTTCTAGGTTAGAATAGATATAAAACTTTAGGCAAATAGTTGGATTAAGCATATGAAGTGGGGTTCATGATGCGTTCTGGATTAGAATGGATATAAAACTTTAGGCAAATGGTTAGAGTAAGCATATGAAGTGGGGTTCATAGTGCGTTCTAGGTTAGAATAGATTAAAAACTTTAGGCAAATGGTTAGAGTAAGCATATGAAGTGGGGTTCATGGTGGGTTCTAGGTTTGAATAGATTAAAAACTTTAGGCAAATGGTTAGAGAAGGCATATGAATTGGGGTTCATGGTGCGTTCTAGGTTAGAATATATATAAAACTTTGGGCAAATGGTTAGAGTAAGCATATGAAGTGGGGTTCATGGTGCGTTCTAGGTTAGAATAGATTTAAAACTTTAGGCAAATGGTTAGAATAAGAATATGAAGTGGGGTTCATGGTGCGTTCTAGGTTAGAATAGATATAAAACTTTGGGCAAATGGTTAGAGTAAGCATATGAAGTGGGGTTCATGGTGAGTTCTAGGTTAGAATAGATATAAAACTTTGGGCAAATGGTTAGAGTAAGCATATGAAGTGGGGTTCATGGTGCGTTCTAGGTTAGAATAGATTTAAAACTTTAGGCAAATGGTTGGAATAAGAATATGAAGTGGGGTTCATGGTGCGTTCTAGGTTAGAATAGATATAAAACTTTAGGCAAATGGATGGATTAAGCATATGAAGTGGGGTTCGTGATGCGTTCGGGATTAGAATAGATATAAAACTTTAGGCAAATGGTTATAGTAAGCATATGAAGTGGGGTTCATGGTGGGTTCTAGGTTAGAATAGATATAAAACTTTGGGCAAATGGTTAGAATAAGAATATGAAGTGGGGTTCATGGTGCGTCCTAGGTTAGAATAGATATAAAACTTTAGGCAAATGGTTGGATTAAGCATATGAAGTGGGGTTCATGATGCGTTCTGGATTAGAATAGATATAAAACTTTAGGCAAATGGTTAGAGTAAGCATATGAAGTGGGGTTCATGGTGGGTTCTAGGTTAGAATAGATATAAAACTTTGGGCAAAAGGTTGTAGTAAGCATATGAAGTGGAGTTCATGGTGAGTTCTAGGTTAGAATAGATATAAAACTTTGGCCAAATGGTTAGAGTAAGCATATGAAGTGGGGTTCATGGTGCGTTCTAGGTTAGAATAGATTAAAAACTTTAGGCAAATGGTTAGAGAAGGCATATAAAGTGGGGTTAATGGTGCGTACTAGGTTAGAATATATATAAAACTTTGGGCAAATGGTTAGAGTAAGCATAGGAAGTGGGGTTCATGGTATGTTCTGGGTTAGAATAGATATAAAACTTTAGGCAAATGGTTGGATTAAGCATATGAAGTGGGGTTCATAGTGCGTTCTAGGTTAGAATAGATTAAAAACTTTAGGCAAATGGTTAGAGAAAGCATATGAAGTGGGGTTCATGGTGCGTTCTAGGTTAGAATAGATATAAAAATTTTGGGCAAATGATTAGAGTAAGCATATGAAGTGGGGTTCATGGTGGGTTCTAGGTTAGAATAGAATAAAAACTTTCGGCAAATGGTTAGAGAAGGCATATGAAGTGGGGTTCATGGTGCGTACTAGGTTAGAATATATATAAAACTTTGGGCAAATGGTTAGAGTAAGCATATGAAGTGGGGTTCATGGTGCGTTCTAGGTTAGAATAGATTTAAATCTTTAGGCAAATGGTTAGAATAAGAATATGAAGTGGGGTTCATGGTGCGTTCTAGTTTAGAATAGATATAAAACTTTGGGCAAATGGTTAGAGTAAGCATATGAAGTGGGGTTCATGGTGCGTTCTAGGTTAGAATAGATATAAAACTTTAGGCAAATGGTTGGATTAAGCATATGAAGTGGGGTTCATGATGCGTTCTGGATTAGAATAGATATAAAACTTTAGGCAAATGGTTAGAGTAAGCATATGAAGTGGGGTTCATAGTGCGTTCTAGGTTAGAATAGATTAAAAGTTTTAGGCAAATGGTTAGAGTAAGCATATGAAGTGGGGTTCATGGTGGGTTCTAGGTTAGAATAGATATAAAACCGTAGGCAAATGGTTAGAGAAGGCATATGAATTGGGGTTCATGGTGCGTACTAGGTTAGAATATATATAAAACTTTGGGCAAATGGTTAGAGTAAGCATATGAAGTGGGGTTCATGGTGCGTTCTAGGTTAGAATAGATTTAAAACTTTAGGCAAATGGTTAGAATAAGAATATGAAGTGGGGTTCATGGTGCGTTCTAGGTTAGAATAGATATAAAACTTTGGGCAAATGGTTAGAGTAAGCATATGAAGTGGGGTTCATGGTGAGTTCTAGGTTAGAATAGATATAAAACTTTGGGCAGATGGTTAGAGTAAGCATATGAAGTGGGGTTCATGGTGCGTTCTAGGTTAGAATAGATTTAAAACTTTAGGCAAATGGTTAGAATAAGAATATGAAGTGGGGTTCATGGTGCGTTCTAGGTTAGAATAGATATAAAACTTTGGGCAAATGGTTAGAGTAAGCATATGAAGTGGGGTTCATGGTGAGTTCTAGGTTAGAATAGATATAAAACTTTGGGCAGATGGTTAGAGTAAGCATATGAAGTGGGGTTAATGGTGCGTACTAGGTTAGAATATATATAAAACTTTGGGCAAATGGTTAGAGTAAGCATATGAAGTGGGGTTCATGGTGCGTTCTAGGTTAGAATAGATTAAAAACTTTGGGCAAATGGTTAGAGTAAGCATATGAAGTGGGGTTCATGGTGCGTTCTAGGTTAGAATAGTTTTAAAACTTTGGGCAAATGGTTAGAGTAAGCATATGAAGTGGGGTTAATGGTGCGTACTAGGTTAGAATAGATATAAAACTTTGGGCAAATGGTTAGAGTAAGCATATGAAGTGGGGTTCATGGTGCGTTCTAGGTTAGAATAGATTAAAAACTTTAGGCAAATGGTTAGAGAAGGCATATGAAGTGGTATTAGTGGTGCGTTCTATGTTAGAATAGATATAAAACTTCAGGCAAATGGTTGGATTAAGCATATGAAGTGGGGTTCATGGTGCGTTCTAGGTTAGGATAGATATAAAACTTTAGGCAAATGGTTGGATTAAGCATATGAAGTGGGGTTCATAGTGCGTTCTAGGTTAGAATAGATTAAAAACTTTAGGCAAATGGTTAGAGTAAGCATATGAAGTGGGGTTCATGGTGCGTTCTAGGTTAGAATAGATATAAAAATTGTGTGCAAATGGTTAGAGTAAGCATATGAAGTGGGGTTCATGGTGGGTTCTAGGTTAGAATAGATTAAAAACTTTAGGCAAATGGTTAGAGTATGCATATGAAGTGGGGTTCATGGTGCGTTCTAGGTTAGAATAGATTTAAAACTTTAGGCAAATGGTTAGAATAAGAATATGAAGTGGTATTCATGCTATGATCTAGGTTAGAATATATATAAAACTTTAGGCAAATGGTTGGATTAAACATATGAAGTGGGGTTCATGGTGCGTCCTAAGTTAGAATAGATATAAAACTTTAGGCAAATGGTTGGATTAAGCATATGAAGTGGGGTTCATGGTGCGTCCTAGGTTAGAATAGATATAAAACTTTAGGCAAATGGTTAGAGTAAGCATATGAAGTGGGGTTCATGGTTCATTCTAGGTTAGAATAGATATAAAACTTTAGGCAAATGGTTAGAGTAAGCATATGAAGTGGGGTTCATGGTGCGTTTTAGGTTAGAATAGATATAAAACTTTAGGCAAATGGTTGGATTAAGCATTTGAAGTGGGGTTCATGGTGAGTTCTAGGTTAGAATAGATATAAAACTTTAGGCAAATGGTTGTATTAAGCATATGAAGTGGGGTTCATGATTCGTTCTGGATTAGAATAGATATAAAACTTTAGGCAAATGGTTGGATTAAGCATATGAAGTGGGGTTCATGGTGCGTTTTAGGTTAGAATAAATATAAAACTTTAGGCAAATGGTCAGAGTAAGCATATGAAGTGGGGTTCATGGTGCGTTTTAGGTTAGAATAGATATAAAACTTTAGGCAAATGGTTGGATTAAGCATATGAAGTGGGGTTCATGGTGCGTTCTAGGTTAGAATAGATATAAAACTTTGGGCAAATGGTTAGAGTAAGCATATGAAGTGGAGGTCGTGGTGCGTTCTAGTTTAGAATAGATATAAAACTTTGGGCAAAAGGTTGGAGTAAGCATATGAAGTGGGGTTCATGGTGAGTTCTAGGTTAGAATAGATATAAAACTTTGAGCAAATGGTTAGAGTAAGCATATGAAGTGGGGTTAAGGTGCGTTCTAGTTTAGAATAGATATAAAACTTTGGGCAAATGGTTAGAGTAAGCATATGAAGTGGGGTTCATGGTGCGTTCTAGTTTAGAATAGATATAAAAGTTTGGGCAAAAGGTTGGAGTAAGCGTATGAAGTGGGGTTCATGGTGAGTTCTAGGTTAGAATAGATATAAAACTTTGGGCAAGTGGTTAGAGTAAGCATATGAAGTGGGGTTCATGGTGCGTTCTAGGTTAGAATAGATTAAAAACTTTAGGCAAATGGTTAGAGTAAGCATATGAAGTGGGGTTCATGGTGCGTTCTAGGTTAGAATAGATATAAAAATTTTGGGCAAATGGTTAGAGTAAGCATATGAAGTGGGGTTCATGGTGGGTTCTAGGTTAGAATAGATTAAAAACTTTAGGCAAATGGTTAGAGAAGGCATATGAAGTGGGGTTCATGGTGCGTACTAGATTAGAATATATATAAAACTTTGGGCAAATGGTTAGAGTAAGCATATGAAGTGGGGTTCATGGTGCGTTTTAGGTTAGAATAGATTTAAAACTTTAGGCAAATGGTTGGATTAAGCTTATGAAGTGGGGTTCATGATGCGTTCGGGATTAGAATAGATATAAAACTTTAGGCAAATGGTTAGGGTAAGCATATGAAGTGGGGTTCATGGTGGGTTCTAGGTTAGATTAGATATAAAACTTTGGGCAAATGGTTAGAGTAAGCATATGAAGTGGGGTTCATGGTGCGTTCTAGATTAGAATAGATATAAAACTTTAGGCAAATGGTTGGATTAAGCATATGAAGTGGGGTTCATGATGCGTTCTGGATTAGAATAGATATAAAACTTTGGGCAAAAGGTTGGAGTAAGCATATGAAGTGGGGTTCATGGTGGGTTCTAGGTTAGAATAGATATAAAACTTTGGGCAAAAGGTTGGAGTAAGCATATGAAGTGGGGTTCATGGTGAGTTCTAGGTTAGAATAGATATAAAACTTTGGGCAAATGGTTAGAGTAAGCATATGAAGTGGGGTTCATGGTGCGTTCTAGGTTAGAATAGATTAAAAACTTTAGGCAAATGGTTAGAGAAGGCATATGAAGTGGGGTTATTGGTGCGTACTAGGTTAGAATATATATCAAACTTTGGGCAAATGGTTAGAGTAAGCATATGAAGTGGGGTTCATGGTATGTTCTGGGTTAGAATAGATTTAAAACTTTAGGCAAATGGTTAGAATAAGAATATGAAGTGGTATTCATGCTATGATCTAGGTTAGAATAGATATTAAACTTTAGGCAAATGGTTGGATTAAGCATATGAAGTGGGGTTCATAGTGTGTTCTAGGTTAGAATAGATTAAAAACTTTAGGCAAATGGTTAGAGTAAGCATATGAAGTGGGGTTCATGGTGCGTTCTAGGTTAGAATAGATATAAAAATTTTGGGCAAATGGTTAGAGTAAGCATATGAAGTGGGGTTCATGGTGGGTTCTAGGTTAGAATAGATTAAAAACTTTAGGCAAATGGTTAGAGAAGGCATATGAAGTGGGGTTCATGGTGCGTACTAGGTTAGAGTATATATAAAACTTTGGGTAAATAGTTAGAGTAAGCATATGAAGTGGGGTTCATGGTGCGTTCTAGGTTAGAATAGATTTAAAACTTTAGGCAAATGGTTAGAATAAGAATATGAAGTGGGGTTCATGGTGCGTTCTAGGTTAGAATAGATATAAAACTTTGGGCAAATGGTTAGAGTAAGCATATGAAGTGGGGTTCATGGTGCGTTCTAGGTTAGAATAGATATAAAACTTTAGGCAAATGGTTGGATTAAGCATATGAAGTGGGGTTCATGATGCGTTCTGGATTAGAATAGATATAAAACTTTAGGCAAATGGTTAGAGTAAGCATATGAAGTGGGGTTCATAGTGCGTTCTAGGTTAGAATAGATTAAAAACTTTAGGCAAATGGTTAGAGTAAGCATATGAAGTGGGGTTCATGGTGCGTTCTAGGTTAGAATATATATAAAACTTTAGGCAAATGGTTGGATTAAGCATATGAAGTGGGGTTCATGGTGCGTTCTGGATTAGAATAGATATAAAACTTTAGGCAAATGGTTGGATTAAGCATATGAAGTGGGGTTCATGATGCGTTCTGGATTAGAATAGATATAAAACTTTAGGCAAATGGTTGGATTAAGCATATGAAGTGGTATTCATGCTATGATCTAGGTTAGAATAGATATAAAACTTTAGGCAAATGGTTGGATTAAGCATATGAAGTGGGGTTCATAGTGCGTTCTAGGTTAGAATAGATTAAAAACTTTAGGCAAATAGTTAGAGAAAGCATATGAAGTGGGGTTCATGGTGCGTTCTAGGTTAGAATAGATATAAAAATTTTGGGCAAATGGTTAGAGTAAGCATATGAAGTGGGGTTCATGGTGGGTTCTAGGTTAGAATAGAATAAAAACTTTAGGCAAATGGTTAGAGAAGGCATATGAAGTGGGGTTCATGGTGCGTACTAGGTTAGAATATATATAAAACTTTGGGCAAATGGTTAGAGTAAGCATATGAAGTGGGGTTCATGGTGCGTTCTAGGTTAGAATAGATTTAAAACTTTAGGCAAATGGTTAGAATAAGAATATGAAGTGGGGTTCATGGTGCGTTCTAGTTTAGAATAGATATAAAACTTTGGGCAAATGGTTAGAGTAAGCATATGAAGTGGGGTTCATGGTGCGTTCTAGGTTAGAATAGATATAAAACTTTAGGCAAATGGTTGGATTAAGCATATGAAGTGGGGTTCATGATGCGTTCTGGATTAGAATAGATATAAAACTTTAGGCAAATGGTTAGAGTAAGCATATGAAGTGGGTTTCATAGTGCGTTCTAGGTTAGAATAGATTAAAAGTTTTAGGCAAATGGTTAGAGTAAGCATATGAAGTGGGGTTCATGGTGGGTTCTAGGTTAGAATAGATATAAAACCGTAGGCAAATGGTTAGAGAAGGCATATGAATTGGGGTTTATGGTGCGTACTAGGTTAGAATTTATATAAAACTTTGGGCAAATGGTTAGAGTAACCATATGAAGTGGGGTTCATGGTGCGTTCTAGGTTAGAATAGATTTAAAACTTTAGGCAAATGGTTAGAATAAGAATATGAAGTGGGGTTCATGGTGCGTTCTAGGTTAGAATAGATATAAAACTTTGGGCAAATGGTTAGAGTAAGCATATGAAGTGGGGTTCATGGTGCGTTTTAGGTTAGAATAGATTTAAAACTTTAGGCAAATGGTTGGATTAAGCTTATGAAGTGGGGTTCATGATGCGTTCGGGATTAGAATAGATATAAAACTTTAGGCAAATGGTTAGGGTAAGCATATGAAGTGGGGTTCATGGTGGGTTCTAGGTTAGATTAGATATAAAACTTTGGGCAAATGGTTAGAGTAAGCATATGAAGTGGGGTTTATGGTGCGTTCTAGATTAGAATAGATATAAAACTTTAGGCAAATGGTTGGATTAAGCATATGAAGTGGGGTTCATGATGCGTTCTGGATTAGAATAGATATAAAACTTTGGGCAAAAGGTTGGAGTAAGCATATGAAGTGGGGTTCATGGTGGGTTCTAGGTTAGAATAGATATAAAACTTTGGGCAAATGGTTAGAGTAAGCATATGAAGTGGGGTTCATGGTGCGTTCTAGGTTAGAATAGATTAAAAACTTTAGGCAAATGGTTAGAGAAGGCATATGAAGTGGGGTTATTGGTGCGTACTAGGTTAGAATATATATCAAACTTTGGGCAAATGGTTAGAGTAAGCATATGAAGTGGGGTTCATGGTATGTTCTGGGTTAGAATAGATTTAAAACTTTAGGCAAATGGTTAGAATAAGAATATGAAGTGGTATTCATGCTATGATCTAGGTTAGAATAGATATTAAACTTTAGGCAAATGGTTGGATTAAGCATATGAAGTGGGGTTCATAGTGTGTTCTAGGTTAGAATAGATTAAAAACTTTAGGCAAATGGTTAGAGTAAGCATATGAAGTGGGGTTCATGGTGCGTTCTAGGTTAGAATAGATATAAAAATTTTGGGCAAATGGTTAGAGTAAGCATATGAAGTGGGGTTCATGGTGGGTTCTAGGTTAGAATAGATTAAAAACTTTAGGCAAATGGTTAGAGAAGGCATATGAAGTGGGGTTCATGGTGCGTACTAGGTTAGAGTATATATAAAACTTTGGGTAAATAGTTAGAGTAAGCATATGAAGTGGGGTTCATGGTGCGTTCTAGGTTAGAATAGATTTAAAACTTTAGGCAAATGGTTAGAATAAGAATATGAAGTGGGGTTCATGGTGCGTTCTAGGTTAGAATAGATATAAAACTTTGGGCAAATGGTTAGAGTAAGCATATGAAGTGGGGTTCATGGTGCGTTCTAGGTTAGAATAGATATAAAACTTTAGGCAAATGGTTGGATTAAGCATATGAAGTGGGGTTCATGATGCGTTCTGGATTAGAATAGATATAAAACTTTAGGCAAATGGTTAGAGTAAGCATATGAAGTGGGGTTCATAGTGCGTTCTAGGTTAGAATAGATTAAAAACTTTAGGCAAATGGTTAGAGTAAGCATATGAAGTGGGGTTCATGGTGCGTTCTAGGTTAGAATATATATAAAACTTTAGGCAAATGGTTGGATTAAGCATATGAAGTGGGGTTCATGGTGCGTTCTGGATTAGAATAGATATAAAACTTTAGGCAAATGGTTGGATTAAGCATATGAAGTGGGGTTCATGATGCGTTCTGGATTAGAATAGATATAAAACTTTAGGCAAATGGTTGGATTAAGCATATGCAGTGGTATTCATGCTATGATCTAGGTTAGAATAGATATAAAACTTTAGGCAAATGGTTGGATTAAGCATATGAAGTGGGGTTCATAGTGCGTTCTAGGTTAGAATAGATTAAAAACTTTAGGCAAATAGTTAGAGAAAGCATATGAAGTGGGGTTCATGGTGCGTTCTAGGTTAGAATAGATATAAAAATTTTGGGCAAATGGTTAGAGTAAGCATATGAAGTGGGGTTCATGGTGGGTTCTAGGTTAGAATAGAATAAAAACTTTAGGCAAATGGTTAGAGAAGGCATATGAAGTGGGGTTCATGGTGCGTACTAGGTTAGAATATATATAAAACTTTGGGCAAATGGTTAGAGTAAGCATATGAAGTGGGGTTCATGGTGCGTTCTAGGTTAGAATAGATTTAAAACTTTAGGCAAATGGTTAGAATAAGAATATGAAGTGGGGTTCATGGTGCGTTCTAGTTTAGAATAGATATAAAACTTTGGGCAAATGGTTAGAGTAAGCATATGAAGTGGGGTTCATGGTGCGTTCTAGGTTAGAATAGATATAAAACTTTAGGCAAATGGTTGGATTAAGCATATGAAGTGGGGTTCATGATGCGTTCTGGATTAGAATAGATATAAAACTTTAGGCAAATGGTTAGAGTAAGCATATGAAGTGGGTTTCATAGTGCGTTCTAGGTTAGAATAGATTAAAAGTTTTAGGCAAATGGTTAGAGTAAGCATATGAAGTGGGGTTCATGGTGGGTTCTAGGTTAGAATAGATATAAAACCGTAGGCAAATGGTTAGAGAAGGCATATGAATTGGGGTTTATGGTGCGTACTAGGTTAGAATTTATATAAAACTTTGGGCAAATGGTTAGAGTAACCATATGAAGTGGGGTTCATGGTGCGTTCTAGGTTAGAATAGATTTAAAACTTTAGGCAAATGGTTAGAATAAGAATATGAAGTGGGGTTCATGGTGCGTTCTAGGTTAGAATAGATATAAAACTTTGGGCAAATGGTTAGAGTAAGCATATGAAGTGGGGTTCATGGTGCGTTCTAGGTTAGAATAGATATAAAACTTTAGGCAAATGGTTGGATTAAGCATATGAAGTGGGGTTCATGATGCGTTCTGGATTAGAATAGATATAAAACTTTAGGCAAATGGTTAGAGTAAGCATATGAAGTGGGTTTCATAGTGCGTTCTAGGTTAGAATAGATTAAAAGTTTTAGGCAAATGGTTAGAGTAAGCATATGAAGTGGGGTTCATGGTGGGTTCTAGGTTAGAATAGATATAAAAACGTAGGCAAATGGTTAGAGAAGGCATATGAATTGGGGTTTATGGTGCGTACTAGGTTAGAATTTATATAAAACTTTGGGCAAATGGTTAGAGTAAGCATATGAAGTGGGGTTCATGGTGCGTTCTAGGTTAGAATAGATTAAAAACATTAGGCAAATGGTTAGAATAAGAATATGAAGTGGGGTTCATGGTGCGTTCTAGGTTAGAATAGATATAAAACTTTGGGCAAATGGTTAGAGTAAGCATATGAAGTGGGGTTCATGGTGAGTTCTAGGTTAGAAAAGATATAAAACTTTGGGCAGATGGTTAGAGTAAGCATATGAAGTGGGGTTCATGGTGCGTTCTAGGTTAGAATAGATTAAAAACTTTAGGCAAATGGTTGGATTAAGCATATGAAGTGGGGTTCATGGTGCGTTTTAGGTTAGAATAAATATAAAACTTTAGGCAAATGGTCAGAGTAAGCATATGAAGTGGGGTTCATGGTGCGTTTTAGGTTAGAATAGATATAAAACTTTAGGCAAATGGTTGGATTAAGCATATGAAGTGGGGTTCATGGTGCGTTCTAGGTTAGAATAGATATAAAACTTTGGGCAAATGGTTAGAGTAAGCATATGAAGTGGAGGTCGTGGTGCGTTCTAGTTTAGAATAGATATAAAACTTTGGGCAAAAGGTTGGAGTAAGCATATGAAGTGGGGTTCATGGTGAGTTCTAGGTTAGAATAGATATAAAACTTTGGGCAAATGGTTAGAGTAAGCATATGAAGTGGGGTTAAGGTGCGTTCTAGGTTAGAATAGATATAAAACTTTGGGCAAATGGTTAGAGTAAGCATATGAAGTGGGGTTCATGGTGCGTTCTAGTTTAGAATAGATATAAAAGTTTGGGCAAAAGGTTGGAGTAAGCGTATGAAGTGGGGTTCATGGCGAGTTCTAGGTTAGAATAGATATAAAACTTTGGGCAAGTGGTTAGAGTAAGCATATGAAGTGGGGTTCATGGTGCGTTCTAGGTTAGAATAGATTAAAAACTTTAGGCAAATGGTTAGAGTAAGCATATGAAGTGGGGTTCATGGTGCGTTCTAGGTTAGAATAGATATAAAAATTTTGGGCAAATGGTTAGAGTAAGCATATGAAGTGGGGTTCATGGTGGGTTCTAGGTTAGAATAGATTAAAAACTTTAGGCAAATGGTTAGAGAAGGCATATGAAGTGGGGTTCATGGTGCGTACTAGATTAGAATATATATAAAACTTTGGGCAAATGGTTAGAGTAAGCATATGAAGTGGGGTTCATGGTGCGTTTTAGGTTAGAATAGATTTAAAACTTTAGGCAAATGGTTGGATTAAGCTTATGAAGTGGGGTTCATGATGCGTTCGGGATTAGAATAGATATAAAACTTTAGGCAAATGGTTAGAGTAAGCATATGAAGTGGGGTTCATGGTGGGTTCTAGGTTAGATTAGATATAAAACTTTGGGCAAATGGTTAGAGTAAGCATATGAAGTGGGGTTCATGGTGCGTTCTAGGTTAGAATAGATATAAAACTTTAGGCAAATGGTTGGATTAAGCATATGAAGTGGGGTTCATGATGCGTTCTGGATTAGAATAGATATAAAACTTTGGGCAAAAGGTTGGAGTAAGCATATGAAGTGGGGTTCATGGTGGGTTCTAGGTTAGAATAGATATAAAACTTTGGGCAAAAGGTTGGAGTAAGCATATGAAGTGGGGTTCATGGTGAGTTCTAGGTTAGAATAGATATAAAACTTTGGGCAAATGGTTAGAGTAAGCATATGAAGTGGGGTTCATGGTGCGTTCTAGGTTAGAATAGATTAAAAACTTTAGGCAAATGGTTAGAGAAGGCATATGAAGTGGGGTTAATGGTGCGTACTAGGTTAGAATATATATAAAACTTTGGGCAAATGGTTAGAGTAAGCATATGAAGTGGGGTTCATGGTATGTTCTGGGTTAGAATAGATTCAAAACTTTAGGCAAATGGTTAGAATAAGAATATGAAGTGGTATTCATGCTATGATCTAGGTTAGAATAGATATTAAACTTTAGGCAAATGGTTGGATTAAGCATATGAAGTGGGGTTCATAGTGTGTTCTAGGTTAGAATAGATTAAAAACTTTAGGCAAATGGTTAGAGTAAGCATATGAAGTGGGGTTCATGGTGCGTTTTAGGTTAGAATAGATATAAAAATTTTGGGCAAATGGTTAGAGTAAGCATATGAAGTGGGGTTCATGGTGGGTTCTAGGTTAGAATAGATTAAAAACTTTAGGCAAATGGTTAGAGAAGGCATATGAAGTGGGGTTCATGGTGCGTACTAGGTTAGAATATATATAAAACTTTGGGTAAATAGTTAGAGTAAGCATATGAAGTGGGGTTCATGGTGCGTTCTAGGTTAGAATAGATTTAAAACTTTAGGCAAATGGTTAGAATAAGAATATGAAGTGGGGTTCATGGTGCGTTCTAGGTTAGAATAGATATAAAACTTTGGGCAAATGGTTAGAGTAAGCATATGAAGTGGGGTTCATGGTGCGTTCTAGGTTAGAATAGATATAAAACTTTAGGCAAATGGTTGGATTAAGCATATGAAGTGGGGTTCATGATGCGTTCTGGATTAGAATAGATATAAAACTTTAGGCAAATGGTTAGAGTAAGCATATGAAGTGGGGTTCATAGTGCGTTCTAGGTTAGAATAGATTAAAAACTTTAGGCAAATGGTTAGAGTAAGCATATGAAGTGGGGTTCATGGTGCGTTCTAGGTTAGAATATATATAAAACTTTAGGCAAATGGTTGGATTAAGCATATGAAGTGGGCTTCATGGTGCGTTCTGGATTAGAATAGATATAAAACTTTAGGCAAATGGTTGGATTAAGCATATGAAGTGGGGTTCATGATGCGTTCTGGATTAGAATAGATATAAAACTTTAGGCAAATGGTTGGATTAAGCATATGAAGTGGGGTTCATGGTGCGTTCTAGGTTAGAATAGATATAAAACTTTGGGCAAATGGTTAGAGTAAGCATATGAAGTGGGGTTCATGGTGCGTTCTAGTTTAGAATAGATATAAAAGTTTGGGCAAAAGGTTGGAGTAAGCGTATGAAGTGGGGTTCATGGCGAGTTCTAGGTTAGAATAGATATAAAACTTTGGGCAAGTGGTTAGAGTAAGCATATGAAGTGGGGTTCATGGTGCGTTCTAGGTTAGAATAGATTAAAAACTTTGGGCAAATGGTTAGAGTAAGCATATGAAGTGGGGTTCATGGTGCGTTCTAGGTTAGAATAGATATTAAAAATTTTGGGCAAATGGTTAGAGTAAGCATATGAAGTGGGGTTCATGGTGGGTTCTAGGTTAGAATAGATTAAAAACTTTAGGCAAATGGTTAGAGAAGGCATATGAAGTGGGGTTCATGGTGCGTACTAGATTAGAATATATATAAAACTTTGGGCAAATGGATAGAGTAAGCATATGAAGTGGGGTTCATGGTGCGTTTTAGGTTAGAATAGATTTAAAACTTTAGGCAAATGGTTGGATTAAGCTTATGAAGTGGGGTTCATGATGCGTTCGGGATTAGAATAGATATAAAACTTTAGGCAAATGGTTAGAGTAAGCATATGAAGTGGGGTTCATGGTGGGTTCTAGGTTAGATTAGATATAAAACTTTGGGCAAATGGTTAGAGTAAGCATATGAAGTGGGGTTCATGGTGCGTTCTAGGTTAGAATAGATATAAAACTTTAGGCAAATGGTTGGATTAAGCATATGAAGTGGGGTTCATGATGCGTTCTGGATTAGAATAGATATAAAACTTTGGGCAAAAGGTTGGAGTAAGCATATGAAGTGGGGTTCATGGTGGGTTCTAGGTTAGAATAGATATAAAACTTTGGGCAAAAGGTTGGAGTAAGCATATGAAGTGGGGTTCATGGTGAGTTCTAGGTTAGAATAGATATAAAACTTTGGGCAAAGGGTTAGAGTAAGCATATGAAGTGGGGTTCATGGTGCGTTCTAGGTTAGAATAGATTAAAAACTTTAGGCAAATGGTTAGAGAAGGCATATGAAGTGGGGTTAATGGTGCGTACTAGGTTAGAATATATATAAAACTTTGGG
Source organism: Styela clava (assembly GCF_964204865.1). Classification (NCBI taxonomy): domain Eukaryota; kingdom Metazoa; phylum Chordata; class Ascidiacea; order Stolidobranchia; family Styelidae; genus Styela; species Styela clava. Next base: position 2,093,085 of record NC_135258.1, read on the forward strand.
CAAATGGTTAGAGTAAGCATATGAAGTGGGGTTCATGGTATGTTCTGGGTTAGAATAGATTCAAAACTTTAGGCAAATGGTTAGAATAAGAATATGAAGTGGTATTCATGCTATGATCTAGGTTAGAATAGATATTAAACTTTAGGCAAATGGTTGGATTAAGCATATGAAGTGGGGTTCATAGTGTGTTCTAGGTTAGAATAGATTAAAAACTTTAGGCAAATGGTTAGAGTAAGCATATGAAGTGGGGTTCATGGTGCGTTTTAGGTTAGAATAGATATAAAAATTTTGGGCAAATGGTTAGAGTAAGCATATGAAGTGGGGTTCATGGTGGGTTCTAGGTTAGAATAGATTAAAAACTTTAGGCAAATGGTTAGAGAAGGCATATGAAGTGGGGTTCATGGTGCGTACTAGGTTAGAATATATATAAAACTTTGGGTAAATAGTTAGAGTAAGCATATGAAGTGGGGTTCATGGTGCGTTCTAGGTTAGAATAGATTTAAAACTTTAGGCAAATGGTTAGAATAAGAATATGAAGTGGGGTTCATGGTGCGTTCTAGGTTAGAATAGATATAAAACTTTGGGCAAATGGTTAGAGTAAGCATATGAAGTGGGGTTCATGGTGCGTTCTAGGTTAGAATAGATATAAAACTTTAGGCAAATGGTTGGATTAAGCATATGAAGTGGGGTTCATGATGCGTTCTGGATTAGAATAGATATAAAACTTTAGGCAAATGGTTAGAGTAAGCATATGAAGTGGGGTTCATAGTGCGTTCTAGGTTAGAATAGATTAAAAACTTTAGGCAAATGGTTAGAGTAAGCATATGAAGTGGGGTTCATGGTGCGTTCTAGGTTAGAATATATATAAAACTTTAGGCAAATGGTTGGATTAAGCATATGAAGTGGGCTTCATGGTGCGTTCTGGATTAGAATAGATATAAAACTTTAGGCAAATGGTTGGATTAAGCATATGAAGTGGGGTTCATGATGCGTTCTGGATTAGAATAGATATAAAACTTTAGGCAAATGGTTGGATTAAGCATATGAAGTGGGGTTCATGGTGCGTTCTAGGTTAGAATAGATATAAAACTTTAGGCAAATGGTTGGATTAAGCATATGAAGTGGGGTTCATGGTGCGTTCTAGGTTAGAATAGATATAAAACTTGAGGGAAATGGTTGGATTAAGCATATGAAGTGTGGTTCATGATGCGTTCTGGATTAGAATAGATATAAAACTTTAGGCAAATGGTTAGAGTAAGCATATGAAGTGGGGTTCATGGTGCGTTCTAGGTTAGAATAGATATAAAACTTTAGGCAAATGGTTAGAGTAAGCATATGAAGTGGGGTTCATAGTGCGTTCTAGGTTAGAATAGATTAAAAACTTTAGGCAAATGGTTAGAGTAAGCATATGAAGTGGGGTTCATAGTGCGTTCTAGGTTAGAATAGATTAAAAACTTTAGGCAAATGGTTAGAGTAAGCATATGAAGTGGGGTTCATGGTGCGTTCTAGGTTAGAATATATATAAAACTTTAGGCAAATGGTTGGATTAAGCATATGAAGTGGGCTTCATGGTGCGTTCTGGATTAGAATAGATATAAAACTTTAGGCAAATGGTTGGATTAAGCATATGAAGTGGGGTTCATGATGCGTTCTGGATTAGAATAGATATAAAACTTTAGGCAAATGGTTGGATTAAGCATATGAAGTGGGGTTCATGGTGCGTTCTAGGTTAGAATAGATATAAAACTTTGGGCAAATGGTTAGAGTAAGCATATGAAGTGGGGTTCATGGTGCGTTCTAGTTTAGAATAGATATAAAAGTTTGGGCAAAAGGTTGGAGTAAGCGTATGAAGTGGGGTTCATGGCGAGTTCTAGGTTAGAATAGATATAAAACTTTGGGCAAGTGGTTAGAGTAAGCATATGAAGTGGGGTTCATGGTGCGTTCTAGGTTAGAATAGATTAAAAACTTTGGGCAAATGGTTAGAGTAAGCATATGAAGTGGGGTTCATGGTGCGTTCTAGGTTAGAATAGATATTAAAAATTTTGGGCAAATGGTTAGAGTAAGCATATGAAGTGGGGTTCATGGTGGGTTCTAGGTTAGAATAGATTAAAAACTTTAGGCAAATGGTTAGAGAAGGCATATGAAGTGGGGTTCATGGTGCGTACTAGATTAGAATATATATAAAACTTTGGGCAAATGGATAGAGTAAGCATATGAAGTGGGGTTCATGGTGCGTTTTAGGTTAGAATAGATTTAAAACTTTAGGCAAATGGTTGGATTAAGCTTATGAAGTGGGGTTCATGATGCGTTCGGGATTAGAATAGATATAAAACTTTAGGCAAATGGTTAGAGTAAGCATATGAAGTGGGGTTCATGGTGGGTTCTAGGTTAGATTAGATATAAAACTTTGGGCAAATGGTTAGAGTAAGCATATGAAGTGGGGTTCATGGTGCGTTCTAGGTTAGAATAGATATAAAACTTTAGGCAAATGGTTGGATTAAGCATATGAAGTGGGGTTCATGATGCGTTCTGGATTAGAATAGATATAAAACTTTGGGCAAAAGGTTGGAGTAAGCATATGAAGTGGGGTTCATGGTGGGTTCTAGGTTAGAATAGATATAAAACTTTGGGCAAAAGGTTGGAGTAAGCATATGAAGTGGGGTTCATGGTGAGTTCTAGGTTAGAATAGATATAAAACTTTGGGCAAATGGTTAGAGTAAGCATATGAAGTGGGGTTCATGGTGCGTTCTAGGTTAGAATAGATTAAAAACTTTAGGCAAATGGTTAGAGAAGGCATATGAAGTGGGGTTAATGGTGCGTACTAGGTTAGAATATATATAAAACTTTGGGCAAATGGTTAGAGTAAGCATATGAAGTGGGGTTCATGGTATGTTCTGGGTTAGAATAGATTCAAAACTTTAGGCAAATGGTTAGAATAAGAATATGAAGTGGTATTCATGCTATGATCTAGGTTAGAATAGATATTAAACTTTAGGCAAATGGTTGGATTAAGCATATGAAGTGGGGTTCATAGTGTGTTCTAGGTTAGAATAGATTAAAAACTTTAGGCAAATGGTTAGAGTAAGCATATGAAGTGGGGTTCATGGTGCGTTTTAGGTTAGAATAGATATAAAAATTTTGGGCAAATGGTTAGAGTAAGCATATGAAGTGGGGTTCATGGTGGGTTCTAGGTTAGAATAGATTAAAAACTTTAGGCAAATGGTTAGAGAAGGCATATGAAGTGGGGTTCATGGTGCGTACTAGGTTAGAATATATATAAAACTTTGGGTAAATAGTTAGAGTAAGCATATGAAGTGGGGTTCATGGTGCGTTCTAGGTTAGAATAGATTTAAAACTTTAGGCAAATGGTTAGAATAAGAATATGAAGTGGGGTTCATGGTGCGTTCTAGGTTAGAATAGATATAAAACTTTGGGCAAATGGTTAGAGTAAGCATATGAAGTGGGGTTCATGGTGCGTTCTAGGTTAGAATAGATATAAAACTTTAGGCAAATGGTTGGATTAAGCATATGAAGTGGGGTTCATGATGCGTTCTGGATTAGAATAGATATAAAACTTTAGGCAAATGGTTAGAGTAAGCATATGAAGTGGGGTTCATAGTGCGTTCTAGGTTAGAATAGATTAAAAACTTTAGGCAAATGGTTAGAGTAAGCATATGAAGTGGGGTTCATGGTGCGTTCTAGGTTAGAATATATATAAAACTTTAGGCAAATGGTTGGATTAAGCATATGAAGTGGGCTTCATGGTGCGTTCTGGATTAGAATAGATATAAAACTTTAGGCAAATGGTTGGATTAAGCATATGAAGTGGGGTTCATGATGCGTTCTGGATTAGAATAGATATAAAACTTTAGGCAAATGGTTGGATTAAGCATATGAAGTGGGGTTCATGGTGCGTTCTAGGTTAGAATAGATATAAAACTTTAGGCAAATGGTTGGATTAAGCATATGAAGTGGGGTTCATGGTGCGTTCTAGGTTAGAATAGATATAAAACTTGAGGGAAATGGTTGGATTAAGCATATGAAGTGTGGTTCATGATGCGTTCTGGATTAGAATAGATATAAAACTTTAGGCAAATGGTTAGAGTAAGCATATGAAGTGGGGTTCATGGTGCGTTCTAGGTTAGAATAGATATAAAACTTTAGGCAAATGGTTGGATTAAGCATATGAAGTGGGGTTCATGGTGTGTTCTAGGTTAGAATAGATATAAAACTTTAGGCAAATGGTTGGATTAAGCATATGAAGTGGGGTTCATGGTGCGTTCTAGGTTAGAATAGATATAAAACTTTAGGCAAATGGTTGGATTAAGCATATGAAGTGGGGTTCATGATGCGTTCTGGATTAGAATAGATATAACACTTTAGGCAAATGGTTAGAGTAAGCATATGAAGTGGGGTTCATGGTGCGTTCTAGGTTAGAATAGATATAAAACTTTGGGAAAATGGTTGGATTAAGCATATGAAGTGGGGTTCATAGTGCGTTCTAGGTTAGAATAGATTAAAAACTTTAGGCAAATGGTTAGAGAAGGCATATGAAGTGGGGTTCATGGTGCGTTCTAGGTTAGAATAGATAAAAAACTTTAGGCAAATGGTTAGAGTAAGCATATGAAGTGGGGTTCATGGTGCGTTCTAGGTTAGAATAGATATAAAACTTTGGGCAAATGGTTGGATTAAGCATATGAAAGTGGGGTTCATGGTGCGTTCTAGGTTAGAATAGATATAAAACTTTGGGCAAATGGTTGGATTAAACATATGAAGTGGGGTTCATGATGCGTTCTGGATTAGAATAGATATAAAACTTTAGGTAAATGGTTGGATTAAGCATATGAAGTGGGGTTCATAGTGCGTTCTAGGTTAGAATAGATTAAAAACTTTAGGCAAATGGTTAGAGTAAGCATATGAAGTGGGGTTCATGGTGCGTTCTAGGTTAGAATAGATATAAAAATTTTGGGCAAATGGTTAGAGTAAGCATATGAAGTGGGGTTCATGGTGGGTTCTAGGTTAGAATAGATTAAAAACTTTAGGCAAATGGTTAGAGAAGGAATATGAAGTGGGGTTCATGGTGCGTACTAGGTTAGAATATATATAAAACTTTGGGCAAATGGTTAGAGTAAGCATATGAAGTGGGGTTCATGGTGCGTTCTAGGTTAGAATAGATTTAAAACTTTAGGCAAATGGTTAGAATAAGAATATGAAGTGGGGTTCATGGTGCGTTCTAGGTTAGAATATATATAAAACTTTGGGCAAATGGTTAGAGTAAGCATATGAAGTGGGGTTCATGGTGCGTTCTAGGTTAGAATATATATAAAACTTTAGGCAAATGGTTAGAGTAAGCATATGAAGTGGGGTTCATGGTGCGTTCTAGGTTAGAATAGATATAAAACTTTAGGCAAATGGTTGGATTAAGCATATGAAGTGGGGTTCATGGTGCGTTTTAGGTTAGAATAAATATAAAACTTTAGGCAAATGGTCAGAGTAAGCATATGCAGTGGGGTTCATGGTGCGTTTGAGGTTAGAATAGATTTAAAACTTTAGGCAAATGGTTAGAATAAGATTATGAAGTGGGGTTAAGGTGCGTTCTAGGTTAGAATAGATATAAAACTTTGGGCAAATGGTTAGAGTAAGCATATGAAGTGGGGTTCATGGTGGGTTCTAGGTTAGAATAGAATAAAAACTTTAGGCAAATGGTTGGATTAAGCATTTGAAGTGGGGTTCATGGTGAGTTCTAGGTTAGAATAGATATAAAACTTTAGGCAAATGGTTGGATTAAGCATATGAAGTGGGGTTCATGATGCGTTCTGGATTAGAATAGATATAAAACTTTAGGCAAATGGTTAGAATAAGAATATGAAGTGGGGTTAAGGTGCGTTCTAGGTTAGAATAGATATAAAACTTTGGGCAAATGGTTAGAGTAAGCATATGAAGTGGGGTTAAGGTGCGTTTTAGGTTAGAATAGATATAAAACTTTAGGCAAATGGTTGGATTAAGCATTTGAAGTGGGGTTCATGGTGAGTTCTAGGTTAGAATAGATATAAAACTTTAGGCAAATGGTTGGATTAAGCATATGAAGTGGGGTTCATGATGCGTTCTGGATTAGAATAGATATAAAACTTTAGGCAAATGGTTGGATTAAGCATATGAAGTGGGGTTCATGGTGCGTTTTAGGTTAGAATAAATATAAAACTTTAGGCAAATGGTCAGAGTAAGCATATGAAGTGGGGTTCATGGTGCGTTTTAGGTTAGAATAGATATAAAACTTTAGGCAAATGGTTGGATTAAGCATATGAAGTGGGGTTCATGGTGCGTTCTAGGTTAGAATAGATATAAAACTTTGGGCAAATGGTTAGAGTAAGCATATGAAGTGGAGGTCGTGGTGCGTTCTAGTTTAGAATAGATATAAAACTTTGGGCAAAAGGTTGGAGTAAGCATATGAAGTGGGGTTCATGGTGAGTTCTAGGTTAGAATAGATATAAAACTTTGGGCAAATGGTTAGAGTAAGCATATGAAGTGGGGTTAAGGTGCGTTCTAGGTTAGAATAGATATAAAACTTTGGGCAAATGGTTAGAGTAAGCATATGAAGTGGGGTTCATGGTGCGTTCTAGTTTAGAATAGATATAAAAGTTTGGGCAAAAGGTTGGAGTAAGCGTATGAAGTGGGGTTCATGGCGAGTTCTAGGTTAGAATAGATATAAAACTTTGGGCAAGTGGTTAGAGTAAGCATATGAAGTGGGGTTCATGGTGCGTTCTAGGTTAGAATAGATTAAAAACTTTAGGCAAATGGTTAGAGTAAGCATATGAAGTGGGGTTCATGGTGCGTTCTAGGTTAGAATAGATATTAAAAATTTTGGGCAAATGGTTAGAGTAAGCATATGAAGTGGGGTTCATGGTGGGTTCTAGGTTAGAATAGATTAAAAACTTTAGGCAAATGGTTAGAGAAGGCATATGAAGTGGGGTTCATGGTGCGTACTAGATTAGAATATATATAAAACTTTGGGCAAATGGATAGAGTAAGCATATGAAGTGGGGTTCATGGTGCGTTTTAGGTTAGAATAGATTTAAACTTTAGGCAAATGGTTGGATTAAGCTTATGAAGTGGGGTTCATGATGCGTTCGGGATTAGAATAGATATAAAACTTTAGGCAAATGGTTAGAGTAAGCATATGAAGTGGGGTTCATGGTGGGTTCTAGGTTAGATTAGATATAAAACTTTGGGCAAATGGTTAGAGTAAGCATATGAAGTGGGGTTCATGGTGCGTTCTAGGTTAGAATAGATATAAAACTTTAGGCAAATGGTTGGATTAAGCATATGAAGTGGGGTTCATGATGCGTTCTGGATTAGAATAGATATAAAACTTTGGGCAAAAGGTTGGAGTAAGCATATGAAGTGGGGTTCATGGTGGGTTCTAGGTTAGAATAGATATAAAACTTTGGGCAAAAGGTTGGAGTAAGCATATGAAGTGGGGTTCATGGTGAGTTCTAGGTTAGAATAGATATAAAACTTTGGGCAAATGGTTAGAGTAAGCATATGAAGTGGGGTTCATGGTGCGTTCTAGGTTAGAATAGATTAAAAACTTTAGGCAAATGGTTAGAGAAGGCATATGAAGTGGGGTTAATGGTGCGTACTAGGTTAGAATATATATAAAACTTTGGGCAAATGGTTAGAGTAAGCATATGAAGTGGGGTTCATGGTATGTTCTGGGTTAGAATAGATTTAAAACTTTAGGCAAATGGTTAGAATAAGAATATGAAGTGGTATTCATGCTATGATCTAGGTTAGAATAGATATTAAACTTTAGGCAAATGGTTGGATTAAGCATATGAAGTGGGGTTCATAGTGTGTTCTAGGTTAGAATAGATTAAAAACTTTAGGCAAATGGTTAGAGTAAGCATATGAAGTGGGGTTCATGGTGCGTTTTAGGTTAGAATAGATATAAAAATTTTGGGCAAATGGTTAGAGTAAGCATATGAAGTGGGGTTCATGGTGGGTTCTAGGTTAGAATAGATTAAAAACTTTAGGCAAATGGTTAGAGAAGGCATATGAAGTGGGGTTCATGGTGCGTACTAGGTTAGAATATATATAAAACTTTGGGTAAATAGTTAGAGTAAGCATATGAAGTGGGGTTCATGGTGCGTTCTAGGTTAGAATAGATTTAAAACTTTAGGCAAATGGTTAGAATAAGAATATGAAGTGGGGTTCATGGTGCGTTCTAGGTTAGAATAGATATAAAACTTTGGGCAAATGGTTAGAGTAAGCATATGAAGTGGGGTTCATGGTGCGTTCTAGGTTAGAATAGATATAAAACTTTAGGCAAATGGTTGGATTAAGCATATGAAGTGGGGTTCATGATGCGTTCTGGATTAGAATAGATATAAAACTTTAGGCAAATGGTTAGAGTAAGCATATGAAGTGGGGTTCATAGTGCGTTCTAGGTTAGAATAGATTAAAAACTTTAGGCAAATGGTTAGAGTAAGCATATGAAGTGGGGTTCATGGTGCGTTCTAGGTTAGAATATATATAAAACTTTAGGCAAATGGTTGGATTAAGCATATGAAGTGGGCTTCATGGTGCGTTCTGGATTAGAATAGATATAAAACTTTAGGCAAATGGTTGGATTAAGCATATGAAGTGGGGTTCATGATGCGTTCTGGATTAGAATAGATATAAAACTTTAGGCAAATGGTTGGATTAAGCATATGAAGTGGGGTTCATGGTGCGTTCTAGGTTAGAATAGATATAAAACTTTAGGCAAATGGTTGGATTAAGCATATGAAGCTGGGTTCATGGTGCGTTCTAGGTTAGAATAGATATAAAGCTTGAGGGAAATGGTTGGATTAAGCATATGAAGTGGGGTTCATGATGCGTTCTGGATTAGAATAGATATAAAACTTTAGGCAAATGGTTAGAGTAAGCATATGAAGTGGGGTTCATGGTGCGTTCTAGGTTAGAATAGATATAAAACTTTAGGCAAATGGTTGGATTAAGCATATGAAGTGGGGTTCATGGTGTGTTCTAGGTTAGAATAGATATAAAACTTTAGGCAAATGGTTGGATTAAGCATATGAAGTGGGGTTCATGGTGCGTTCTAGGTTAGAATAGATATAAAACTTTAGGCAAATGGTTGGATTAAGCATATGAAGTGGGGTTCATGATGCGTTCTGGATTAGAATAGATATAACACTTTAGGCAAATGGTTAGAGTAAGCATATGAAGTGGGGTTCATGGTGCGTTCTAGGTTAGAATAGATATAAAACTTTGGGCAAATGGTTGGCTTAAGCATATGAAGTGGGGTTCATGGTGCGTTCTAGGTTAGAATAGATATAAAACTTTGGGCAAATGGTTGGATTAAGCATATGAAGTGGGGTTCATAGTGCGTTCTAGGTTAGAATAGATTAAAAACTTTAGGCAAATGGTTAGAGAAGGCATATGAAGTGGGGTTCATGGTGCGTTCTAGGTTAGAATAGATAAAAAACTTTAGGCAAATGGTTAGAGTAAGCATATGAAGTGGGGTTCATGGTGCGTTCTAGGTTAGAATAGATATAAAACTTTGGGCAAATGGTTGGATTAAGCATATGAAAGTGGGGTTCATGGTGCGTACTAGGTTAGAATATATATAAAACTTTGGGCAAATGGTTAGAGTAAGCATATGAAGTGGGGTTCATGGTGCGTTCTAGGTTAGAATAGATTTAAAACTTTAGGCAAATGGTTAGAATAAGAATATGAAGTGGGGTTCATGGTGCGTTCTAGGTTAGAATATATATAAAACTTTGGGCAAATGGTTAGAGTAAGCATATGAAGTGGGGTTCATGGTGCGTTCTAGGTTAGAATATATATAAAACTTTGGGCAAATGGTTAGAGTAAGCATATGAAGTGGGGTTCATGGTGCGTTCTAGGTTAGAATAGATATAAAACTTTAGGCAAATGGTTGGATTAAGCATATGAAGTGGGGTTCATGGTGCGTTTTAGGTTAGAATAAATATAAAACTTTAGGCAAATGGTCAGAGTAAGCATATGCAGTGGGGTTCATGGTGCGTTTGAGGTTAGAATAGATTTAAAACTTTAGGCAAATGGTTAGAATAAGAATATGAAGTGGGGTTCATGGTGCGTTCTAGGTTAGAATAGATATAAAACTTTAGGCAAATGGTTGGATTAAGCATATGAAGTGGGGTTCATGATGCGTTCTGGATTAGAATAGATATAAAACTTTAGGCAAATGGTTAGAGTAAGCATATGAAGTGGGGTTCATGGTTCATTCTAGGTTAGAATAGATATAAAACTTTAGGCAAATGGTTAGAGTAAGCATATGAAGTGGGGTTCATGGTGCGTTTTAGGTTAGAATAGATATAAAACTTTAGGCAAATGGTTGGATTAAGCATTTGAAGTGGGGTTCATGGTGCGTTCTAGGTTAGAATAGATATAAAACTTTAGGCAAATGGTTGGATTAAGCATATGAAGTGGGGTTCATGGTGCGTTTTAGGTTAGAATAGATATAAAACTTTAGGCAAATGGTTAGAGTAAGCATATTAAGTGGGGTTCATGGTGCGTTTTAGGTTAGAATAGATATAAAACTTTAGGCAAATGGTTGGATTAAGCATTTGAAGTGGGGTTCATGGTGCGTTCTAGGTTAGAATAGATATAAAACTTTAGGCAAATGGTTGGATTAAGCATATGAAGTGGGGTTCATGATGCGTTCTGGATTAGAATAGATATAAAACTTTAGGCAAATGGTTAGAGTAAGCATATGAAGTGGGGTTCATGGTTCATTCTAGGTTAGAATAGATATAAAACTTCAGGCAAATGGTTAGAGTAAGCATATGAAGTGGGGTTCATGGTGCGTTCTAGGTTAGAATATATAAAAAACTTTGGGCAAATGGTTAGAGAAAGCATATGAAGTGGGGTTCATGGTGCGTTCTAGGTTAGAATAGATATAAAACTTTAGGCAAATGGTTAGAGTAAGCATATGAAGTTTTGTTCATGGTGCGTTCTAGGTTAGAATAGATATAAAACTTTAGGCAAATGGTCTGAGTAAGCATATGAAGTGGGGTTCGTGGTGCGTTTTAGGTTAGAATAGGTATAAAACTATAGGCAAATGGTTAGAGTAAGCATATGAAGTGGGATTCATGGTGCGTTTTAGGTTAGAATAGATATAAAACTTTAGGCAAATGGTTAGAGTAAGCAGATGAAGTGGGGTTCATGGTGATTTCTAGGTTAAAATAGATATAAAACTTTAGGCAAATGGTTAGACTAAGCATATGAAGTGGGGTACATGGTGCGTTCTGGATTAGAATAGATATAAAACTTCAGGCAATTGGTTAGAGTAAGCATATGAAGTGGGGTTCATGGTGTGTTCTAGGTTAGAATAGATATAACACTTTAGGCAAATGGTTAGAGTAAGCATATGAAGTGGGGTTCATGGTGCGTTCTGGGTTCATTGTGCGTTCTGGATTAGATTAGATATAAAACTTTGGTCAAATGGTTAGAGTAAGCATATGAAGTGGGATTCGTGGTATATATATATAAATTAATTTACTCGAAGGTCAGGCGCATTCACTCAGAAGCGAATAAGGTAATCTGTAAGTGAAACACGTGCCGCAGGGCAAACTTAATGAGATACCGGGACTTTAAAAAATAGTGATAAAATAGGTATAATAACTAGAGGTTTTTATCGACTTCATAATTAAGCATAATAGACGATAAAATATGGATAAAAACAAAATTAATAGGACTGATTATAGAATCGGGAGTGAAATGGCATTTCACCGTAATTCAATATTGTTAAAAGGTGTCAGTCGTTAAATGTTTTAGGTAGCAGTTCATCTGATTTGTGTTAGTTTTGCGTCACTTTTTTAACATCCTGTATAGAAAAACCAATGAATTCATATTAGTATCATATTTTCAGCTACAAATTTACAGTTCAAAATTTAAGCTGACGGGTTAGACAAAATTAAAGTAATAATTTTGCAAATTTACCCCTTTGACTAGGATAAGATATACACAGCATCTCTCCCGGTTACCTGTCCATGTCGGGTATGTGATTAGTTAATTAGCCAGTGGTCTTTGTTTTTCATATGCAACGGCTTGATGGTGGAGAACCAGCGACCAGCATTTACGTAGGGAACGCCCTACGGTGGCGAGAAGTCCAACAATCCCCCGCAAGAGATTCGAACCTGCGAACTCACGCAGGGTGATCAGAGGTTGCGTGCAAGCGTAATCCCACTTGTACTGATGCACCACACCGCGGTTCTTAGCGGTTATTTTATTAGAATATTTTAGTTCCCCGAGGGCGTGAGGTTGTTACGATATCGTTCCCAGAACGATTTTATTGCCGCGTTTTGCGACTTCCATTTTGCGTCATAGACCTTCATCAGAGGTAAACTCTGAGTTGGAAAGAAAACCTCCGTTCATCTTATTTTTCAATTAAATATATTTAATCTAGTTTTTTTGTTAATCATATATCCGTATGATTGATATACTTACCATGTACCCATGGGCAAGGGGTGTCGGTGATTCTAATCAGGGGTCCATACTGATCCGCACAAAACTTAAATCAGCCGATTACTGTTAAATTCTTTTTGGACCTGACTTCATTTTCATTTTGTTAAATATTAATATAAATACATTTGCGTATTTTGTTTCTTTATTTATGACTCAAAACCTCGTTTACCCAGATTTGTGTTTTCCGCCAAATTCTTTGTGTGTGCGCATGATATTTTTGATGTTTTAACTTTTTCAAATTTACATATCAGAATTCAAATTTTCAATATGTGTGTATTATGGAATTTGTAAAATGAAATAAACATTTTCAACTTTCTTCCGGAGTCTTAAATTTGACTCTGGTAATTCGCGGAGGCGATTTTCTCGATTTGGTACTTTACAGCAGTGGTCGTCAAACTTTTTGAGACGCGACCCCATTTTAAAAATTATGACGTATGATAAGCTCGTGACCCCAAGGTATGACAAGGAAAAAAATATTTCAAACCACTAAAAACTAATCACAGTAAAATCTCATTCCCAAAATTTTTTTCACTTGCTCTAGATTTCGTGTTAGAATTTTTTTTAAAAACAAACAATAGCTTTATTATAAAAGATATCACTGTAATTCAGAATACCCAAACTTGCTATGTAGTGCCAGTCAGCTCAGTGTAGAATGCACGCAATAGAATAATGAAAAATAAAACAAGAATACAACGCCGGACACTCGGTGACCCCCGAAATATTCAAGGCGACCCAACTTTGGTGACTACTGCTGTACAGGCTATCTGGCTCGCTAGACGTAGTTGGGTTTGCTAGGGTTGCCGGTACGATTGTATTGTACGATAATTCATTTTGCTCTGAGGATTGATATCAAAATGTCAGGTCGTCAACAAGAAGTAAATAGTCAGGGCTCGGAGGAACGCATCGATCTGATGAGTCCTAAATCTTTGACCACCGAGGAGAGTGATTTGCTAAGAAGACTTCGTCTTGAGTCTGCATGGACAAGAGGTTATCCCCTCGCACTAATTTCAGGAGGGCTGACTGTTATTGCGACTAGAAAAGTCCAAAGTTCCAGATTACGAATTGCTCTTGCCATAGTTGGGGCAGTTTCAGGTATGGGATTACATTTGTTGATGTTTTTTTATTCACTTGCATTTTGATTTCTTAATGACAGCACCGTGAAAGGTAACTTCGGATGATTTCACTACACTTTAATCAATATCTCCAATTCGCGTCAAATTTGGAATATATTACATTGATGCAATTCTCTGCGCGAGCATTTAATTTTCTCGTCGATCGGATCATTTTTTCTGTTTTAATTGTCTCATTTTTCACTTCATCACTAAATATTTAACTTCGAAGAATCACCTCTCTGCGTCACCGCAACTCGAGCGAAAATTGCGTGCGTGAAGACAAAACACGCTTTACGTAGTTGCGTAAATGCCAGATGTTCAATCCACTTCACGAGTGGTGATGATAATGACGAACGTAGGATTTTTGATGCGGCCCACAAGTTGTTTTTTTCTTAAAATGTCTCATTTTATTTTCTCTTATCGTAACTTTAGATCCGAATATTCACCGATCATTGCCGATTTTGCTATAGCCGATATTGTTTTGATAGCGTTTATATATTCCACATCGTATATAGTTGCACAATAAATATTATTGGGCATGCACATGGCCGGATTCTTTATTAAATTGACATATTAAAATGTCGGTCGTGCATGTAATATGGCAAAACACCGATTTGGCAACATTGATTTAAATTACTTTAGTTAAATTCATTGAACGGAACTCACTTGCAACAATGATTCGTGCTATTTATCGCTGATTATGTATTTTTATACTTCCGCAGCATTTCTTGACTGCTTACAATTTTTTTATTTTAAACCATGCTGCTGTTCCAAATGGAGGAATTTGAATCGTCAAATCGTTTTTCGTTCATTGCCATTTTAATAAATTTAATTAAATTACTTTTCCAACATTTGACGCCTTGAATTTAATATGCACAGAATACTGTTGATGTGTATATTTTAGCCGATATTGATCCAATCGAACAAAATATCGCCAATCAAACAAAATATCGCTGTTTTTTTTAAATCTACGCCAACTCGACAGCGCCGGAATGTCTGGCGTCAAATCTGTAACGGCGGCGCAACATGAAGTTATCTTCGAAGTGAGCGACGTCGGGGTGACGTCAATTCAACTCGTGCGTCAGATGCTATTATTTTAATAAAAAGAAACTAGCCTATTCGAATTTCAATTGTTTCTCGTATCTCCTGCAACATCTCGCGATCAGCCTAGTTTTCTATATACATTGATAACGCCATCTATCGAATGACGGTATTTTGACGAAGTTAACATCATCGGTAGAAGTCACGATTTGAGCCGCTCGAAAACTCGAGTGTCAATTTTAAGCTAAAACAAGGTTTTTTTAATTAAGAAATAAATTAAACTGCGCGATTGAATATGATAACAGATTGAGATATATAAGGACTCACTATAAAAAAGGCTAGAAGCAAAATATGACGCTATTTAGTCGAGATATGAACGATTGAAAATTTCATCCGAAGTTACAAGGCATCCGAAGTTACCTGCTTTCACTGTACGGCACACTTTACAGATAGCAGGACATTGTCTCATTTCAGAGAATTCCATTTTGCAGATGGACACACACACCTCCTTTCAGGGAAGTCTGGTCATTGTTGACCCGCAATATCGGTAAAAATACAGTAAAATGAAATTATGCAACAAACTACAAAGAAGCGCAATATAAAAAACGTCATCATTAAATTCCTCTGGAAAAAATAAACCCCATTTAACAAAAAAAGTTTTTTCTGTGTCATTCCAGAGGTGGTGAAATGAAACAGCCACTAAAAAACAGTGCTGATGAGTTTTAAAATTACAAACTGAATTTTCGGCCCCAGAAACACACCAAAACCAATGAGACATGCTAGGCTTTTTGTTCCATGTACTAATTTGTTTATCGCTTTCTGATTGTGTTCATTGGACCCAGACTGGGCTGGCATATGACCAAAATTGCGTTCTTTTCTTGGAATCTGAAAACTGTGCCATACTGTCCAGAGGCTGGAGAAAATACGTGCAATAGGTGTAAGGCTGTGAGAAGAATTGTATAAACTAATTAGCAATAATATAATATTAATAATTAGTTTAAACTGCAAAACAAAACAATCTTCAAAAAGGTGACAAGCCCAATGTGTAGTTGATTGTATTTAAATTAAATTACATATTAAATTACATTAAATTACAAAGCGTGTAATGGCAAGTGCCGCGTGACCCCGTTTGATGGTTTGATATCTGTATCCAACAATTATCATATTCTATATATATAGCTATATATTTTAGCTTGACGATGTTAGGAATACACTCTCATTACCCTGCATGAGTTTGTAGGTTGGTTCGTATACCATGCGAGATGGTTAAGTGGGAGAGGATAGCTGGACTCCTCGCCCCCTTAGGGTGGTTCATGTGACCGCTGGTCGGTTAAAGCTTCCTCCACCATCAAGTCCATGCTCCCAAAAAACAAATAACTGACAAACTAATCTCATACCCGACATGAACTGGTAGCTGGACAAAAAGTCATGGTTCGCCATATGAAAAGCCGTCCTGTAGGCTTTTCTCTTCCACAGGATAAATACGTCAATCCTATCCTATCATATTCTATTTAATTTCCATTCAGGGAATATTGTTGGCAAGATCTCCTACCTCCCAGTTATTCAACAGCGGATTTTAACTGAACTACCCGAGTCCTCACCTTTGAGACAGAAAGTACAGGCATTTAAAGATGGCGGACCAGAAGCCATAGCTAGATTAAGTCGTTCACTGTCTAATGAAGCCCCTGCAGATGAATTGAACCATGACGTGACCTTTGACACTGGCTCAGAATATGAAAAGAAAAATATGGAACCAGATTCTGGAACGAAGCCGGTGAAAATTTATACTTCTTATGAAGAATTGCGTAAAAAACATCGAGAAGAGCGTTCTTTAAAACCTACTAAACCGGAACAACAAGAAACTCTTGGCTTTTTAAACCAATCAAATGTCAAAGGACAAAATGAAAACTTTTCCGCAAATGATGATTCTGAAACATCGCCACTAGGAGACTCAAGTGCCCCATCTAGGCCTGTAAGATATAATAAGTATGGCGATCCAATCCTTGAGTAGAATTTGTATACTGTGTTCGTTCCCACTCTTATTCTATCTCAGCATTTGAGCATTTTGAGAGATGATTTTTGTACTAGTCTAACCTTACGATGGCAAGGTTGGGGTGTGAATTCTATGCGAATGTCATTTTAAAATTAAGCGCACATCAAATCGGCATGCATTGGTTTATTGAGATGTCAAGCAAGCGAAATCACATACCAAGGTAACTTTATGATGCCAAAATCGCATTTCCAAATGGCACCGAAAATGTCTTTCCTAAACACGATAGTTTTTCATCAGCCAAATTAGAAAACTTGTAATCGCATTGAGTAGACTATCGATTTTTATCTTACTGCCCTACTGGGTTCTGACAATAGTAATTTTATCTTAATACCTTTTGACCAGTGGTTCTCGAACAGGGGGGAGCGACCCACAAAAGGGGCGTACAAAATTTTTTGAGGGGACATGAAGCTAATTAAAATTAAGAATATTTGTTAAATCTGATCTCGTCTGCCTTATTTTGTATATTTAAGTTCTCTCTTCTCTAAGTATTTTAAAGTATTAAAACATACTTTGAATTCACTATCAGTTATTCGTAGCTTAATGTAAACGAGTTATTTGCAGGTGGGGCGCGGGACTTGACAAATTCGGAAAAGGGGGCACTGCTTTAAAGTTTGAGAACCTCTGCTTTGGATAGATTTGTTAAGGTTTCGCTATTTTGGAAGTTTTTGGAATGTCATTTTAGCATACTATAGCTGGTTTGGCCTTCATGCTTTTGATTTTTTGAATTTTTTTAAATGCATAAAACTTGAATGATTTTCTAGATGTTGAGCAACAAGTTTCTTTCATATTTTGACAGTTTTAATCAGATGTGTAATTTTTTGTAAAGAAAGATATTTGTATTTTTCAGTCACACAGCTCATTTTGTAGGGATGCTCCAGGACAATTTTTTCTTTTTTATCAACCCGTAACTAAAACAGGTGTAGTTGTACTGATATTCTTTACTTATTAGATACAAAATGACGTTTTTTATAGGAACATTTTTTTTATTTTGCCTATAGACCAAAGGATTTTATTATTTCCTGCTTGAAGTTAAGAAGACAGCAGATGAATATTCATTTTTTGTTTGAATTCCAATGATATACAGTCCTATATGTATGTAGCTGAGCATGTAACTAAGATTTATATTGGACTTAAAATTCTTTAATCAAACAAAGTTTGGCTGGCCATTTATAATATAGATCTCAGATGACTTAAAAATTCCATTACCTTTAAATACTTGTTTAACCAGAGCCTGCAGGCCACATGCCTGTGCCATCTGCCTGTGTTTGGAAAAAGCTATGATAATTTCCTATAACTATTACAAAATTTGGAAATTTTCAATAAATATTTTTTAAATATATCCGATCTCCGATATTTTTTCATCTCTGGTAGAGCAATGTCAGCCACCATTTAATTCGACACTATCATAGCGAATGGAAATGTTTATTAAATTTTATTTAAATATATTCGATCTCCAATATTTTTTCATTTTCGGTTGAGCAATGTCAGCCATCATTAAATCCGACACTATCATAGCGAATGGAAATGTTTATGAAATTTTATTTGAATATATTCGATCTCCAATATTTTTTCATCTCTGGTTGAGCAATGTCAGCCACCATTAAATTCGACACTATCATAGCGAATGGAAATGTTTATTGAATTTTATTTAAATATATTCGATCTCTAATATTTTTCATCTCTGGTTGAGCAATGTCAGCCACCATTAAATCCGACACTATCATAGCGAATGAAAATGTTTATTAAATTTTATTTAAATATATCCGATCTCCAATATTTTTTCATATCGGGTTGAGCAATGTCAGCCACCAATAAATTTGAAACTATCATAGCGAATGGAAATAGTAATTATAAAATCGCAATCAATTGCTTAATGCAACCCTCCGCAAAAAGATATTTCGAAACGGCCATCATGAAGAATACTCTGCCCGCCTCCGGGCTAACTCTAACATGTCTTATTTAGACATGATAAATCCATGGCTTCCAAAATTTTAACTTCAAAAAAATTGAAAAAAGACTTTGTCTTCAAAGCACCGGCTTGCTGGTCTTAATTGATTTAGGTATAAAAATATGAGGTTCTGTGCACGAAACAGCGAAATGTACAAATTCTGAAAAAAAAATGATTCAAAAAAAATTATAACAAAACAGATGCAAACGAAGTCATATTCACTAAATAAGTTAAAACGACGAACTAAACGAAGTTGAAAACAAATATATTATGTTCTCTCAGAACAGATTTTTCAAGCCTCAACCCTTTTGGGTAAAAGCTCTTGCATTGATTGAATGTTATATTAATTACAATTGTTTGTTTTCTTTAGCTCTAGACCTAATATAATCAGAATTACTTGAAAGTTTCGTGATAAACTACATAACGAGAGACACAAAGACATGGTAAGTGTTGTTTATTTTAGTTGATTGGATTTAGGAAAAGTAAGATACAATATTAAGTGTTAAAGAAAGCTTGCCTAATTGTTACTGCTTGTATCGGATCTTGTCCAGAATGTAAAGCAAATTAAAATACTTTTCATTTTTAAACAGGCTCGATATCTCAGTCAACAACAAATAGCGGAATACAGAGAGTGTTTTAGTTTGTACGACAAGAAAAGGAATGGAAAGATACGCTCCAGTGATCTTTGTACGGTGATGAGATCTCTCGGCTCAAACCCGACGCTCACTGAAGTGAATACCCATCTGAAATCTGCGAATAAAGGTAAATTTATATACCGAGTGTCTTCAGCTGCTAAGGATGATCAAATCTGTCAGCAAACTCAGTGCACTAATGCCTTATGGCAGAGGTGTGCTACCTTCCGCGGCCAAAAGGAAAACTTGTACGGCCCACGGAGAAGCACCACTTTTAAATGGTCTGTGGCCACCGAAATTAGTTTTTAATTTAATTTAGTATGTGTGTGTGATTCAAATTCTTTTGCAATGCCTATATTCGGGCTTGTGCAAGGCGAGCAACGCATGTCACAAGATCAGTAATCAAAAATTTTGTGTCTGCATCTACTAGAAATCCTATGTTAATAATTAAAGGTGCAGCCCACAATTTCACAAGGTTAGAGATGAGTCTCCTCTACTTTTGAGTGAATGCACATAACTTTGCTCAAATATAAGTCTCCTATACTTTTGAGTGAGTGCACATAACTTTGCTCAAATATAAGTCTCCTATACTTTTGAGTGAGTGCACATAACTTTGCTTGCTTCTGAGTACCTAAGTTCTTGACGTCACACCGGTATGAGCTTCCTACAGCTACAGTTGCTCCTGCTTTTTAGTGGTCGCCATTAACTTCACTCAGAAATTAATTCTTTCGCTTCTGAGTGAGTGTTGTGAACTTGCTTTGAGGGAATACTAATAAAAACTAATGCAAATTGAGCTGTGTTATCTCTTGTTTGTTGATTTAGCACCCCGAGATGAGATGGACTTTTCAGAATTCTTGACCATCATGCATGAGCAACTCTCCCATGAGAATCCATCTAAGGAAATCTTCGAAGCTTTCGAGGTGAAGTATTGGATTGGTTGGCGTATCATAGGGGTTTTCTAGGGATTAGATTACCCCTTAGGACATCGTTTCCCAACAAAGGGGGAATTCCCTCCCCATGGAGAAATTTGAGAGTTTCTGGGAAGGAAATTTTACTCTGTATTTTCGTGTAGTGTAATTATCATTTTCAACTTATTTGGAATTGGGCCTGCACGTAATTTACGGAATTATTTCGAGTTACGGAAGGGAAGTTACGAATTACGTAAAGTCGTAATTATTGGTTGAGCACATTCGCAGTTAATAAGGTGCAGTTCGAAGCAGTTAATTTCGTCAATTGTAAAACGGTTAATTTGTGAAGGTGATAAAGGAAAATCACAAAAGATAAAAATCAGATAAAATTAATTTGAATTCACTCCTTGATATTTGTTTTTAACATTTGTCGCCGGTGTATAGTACTGCCAGGAATATGAAGACCAAACTGCGATGTCCCATTCAGAAAAGAAGTGGATTCAATTGGTTGCTATCATAGGTTTAAAAGTGTAAAAAAGTATCGGAATTAGGGTCATTACGTAATCGATTTGATTTTTGTCAATTACGTGCAAGCCTATTTGGGATTATTATTGTTACGCACTGAAAATTATTAGGGCTTTTTGAAAAAAATTTGAATAACCTGAACTTCTGTTTATGTAAGATTGTACAAAAGGATTTTGGTAATTTAAGATGCTTTGCACAAAAGTTGTGTTCTCTTTAGAATATGTTTCAAATGACGTGAATTCTGTTTTTGGGTAACTCTGTTATCCTGTGCATGACCAAATGTTGTCGTTGACCGCATAATAGGTTGCAACATTGGAATTGTGCTATTGTGCTCTATTGTGCTATGTAACAAAAAACGGTAGCGTGGTTCATTGCTATTAATAGTGACACAAATGAACCTGAATTTAATAATAACTTAAGCAATTTTAATTAGGTTTGTGACCCATCATTGGGCAATGGCTTGCAGGTTGAGAACCAGTGGAATAGACTAACCATAGCATATGAAGTTTGAATATTGAAATTTAAACTTTCAATTCAGCTGACGGATGAACGTGGAAAAGGAACAATTCCTGCCTCTCATCTCAAACATATCTTGATGAAAACTGGAGAGAAGCTGACTGAGAGAGAAGGTTAGAGATGTTGATGAAAAATATTGTATCTTTGTGTTTCCTGCTTGATGGTTGGGGCAACGCGCTGAGCGTTAGGAAGCTCAGTGCGCTAGCCGTATATGTGTTAATTTAATTCTAATCAATTTATTATACCTGATGTCCTCTATCAGGTATTCCATTATTTCTCAGATCTCATATATTTATTCATCCCTAAATTTATTAATTGATTAATTTTCTATGGAGTAGAAAAGCCCAGTTAAAATGTGTGATTATCCTTTTTCTGATTATTTTGTGTAAAACTGACTTTTACTGGTTGCAAAAAATAAATTTGACTGAGCTCAGGAATAGGTAGGTATCTCTGAATATTCGAATCCCATGAGGAATAATTATGTGTGGGAGGATCGCTGGACTCCCCCCCCTCCCCTTTTAGGCAGGTTACGGTTCCCTCCACCTTCAATTCCATGCATTTGAAACAAATAACTGGTCGACTAACCCGATAACCAACACCATAGGTTCTCAAAGTGCTCCATATGGAATCCCAGGACTGGGTCTGTAAGAGACATCTAGGGGTCTCCACGATCTATCCGTTTACTTACCAAAATACTGATAATTTTAAAATACAAAGAAGCAAGTACATCTAAGTCATTATATAGATTAATTGGGGCTCCTGATGTATGCGAACCAAGATGGCGGACATCGTAATGTAACATGTGTACTAGGTTAGGGTTAGGCCATAATTTTAGGTACAAATACTACGAGAGGCACTTGGCTAGTCTTCGAACTCATAGTAGGACTAAAATAAGGGAAATTGGAATAAAATTATGGCCTAACCCTAACCTGTTACCCATGCTACGTTTCGATGTCCGCCATCTTGGTTCACATACTTCAGGAGTACCGAATAATTTTTGTTGACTCAGCGACATTTGGAAATAACAATGTGCTTTTTTATTTTTATAAATTTATTGTGGAGCGCGGTAAATAGTAATCAACTTCTACACGTGCTCCATAAGAACAAAGGTTTGATAACTCTAGGCAGGCTATAGTGCAAGCTTTAGGTTCAACCCTGTGTGTTTGTCTTGCTTGTTGTAATTTTTATTCCATGCAGAGTTCAAAATGAATTTTTTTTTTCAGTTGAACAAATGTTCAGAGCTGCAAACATCAAGATCAATGGCCATGTACAGTACGATGAATTCATCAGAATGGTCACATTACCTTTACCGGATTATTAATTTTTTGCTCTAGTATTTTTTAGGTGGTGGGGAATTCTGCTAAAAATTATGTCAAAAAAAATTTTTGAACCGAATAATTAAGTGTTGTTTAAATTGATTCTTAGTTTAATGTCAATTCAATAAAATTTCCTTATTGAATATTCAGCCCAGAAAATATAAAATATCAACCCTCCTTCATGATATATTTAAAATTGGTTTCTAGTATGATGTCATATTATCTTAATTATTATTCTAGTATGATGTCATATTATATTAATTAAGAATTATTCTGAGCAAACACTAGACCAGTGGTCTCAACTTTCCCTTCTTTTTTGCTTAAAAATGATTTAACGATTTTTTCGAATGCTCTTTGTGTAAATGATATTTGAATAACATAATTAAATCGAATTATATAGCTATTTGCAGTGCCTTATTCAGACCAGGAGAATCAACTGTTTTTATCCACTATGTCTTAGGTGTCCACAAATTTTTAGTCAATCTCAATGATTCAGTTCTCGCATCCCTTTAGGGTGCCTCATTTTTAAGGAACCCATCATTTAACATTATTCGCTTGTTACTGATTCATTTCAATTCTTAACCATTATTCACTGTAATTATTTCCCTATTGAGACAAAAAAGTTTTTCATATAGTTCTGCTATGCTTTAGTTAGTCAGCTTATGAGATACGGTATCTGGAAAATTTGCCGTAGGAAATTCCGCCGCATTGAAAAAATCGCAAGAGCATTTTGCTGTAAAACAAGTATTTGTGATTAAAACAGCTAGGTAAATATGACTAGGATTAGGGTATGCTCTTAAATAACAAATATTTTATAAATAAGTTGATTTTTTTCCTATGCGACGAAATTTCCTGCTTTGAATTTTCCTAGAACCATGTGATTCGATGGTCTTGCTGCACACTACTGTATGTTTGCAACGTTCTTCAAGGTTAAAATACAATATTCTAAAAAAGCCTTACCTGGATGTTGAAGAAATACATTCGTGTTGAGTGCAGCAAGTTTCGTAATTTTTGTTACGCTCCAACAAGATAGAGTAGTAGACTAATATATAAGATAATTTATGTTGCATACAAATTTCAATTTATTTTTTATGACTTTATCGGTTTTACCCTATTTCATATAAATGTAATTTTATGGTGCTGCTTCAAGGGTGTACTCCAGGAATCTTTTTTATGAAACCAATTAAACATGTTTTTAATATGAGAGAGAGAATGTAGGTTATGAATTTGATAAATGTATTCATTAATGAAAATTTGTACCTTTTCCCGTTACTACTCTCCACTAATAAATGAATACTCAGATTATTCAGATTGGGTCCACAGATAGCGCTGGTAATTCAAATTTCAAATCATTCCTAACCCTGGTTGATTACTAATTTGTTATTTTGAAGCAGGGTGGAGTAATATTAGTTGAGGGGGCTAACTGGAAAAGTTTCGATAATTTTGCTGTTGCATCTTTGCCTTAAGCCATGACATTAACTTACAGCTTCCTAAACTCGAAGCATACGACCCCTTCCAATATGTTGAAATTTTTCACGACTTTGTTCACAATTAAAATGATATGCATTTTTAACATTTTATTGACACGGTTCATTCTTAACTTCCTGTAGGCCTGCTCGATAACAAAAGCAAAACGCATTTATTCGAACACTGAATTATTCGGCAATGTTATGCTTTTCTGATCCTTTGTGTTCTCACGAAATCGTGAGATTTTCATTTTGCACTAGTTTTAGTCATTGTGTTTCGAATCAAGAGCCAAAAAAGTATAATAGATCTAGCACTATGTTGTGGAATTGGTGTATTCTTTTTGACCCCTAAAATTTTTTGCGCGTCCTGCTGCGGGCTCGCGACCACCCAGTTTTTGAAGCCCTGTGTTAAACTAATAGAAGAATCCAATTCCCGTCTCTTGAGAAATTCACAGAGTCCCCGTATCCGAAGAGTTTGAAAATATGACTCAAACTTTATTAGAAACAAATCCATAGCCTTGCATTTGCTGTCATTGTGATTTCATAATTTGCCTTCTTTAGACCGTACTTGTCTTTATGTCTGTGCAATCACTGTTTTATATGATCATTGTAGTATTCTTTTAGTTGAATGATTAATAAAATAATTTTTCAAAAGTTGCTTGTGACACAATGAGGTGATTGTTAGTTATAGTTGCCTTATATTAGTGAGAGAAATTGAGGATGGATGTTTTCCCCGAGCATCGATTTCTTGCTTATTACTGTAACAATTACAGATCAGTATTAACGTAACAATTGGAATTTAGGCGGCCGCTCAGACACGTCTTCTTCCTACTCGGACAGTTTACTCAGTTTTTAATTGCGTTTCCGAAAAATAGTTGTAAATTAATTTAATTGTAAATATGTCTTCTGAAGATCTTTAGTTTACTTAACGATATTCAAAATTGATACCGCAAATGCTGCGATAGACTAGCAGCACGTGGTTCATTGATTTGAATAAAAATGATAATTTTGATCATGAAAATCAGTTTGTAAATGCCAACTCTACAAAACACTCTGAAAAGCAGCGGTGAAAATTTTGCAATGATAAAAGATGGGAAGAATCTTTCAAGGGTCGGAGCTGTAGCCGGAAAGGCGTCCCGGTTGTTGGACATTTTACTGTAATTGCGTTCCTTTTGTTGAAATAAAACTATGGTACAGAAAGTCTAGTTTCTCTGGTAAACTTACGGTAGTTATTAATTTCTGTTTTGTTACATCATATTAAGTCTTTTTACGTCACATCATGCAAATAATTAATACAGCAGTAACGTGTTTTGTTACATCATATTAAGTCTTTTTACGTCACATCATGCAAATAATTAATACAGCAGTAACGCGTATTAGATGTTTCCCCGACCATGAATACTCTTGTAATTTTACACAAATACACTTCACATTTCATTGCAGTTCTGTAAACGCGTCGTGTTGTGAATATATTACATTTTCGCGAATTAGGTGCGTTCCGGTTGTTACGATTTTTCCAGCTCATCGCTGGATCGGAGTAAGGTCCATCAGGTAGGAATTTAGACAATTTGTTCGGGGAAATGAAGGCGGCATAATCATATGGCGAACCACGGCCTCTCGACCGATTACCAGTGCATTTGTCGCGGACGAAAGTGTCCGTGTTTATATTGTGTGTATATATATTTTTAGGTTTATAAACTGTTATGTAGACCCTTGTTTAATGCTGTTTTGTCGGATCTGGACTTCGACCACTCACTACACGCGAGGGGAAAACTATATCTTTCGTTTTTTTCTCTGGTCGCTGCGCTGGCGCCCGGTCGTGTTTTTAGTTCTCTAGTAATGTTTTGTTCAATCTGGTTGGCTGTTATATGCCTTGGAGTTGCCGTACAATGAACAACCAGCCGGAATCCTTGAGTCCTTAACAACCACGGTAGCAACATGTTCGTCCGTGACAATGGCGAGCACGCCAGGATTTAGACAGATTTGTTAACGGTCATTTCGAAGAATAGAAAAGAAGCGAATTTCAACATGGAGGAATTGTGTGCCGGAAACGCTATTTTCGGGAATGGTGTGAAAATAACCGTTTTCTCGTAAAATTTATTGTTATTGATTTATGTTGTTTTTCAACAATGTTTTGTGGAGAAATATTTTCTATCTCTCCTTCTCTGTAACCATGTCAGAATTCCTATGATCGCGTACTTCAAAGCCTCGCTATTCGCCTTTGAAACTTCCTATGTTGCAAATGGTGCCGCTTTAATATGCGATCTCAACTGTTTGTGATTTAAATGATGTTAGTTATGGTCAGGACCTGATTTTTATGAGATTAAAAACAAACCACAATCGCACCACGATTGATGCTACTTTGGTGTGCGATTGATATCACGTTAAGTGAGATAACGTCCAAAGTACCTAGTTTCATGACATCGTATGCTAAAATGCGCATAAGTTTTCCGAAGGAATCGCGCGGTTTAGAACACGTTGCATATGTACACCTAGTGTCTAATAACATGATTAAATTTTTCTCGGGAATACATTTATGGAAATCTTGAAATTCAACCGCAAAATACGGAAAGTTTATTCAATTTGTCAAATACCACACACACACACCTAAGATTAATATTAAACAAACGAGATTGCCGTTAATGATGGAATTTTGATATTTATCCCATGATAGAGAAAAGTCGGTAGGCCTATAACAGTTCCATCATATGGCCTTCTCGTTCGGCTGCCAGTCCATGTCAGATACGGGAATAGTTGCCAAGTTATTAGTTAGATATGAAGCCTAGAAAGCCGTAACCGACCAGCGATTGTGTGATTCATCATTATATTTGCACATAATTTCCCCCACGAGATTCGAACCTTCCAGGGTAATCATAGGTGCGATGGCGTTTCCGAATTTCCTTTTCATAGACTGGCATTTGTTTGAGGTCCAAAGATCGATAAACTACAGTCTGTGGGCTGCCAAAGCATTTTGTGCTCCCCCCCTGCTGTTCGGGAAAATAGGGTTACTATATTTTTTTCAATTTGAAGCGGGACGCCTTCTGTAACTTTACAGTTTCCAATTTCACTACATAGGCCTACGTTTAAGCCATCCCGGCTGTCTTCATTGACCATATTGTCATCGAGAGTTCATGCGCATATTCTCTGTCTAAATATCGGGTTCAGTTTGAAAAATAGAAAGGAATACAGGCTAACGACACAAATGATCCAAATTTATTCATTCATATTCATTTTAAGCTTTCTATTTCATGTTATTTCGTCATGCTGTGTTAGACCCCATCTAGGGTGTCGCTGCTCGATAACCAGTACTGGTTTTTCAGCGTTTCCCTCCACCCTGATATGCTATTCTTCTTTTATTTTATTCTGTATATGTAGCTTGCGTATTTTCAAATGGTGGGAAAAATAAATAACTGATACTGATACTTTAGATTTTTTATGTACAGCAAAAGGAATAAAGAATAATGAAATAGTCTGCCGTTTCCAAGCATTGAGAATTTACTTATTCGCCCAAGCATGCTTCTCTGTAGATAATACCTTTAAAAAAACATTGTTCAATGTTACATTCACGTCCGAACAGGACCAATTATAATTGATTTTACATGTTATACGTTCGCTAACAATGTTAGCGGGAAACAACGAAACAAACAAAACAGCGCATTCACCTTCAGTACGTACGCTAGCGTTGCGCTATACCAGCAACAACAGTAACGAGAACATATTCGTGTATTATGCTGGATGGCTGCACGCAAAAACGGGACTTTGGCTGACTTGTCGGGACGGCGGGACAAGGCGCTAAAAAGCGGGACTGTCCCGCCTAAAGCGGGACGTATGGTAAGCCTAGGAAACTGCTGGGAAAAATTTAATACAATAAAGATAAATTTAATTTATTTCGAAACTTCATTTAATGTATCTAAACTAACTCGGCTCGTCGTTAGGTTATAAGCTTGGAAATACGCTTGCCTCTGATTACCCTGCGTGGATTCGAATCCCGTGGAGAATAATTATGTGCAATAGCTGGTAGTAGTGTGGTTCACGTAACAGCTGGTCGGTTATGTCTTCCTCCACCGTAAAGTCCATGCTTCTGAAACAAATAGGATGGGATAGGATTTACATATTTATCCTGGGGGAAAGGAAAGCCGATAAGACGGCTTAATCATATGGCGAATCACGGCCTCTCGTCCTGTTACCAGTCCAGGTCGGGTATGGGATTAGTTAGCCAGTTATTTGTTTTCGGCAGCATGGAATTGATGGTGGAGGAAGCCGTAACCGACCAGCGGTCGTATCGTCTTGTGATCCCTACTGTTGCCAGAAATACAGTTAGTTTGATGAAATGTTCCTTTTACTCATCGAATAGAAAAGAGTATTTCGATCAATTCCACTAAATTAATTCAACCAATTTTATTCATGTTCCGAATCAAAATCTTTGTTTTAGTCATTTACTAATGACTATGTTTACAACATCCGGGAGTTTTATAATTTAACGCCCTGATTGGTCGACGTCATTCGACCGTAGAAGCACCCAAAAACGATGTATCCGCCATCTCAAATTTATGGCGGAAATTTCAAAATTATAAATAATTTAACGTCAAATTCGATGAATAAACTCTTAAATATGATTTAATAATATTTTTAAAATTTTAACTGAATTTTTTAAATATAAAACGCAAATAAAACTATATATTATGAAGAAAAAGAATAAAAAATAACACCCATGTACAATTTGGCGGGTACAATATTTTCGCATGTCGCTCTGTAGTTGCAGAGTTGTCTATGTTGGCGTATTCACTCCAATGCGCCATACGGAAATACTTTGAATCAAAAAAATTCCAAATTGTGCACTTATGTGCTTAAATTTTGAGGAGTAATTTATTATTTTTGCAATGATGAATGCGCCTCTGGTAAAATGGAAGAAGGTTTCTAACTCTACAGGGCCTATACCGAGACCTAGGCATGGACATAGGGCTGTTTCTATCAAGAATTTAATGGTGGTTTTTGGAGGAGGTAATGAAGGCATTGTCGATGAGTTGCATGTGTATAATGCAGGTATTTCTTTTGATTTTTTGCTTATTGCGAAATCTTGTGACACTGCTATGCTGTTACATTTAAGCATTTTTTTAAAAATCTGTACGGGATATATCCCAAGATGAATGAGTAAATCCTATCCTTTTAAACCTTACTTAAGATTTTTGTTCGTTTTCCTGATTCTGTATTTTATTTTGTATTACTCATTTTATCGTCCTTTATGCTGATGGAGTCAAAATAAACTTGTTACTTACTGTAATTTTGAGGCGAATAAGAGAGGATAGGATTTTCATATTTGCCCAATGGGAGAGGAGAGCTGATATAACTGCTCGATCTTATGACTGCAATGACTTGTTACACGGTTAACATCACGTCAGATTCTTCATATCACACCATGCTTGTCTCAATAATAATCTAAGTTAATCGCGGCCGTCACATGATCAAAATTGCCGTTTTTTGCTAAAAACTCTCGAATGCTACGGTAAAATTTTTTTTTCCTTTGGTAAATCGGATTATTTTTTCCCAAGGAATTCAATGATGACGTTACTAGATTGCGTTTTTTTGTAGTATTTTGCGCAACCTCATTTTACTGTAATATTACCGATATTGAGGGATAACAATGTCCCGACGTCTCCCAAATGAGGGGTGTCTGATCATCGGTAAAATGGGTTTCTCTGAAACGGTACAATGTCACCCAATTTGTATAGTGTGCCGTACTGGTCCATTCCAGGAATGGGAATAGTTGACCAGTTATTTGTTTTTGTTGCATGGATGTAAATCATGAACCTTCAGTAGTGAAACGAAAAAAATATGATAACTTATTCTAGAAAATTTCTCAAACTTCGAATAATGTTTGAAACATATCCTGAAATAGGAATTACTAAAACGTGTCAGGATTGATCCTCAAGTGCGAGGGGAAATTCCGCTATTTTATCGCTTTATTTATTTCCGATTGGTTCATATTAGTTTTTATCAATGCAGTACGGCACACTATACAAAACGGGTGACATTGTCCCGCTTCAGAGAAACCCATTTTACAGATGATCAGACACCCCTCCTTTGGGAGACGTCTGGACATTGTTGTCCCTCAATATCGGTAATAATACAGTATATTCAAGTTGCGCAAAATACTACAAAAAAGCGCAATCTAGTAACGTTACCATTGAATTCCTTGGAAAAAAATAACCCGATTTACTGAAGGAAGAAAATTTCACCGTAGCATTCGATAGCAAAAAACGGCAATTTTGATCATGTGACGGCCGCGATTAATTTAGATTATTATTGAGACAAGCATGGCGCGATTTGAAGCATCTGACGTGTTCCCAGATCCCCCTCGTTTGTGAGACACATAGATTGTTTGTTTTATTGAGCCAAATGGAGGGAAATTCTTGGAATTTAGATAGTGTGCTGTACCGCAATGCTTAGCAAAATATTGAACAATGTATCGAACACACTAATCTTATTCTATGCCTGACATGGGCAAACTACAGCCCGCAGGCAAAATCTTGCCCGTTGGATGAATCATTCGGGCCCCCCTGATGCTGCCACAACCAAACTAAATTTTGATGTTTAACTCAAAATAGCTCAAGGAATTTGTTTCCGTTCCGAGTAAATTTAGTTTTGGCTCGAGGCTTATTCTTTACCAATTTTGCTTTTGTAACACTGTAAATAAAATTCCGTTGTCCTTGTCCACCCCTGTTCTATACCATATAATTGAAACAATTTATCAACTTTTTGCTCCCCTTTGATAAATATAAGACCTCTATTCGGTGCTCCCGAAGTATGGGACCCAAGATGGTGGAGATCGGAACGTAACATGGGTAACAGGTTAGGGTTAGGCGATAATTTCTTTCCAATTTTCCTTATTTTAGTCCTATTATCAGTTTGAAGACTAGCCAAGAGCTTCCCGTAGTATTTACACCTAAAATTTAGCCTAACCCTAACCTATA
Organism: Styela clava; assembly: GCF_964204865.1. Classification (NCBI taxonomy): domain Eukaryota; kingdom Metazoa; phylum Chordata; class Ascidiacea; order Stolidobranchia; family Styelidae; genus Styela; species Styela clava. The sequence goes on from NC_135258.1 coordinate 2,124,083, forward strand.
CACATATTACATTCCGATGTCCGCCATCTTGGTTCGCATACTTCGGGAGCCCCATCTATTCATCATTAAACGTTTCGTTTATTTCCAGTCACAAACCAGTGGTTCATTCCTGCCGTTCGGGGAGACACTCCACCAGGATGTGCGGCGTACGGATTCGTTTGCGATGGAACAAGACTTCTTGTGTTTGGAGGAATGGTAGAATATGGAAGATATTCCAATGATCTTTATGAATTGCAGGTTTGCTTTTTATTTTTAATCGGCTCTAAATAAAGCACCAGAAAAGCAGTCAATTATGTCACCTCAAGTAAATACATGAAGGCAAAATATTGTGATTTCCCAAAATTCATCTTAAAAACCTATTTGTGTTAAATGAAATGTGCACTGTTCAGCTTTTTTCAAATCTTCAGAGGTAAATGAGATTTATCTTCAAGCAAACTTGAGGGTAACCATTGAAATTCCAAGTTTGATTTAAACTCTTTAAAATTATAGAATTCAGAATTTGATTATGCGTGTATGAAACGTTTAAACAATTCGACAGTGTGGTACCGTTCTATTCATCTATGGAAATTTTCCTCGGTGCTTCAAGCACATGCTTAGTTTGACCAATGGTAATTTATCACTGGATCCCTGATTGAAACAAGAATTGATTCTTAGTCAGTACGATCTAAAAACCATCTGGTTTATTTCACATTAAACCGTTTTTTTTTAAAAAATTCGAAATTCAATTATTTTTTAGGCCAGTCGTTGGGAGTGGAAAAAGTTAGTTCCGAACCCTCCCCCCACTGGGCCAATACCGTACCCAAGACTCGGACACAGTTTCACACTAATTGGAAATTTGATTTATTTATTTGGTGGATTGGCAAATGACAGTGATGACCCTAAGACTAATATACCAAGGTAAGATTTTTATATTCATTAGAAAGGCTAATATGATCGTGATTGAGACAGTCAGTGAATAGTTTTTTTGGTAAATATGCAGCTTCTGATAACTATTCCCCATTGGATTTGAAATCTGCAAGCATACGCAGGTAATCAGAGTTGTGTGACTGGTAAAAATCCAATAAGATAAGCATATAAATTTAAACTGATATGCAGGATGTCCAAAAAATTTCGCTCAATTTTATATTATTAAAAATTGTAAGTTTAAATAAATATTATTGTATGATAAATGAGAACTATAAGCACAATAGGAATTATTAAAAAACAAAGACAAAGAAATCTTCTATTTGTTATTACTATTAAATCGAGGGAAATTTTTTGTAACTCCCCCTGCTTATATTGGAACTATGTATATCTCCCTCACTATTGGTATTACCCTTTTTTTTGTTTTATTCAATCTTCAATGGATTCTGAGTTAGTGTCATACGCAAGATGCACTCCCACTTTTGCACAGTTCAAGTAGTTTATTATGTATTATAATGCGTGCATAAGTATTATGGTAATGTAAAGAACTAGTGAGTATTAGTAACTACAGCAAATGCAGAGCAAAATTCTATCTCAAAAAATGACAAAATTTTTTGACATTTAAAAGTAGTAGTAGTCCTGACCTTTTATATTTTGTGACCCCATTTGGAGGGTTCATTAATTAATTATTAATTATCATTATCCAGTGGTATTTATAGTATTACTTTGATTGATAAGTTCCAAATTTCATTATGTTCAAACAATTCATGCTCAACAAAGCGACCTTCTGAAATAACCTTATCAAGCAGTGAAACTGGGAAAAACGAGGAGTTACTAGTAAAATTTAAACGAGAATATCGGTCAGAGACCGAAGACTTATCAATCGAAAGTTAGGGGATCCCCCAAAACAGCGCTCTTACTCCATAGTGACACCTTGTGTCCCATCACTAATTAATTCATAACTCGCTAATTATACGACATAATTCACCCAAAATCAATAGGCTTCTGGTCCGAGATAAGATGAATGCACATGCAAAATCTGGAGCAGATTCAATCTCGCTTTCGTGAGATATCGCGTGCATCTAACAGACAAACAAACAGACATAAAGACAGACAAATATCTATCAACATACTTACCGATTAAAAACGATAAGTAATCAGTTTTGCGTCTAACATTGTGGCCCTTCTCCAACTGTTCTGCGGCCCCATGGGCACCCAGTTGGGAACCACTGGTATAGGACTATGATTGAGCTCAGGTCTAATTTATCCTATTTTCAGATACCTAAACGACCTTTATACACTTGAACTTTGCCCTGGGTCAGGGGTCACGGGTTGGAACGTTCCTGCAACCTACGGGGCTGCCCCTCCCCCTCGGGAGTCCCACACTGGCATATCTTGGACCGATGGAGACGGGATGGCAAAGTTGATAATTTATGGGGGAATGAGTGGCTGCAGACTAGGAGATCTGTGGGTTCTGGATATTGGTAAGGTTGCCAGGTTTATATTTCAATTGTGGCGCGATTGTTAAAGCATTGATATTAGGTCATGTTGTCAAAGCTGGGAAAAAATTTGAATAACATCAACAATGAAAATATGCGATTTAGCACAGTCTAACGCTTTGATTGCTAAGCCAACTTTCCTAACCTAACTTTTCCTTCTTATCATGATTAGAAATCTTCATTAGGGGTCAGTCGACCTTGTTGACCTTGAACTCTTGCCCAACCCTTCCGATTATATTCTATAATTATTGTTTTTTTGTTTATCCTTATTGCAATATGTACTGAAATGAATCATTATCTATCTATCTAACCGGGGGGAATTCCTTAAATGTTTGGGGAGAAAATTTAATTTTTATTTCCGTGTGGTATTGGATATCAATATTTTTACCTATTCAGTATTATCATAATGTATATATGTATACAATATAAATTATCCAAAATGTACAAAAGTCGGATAACTAGTTACATGTATATTGATTGGTCCATTAGTTGTATGGAAAAGCGATTTTTAACAACAGCAACAATGTCCCAAAAACAACAGCAACAATTTCACAAGACAATTTGATGGTCCACTCTATGTCCAATACCACTCCCTTTTCTCTAGTAATAAGTCAATGCAGGTCATGTATCTGAAACAAATAACTGGCTAACTGATTCTATGCCTGACACGGACTAGTAAGCCAATGAGTGGCGGTGGTTCGCCATGGGACTTAATCTGTTTTATCAGATTTCCTCTCTTTTGGATAAATAAGAAAATCTTATAATTTCATCATTTCCACAGATACGATGACATGGACTAACCCAAAGATAGGTGGTGTTCCCCCACTGCCAAGAAGTCTGCATAGTGCAACACTCATTAAAGACCGGATGTTCGTATTTGGAGGATGGGTGCCTTTGCTAATGGAGGATTTGAAAGCTTTGAGCCATGAAAAGGTAAAACTAGATAGCGGTCGAAGACTGCCGATTTATGGATCTGCGGTTTCGATTCCTTCTCTCTGACTCAGTACCGACACTACGTGGCCCATCACTAATTAATTAATAACTTGCTAATTATACGACATAATTCATCCAAAATCCTGGATAGGCTCCTGGTTTGAAATATGATGAATGCACATGCAAAATTTGGAGCAGATTCAACTTTTCAACTTTTCAAGCAGATTCCTTTTCGTGAGATATCGCGTAACATACGAAAGTGTCTAACAGACAAACAGACAAATACCTATCAACATACTTACCGATCTAGATCGATAAGTAATGAGTCACTCTTCAAATTAGATGTCATAATTTAGCATTTTCTGTTGGCACTTGGATTTAAATATGTGAAGGTCAGATGTCATACAAAAATGTTCCCATACCTTGTTAAAAAGTGTTCCCAATGAATTAGCGAATGTTTTTGAGAAATTTGTAGGACCAAAGTGTAAGAAATTGATTGAAAATTGAATTTTGAAGTAAATACACGAATAGTCTTAATCCTTAATTCTAGAAAATTAAAAAAATGTTTTTATGAATTGAAATATTGAGTCTCAAAGAATACTGAGAAAATTGAACTAAAAACAATAACCTTCCAATTTTAAGTAGCCTATTGATTTGCGATCGATTGATCCAGAAGTTACATTACCAACTTTTAAATAATGCGGGAATTTGACATCTTCCAGGAGTGGAAATGCACCAACACTCTCACATCTCTCAACTTGAAGACAATGTCGTGGGAGGCCCTATCATTGGAAATGTTTGACGAGTCTTCCCCAAGAGCACGGGCAGGCCATTGTGCTGTAAACATTAATTCTCGTCTCTATATTTGGAGCGGACGTGATGGTTACAGAAAAGCGTGGAATAATCAAGTTTGTTGTAAAGACCTTTGGTTCTTGGAAACAGGTAAATTTGACCTAAAATTCTAAGGTGGCATAAGCGTATCATAAGATGGCATAAGCATATCATAAGGTGACATAAGCATATCATAAGATGGCATGAGCATAGCATAAGGTGGCATAAGCATATCATAAAGTGGTATAAGCATATCATAAGGTGGCATAAGCATATCACAAGGTGGTATAAGCATATCATAATGTGGCATAAGCATATCATAAGGTGGCATAAGCATAGCATAAGGTGGCATAAGCATATCATAAAGTGGTATAAGCATATCATAAGGTGGCATAAGCATATCACAAGGTGGTATAAGCATATCATAATATGGCATAAGCATATCATAAGGTGGCATAAGCATAGCATAAGGTGGCATAAGCATATCACAAGGTGGTATAAGCATATCATAATGTGGCATAAGCATATCATAAGGTGGCATAATCATATTATAAGGTGGCATAATCTACTATTTTTGTGAATCCCGGTTCAGCATTTATTATTACATGGTGATAACGGTTGCCTGATGTCTGAATTCGAGATATTTAACAAGCTCACGTTTTACATTGCAGAAAGACCTGGAGCGCCATCTAGAGTCCAACTTGTTCGAGCTTCAACAACAACACTCGAGGTCTCATGGGGCGTCGTCCCGATCGCTGATGCATATCTTCTGCAAATTCAAAAATACGATGTCGGTAGTGGACCGCAGAAGGCACAACTGGCAAAAAAAATTGGTAAGAAGAAAAAAACATAGAGACTAGCAAGTACTTGTTTAGGTCGAAGTATGTGAACCAAGATGGCGAACACCGAATATAGTGTGTATACCAGATTAGGGTTAGGCCATAATTTTATTCCAGTTAACCTTTATTAGTTTTATTACGAGTTCGGGGACTAGCCAAGTGACTTCCACAGTATTTGTAGCTGAAATTATGGCCTAACCCTAACCTGGTACACAACCTACGTTCCTGTGTCCGCCATCTTGGTTCACATACTTCAGGAGCGCCTTTGTTCACTCCATATTTACATGTAGCAGTTATCACAAGTATGCTTGAATGAAAAACAATTGAAGAGTTGACCATGACTCTAATATATGAACATCTCCATATTTTCACACCGGAACCTGGGATATGGACGTGTCATAAACTGATTATTGTACATATCGCCGTTGTGCCGTACCTCTTTGTCTTGTGTATTGTACTAGAGTTTTATTTGTATAGTCACTTTCATGTCTGTTGTCCTAGTATAACGCAGCAGTCCTAAACTGCTGTTATCAGCCTTAGGCCAGTAAGGTCTCGAACCTGTATCCCGTCTTTGTTTTACTGTTTAATTCTTATGCAGATACTGTTACATTTTTGAGGCAAATAAACATACATACATACCTTCTACCCCCAGGTTTCCTCCAAGATGTGCAACTGCTCCATTGCGCAGTACCACCAGACCAGACTGTTAGCGCAGTAAAATTTGGATTCCGCACGTTTGCAACATCAGTTTTCAAATCATAGCTTGCTAGAATGTTCTATATTCTCAAATTAAATGTGTACTTCATTCAGTTTCTGATAATATGTTTCTGTTGTTATATATTTAACAAGGTTTGTAGACTCTGCTCAGCGTTAAAATATTGATGCTCAGTAAAACAAACATTTGCTCAGTGTGGCATTTTCTTAGAGGGAACATTTGCTCAGTGTAGCATTTTCTTAGAGGGAACATTTGCTCAGTGTAGCATTTTCTTAGAGGGAACATTTCCTCAGTGTATCATTTTCTTAGAGGGAACACTGCCTCCTGCATACATACATGACTTTTAACCATTCTGATTTATATTCTATTTTACAGAAGTTACTGTTAGTGATTTTTTGCCAAATCTCAAATGCTCAAGAATAACAAATTTTCAAATTATTCTTAAAATCGAAATTTTGTTTTTAGAAGCAAAACCAGAGGCTACAAGTCTGGTCAACACTGCTCCGAGATTATCTTCTACTATTACATCACAATCATCAGCGTCACACATGAGTGGAATTGCAGCCTTGGCAGCAGCGGCAGCCGCAACACAGAAGATACCCGCAGTGAAATCGTGAGTTTTTTATCCTACCCCCTTCGTTGAAGATTGTAGAATACTGATTCTATCTATCTGAGTGCCATATTTAGAAAATGATGCCAAACTTCAAATTAGTGCCATACTTGGTAATTTGATCCATATTTATTGAAATTGCTGCCTTATTTTATGTTGGTGCCATGTGCTAAGTTGAGACAATATACACGTATGGGGGCTCCCGAAGTATGCGAACCAAGATGGCGGACATCGGAATGTAATATGTGTACTAGGTTAGGGTTAGGCCATAATTTTAGGTATAAATACTACGGGAGGCTCTTGGCTAGTCTTCGAACTGATAATAGGACTAAAATAAAGAAAATTGGAAAAAAATTATCGCTTAACCCTAACCTGTTACCCATGTTATGTTCCGATGTCCGCCATCTTGGTTCGCATACTTCGGGAGCACCCACGTATGTACACAATATGTATATGGTGGTGCCCTACTTTAAATTGGTGTCATGCTTGATGCCAGTGCCCTACTTTAAGTTGGTGCCTTACTTCATGTCAGTGTCATACACCAATTTGGTGCCATTCTTGATGCCTGTGCCCTACTTTAAGTTGGCGCAATATTTTTGCTTTTGCTGTCATACATTAAATTGGTGCCATGCATAAAATGAATACGCTAAACATTGTGTACTAATAGAGATTTAATTCAATACTATCGAAAAATTCAAATCTTGATTTGAAATGTGCGAGTTTTATTGGATTTTCTATTTTAAAGTTTCTACTTTCTTTTCAACTCAAAAAATGAGATATGTGTGATCAATTCATATTCCAGGACTTCCATTACACTGACTTGGACCTACATATACATATTGGTTTGTTTTTCAGGATTCCATTGTCAATGTTGAGCTCTATGACTTCACAAGTCAGCACTCCCCAAATTGCAAAGCCCCAACAAGTCACTATGCTGCCATCTAGTATTAAAGTCAATCCAGTGAGTATAACCCACACAAGAAATTTGAAATTTTTTTCAAAATTCATAAATGGATGAAAAAAGTAATGCTGTAGCGTAGGTATAAAATGGTTGGGTGAACTAATAATTTACAGTTTTGTTGAAATTATTCATGTAGTAAAGAAAAGTATCATTTTTTGTTTACAAATTTTGTGTTGTGCCAAATATTTTATTTTATTTTATCAAGACAAGTCAAAATTACTCCTGTTTGAGAACTCCAAATCTAGGCCGACCAATTATATTCAAATTTTTAATGATGGAAGTGTCATCATGACATTCACATTTATCTGATTTCCACTAACCTTGTTAGATATTCCTCGAATATTTCTGCTGCTTTTTGGTGTAATGGGGCTGCCATGTTGCGTACAGAATCTTTCAGTAAGCCAATGTTTAATGGCCTTGTGTTTAAAACGTTAGACTCAAGTTCATTTTAGTTGCAAGCAAATTATCACAAACACCATGCCTACCCCTTTCCATGGTGCAACTAAACTAGGTCAATGTCAAAACTGAAAAAAAAGGGGCTCCCGAAGTATGCGAATCAAGATGGCGGACATCGGAATGTAATATGTGTACTAGGTTAGGGTTAGGCCATAATTTTAGGTATAACTACTACGGGAGGCTCTTGGCTAGTCTTCGAACTGATAATAGGACTAAAATAAGGAAAATTGGAAAAAAATGATCGCCTAACCTGTTACCCATATTACGTTCCGATGTCCGCCATCTTGGTTCGCATACTTCGGGAGCACTGAAAAAAATTCTGATTTGTCATTACTTTTTAATTTTGTTTTGCAGCCACTACCAACCGCTATTCGAACAACTACAACAATATCGAAACCCCAGTTAACATTTGTCAGGACCGCTACAAAACCTCTAACACCACCTGCTGGAACACGTCAATTTATTACAGTCAAGAAAGGTGGGGAATGAGAATTGATTAATGTATTTTATGAATGTGTACAAGAGCGCAGCCAAGATTTTTTTAAAGGGCGTTATGTCGAATTAAAAAGTGTGGCAATGGTACTATTGCTAGGCTGTGGAAGGGCCTTCTTTCTGCTTTCTACAACCCTGTGTGTGTATTTGTTTCAATACAGCACCATTATGACTTAAAGAATTCTCATTCTAGGATTTGGTATTTCAAGCTCGTTAACATTTGATCAAATTATACTTGTCAAAAAATCGAAATATTCTTAATATATAACAGCGGTCCCCAAACTATGGGTCGCGACCCACTGGTGGGTCGCAAGAAGAATCTCAGTGGGTCGTGAAAAGATGTAGAAAGCTTTGATTAATTATACTGGTTATTAGGATCGGTGGCAAAGCAAATTTGAAAGCAAATTTCGAAATAAACTGCAACTTTTCACTTTTTTACGTCTGAAACTACCTGAAATTGAAATAAATGTCAAGTCTATTATGGAAAATAGCAAGAAACAAGCTCATCTTTCTCACTAGCTTCACTGAAAATTCAATTTGAGAAAATAAATTTGTTTCCTTCATCAATGTTTTATTATTTTATTAAAGTTAAATGGGTCGCCATAAGCTGTGGTGAAAAATAGTGGGTCCCGACTCTAAAAAGTTTGGGAACCACTGATATAGAAAATGAACCGATTCAAAGGCCTTAGCTCAGGGTCGTCCAACCCGTGGCCCGCGGGCCATATGTGGCCCGCGGAAGCCTTTCGAATGGCCCGCGCTGAATTTTTACAATTAAATAAAAAAAGTTTTTGAGTAATGCAGTATACAAAGATGAAAAATACGAACGATTTGTTTATTTTCATGAGATGCGCTCTGCCAGCCCTTTCAAACGATTCATGAGTGCCGTTTTGAATCGAAACCAACTGAGAGGAGATATCGATACATAGTCGCTTACACTCTTGGTCTTTTTCTACCCTATATGATGGTATCGCAAAACAATCAAAGCCATTCTCAGACAAAGAATTCGTTAATGAATGTATCATGTATATCATATATGTATTGTTGGGGTTGCCAGTGTTTTTGACCGGAAATAAAAAGTGTTTGCAAAAATAGCCTGTCATGACAGACCGAAACTAGTCGTGTTGAAGAGCTTGGAAACTCTATAGCGGAAACTTTAATTGCAAAAACGGGGAAATTTTCATCGTATTTCTTGGGGCTCGACAAAAGCACTGAAATCTAGTTTACTGCTCAGTTGGCAAATTGGCGATTTTCTTGCGGGGAGTTAATGATGATATAAAATTACCGCGGAGCTCGCAGCCATTGCCCCTGTTAAGGGTATGACTAGAGGCATTGGTTTGTTAAGAGCTGTGATAAAAATGATCAATCGTCTTGGCTTGTCTTTGGCGAAACTTGGTTGGGAAACAACAGTTTTATTGTTCTAATAATTGTGAAAGTTTGGTGTGAGGGTTTTGTCTGTTTGTTCATTAACCTGTAGTCAGTGTAGCAAAACTAGAACATGACTACCACGTTAAGTGGCCCGCGCAATTTATTAGTGAATCGCATTTGGCCCTTCGGTCAGAAAGGTTGGACGACCCTGCCTTAGCTCTTTCTAAAATACGGGAACTATACAAAACCTACTGAAAAACACGAAAACGAATTACCTGAAAAAATGAAATAACTAATAGGTGCTAAAAACGGACTGAAACTAAAATATACCCTAAAGTACATTTAATTTTTGTTTCAGCACCTGGCCAGGTGGGGCAGAAAGTAACACAAGTTGTGACAACAGTTATTGGAGGAGTCACGAAGACAATAACATTGGTAAAGTCTCCGATAACTACTGGGATGCCAAAGGTAGGAAATACATGATATATTTTAATATCATTAATATTTAACTTCGCATATTCAGCGTTTTTTTGGTTTACTTCTCTCTGAACAAAGCTCTGTGCAAGCAGTAAAGAGCTTAGTGAGAACTGAGATTTTTCTAGTTTGGCATAATCTAACAAATTTATTACACAGAATAGAGCCCAAAATTTTTAGGCTGCGATGCTAACATAAATTTGACAATCTTCCAATTAGCTTACTCAGTCAGAAATTCAGGATTTTATAAACCAGTAGAACACAAAGGCCAAGAATATGGCTCAATCTTATGGCAAATAACAGACTTTTGCTTAATTACCAGTCTAGGTTTTGTTGGGTCCAGCACTCTAACCAGGTTTTCCAAACTTTGATGATTTGTGGTCCCTTTCAAAGACTCAAAAATTTTGCACCTTCCTCCCGTTCATCTATAAAAAATATTTAGTTTTGCATTCAAGTTATTCCAAGAAATACTTCACACGGTGCTCCCGAAGTATGCGAACCAAGATGGCGGACATCAGAACGTAACATGGGTAACAGGTTAGGGTTAGGCCATAATTTATTTCCAATTTTCCTTATTTTAGTCCTATTATCAGTTCGAAGACTAGCCAAGAGCCTCCCGTAGTATTTATACTTAAAATTATGGCCTAACCCTAACCTAGTACACATATTACATTCCGATGTCCGCCATCTTGGTTCGCATACTTCAGGAGCCCCCTTCACACTCAATATAAATTAATATAGCCTTTGCAAATGGTACCTACTGAAAGTCATTGCTCTCACCCAGGGCTGGGAAACTTCTCTAGTCAGCGGGCCAGATGTGGGAAAATGAAGTCCTCGGCGGGCCGGATTATTACAAAAAATACTTCGGTATCCAATCTTTATTAAATGCTCAACACTCACAGTCAACTTTACGTTTCTTGGGATATTCCATGGTTAATAAAACTTAATATATTTAGAATTTAAATATAACTGATAACAGTAGTGGGGAATGTTTACAACGCTCTCTGCTTTGACCTTAGATTGTTGGTTTAACAAGTGTGCTAACGCAATTGTTTGTTCACAAAGGCAATTGTTTATTTCATCAGCTCGCACTGACAGTGCGGTGAAAGTAAAGCGATCGGCAACTTTCGGGATTGATGCGTCAGACCACATGACAGAGTGTGGGCCCGCGGGGTCGTATGTTGCCCACCCCTGCTCTAACCTAAGGTTTCCCAAAATGGGATCCTCTGACCCCTGGGGGTTTGTGATGACTTCATAGTGAGTCTGCAAGGATATTAAAAGGGTCTGAATCATATTAAAATAGATCATAATCTTATCGATTTGCCAGTATTCAATGTTAGTATGTTAGAAATTGATACGACATAGAATGGGCGTCTGTCAAAAATTAGATTTACAAAGAAGGGTCCGCGCTCCAAAAAGTTTGTGGAATCCTACTCTAACCAATGATTCATTTCACTTCAGGTCACAGTGATTCAGAATCCACAGAACGGAAGCAAGGCGGCCCCGGGAACATTTGTGAAACTTGTGTCGACCAGTGGGATGGGAGGAACGCCAATTTCAATTGTTACACCACAATCATCTCAACAAAGCTCCATTATCAAAACAATTCCGATCAAAGGTATAACTGGTAACCAAGGGCAACAGAAGATTGTTACCATAACAACCAAAGTTCTATCATCCTCTGCAAATACCAATACGAATGTTTTGGCAGCAAATAAAGGGCAGCCGGTAAGATTTGTGCAATTTCTATATTGTGGTACATTTGGGAAAAGGAGTGTAACATGAATTTTGCGTTTACAGTGGATAAATAAACTATTGATGACTGAGTAGGGCGGTGGTGCCCAACATTTTATGGCTCAAGGACTCTTTCGGAGGCTTGTAGCACTCATGGCCCCCTGTTTATCATTCCAGTGGTATTCATAGTGTTATTTTGATTGGTGGATTCCAAATCCTATTATGTTCAAACAATTCATGCTCAACAAAGTGAAAACACCCTGTGAAATAACCTTATCAAGCAATGAAACTAGGGAAAACAGGAAGTTTTTTGGTAAATAGAAAAGTAAAATCGCCTAATGTTTTTTGCCTAACACTGTAGCCGCCTTCAAACCTTATCATGGCCCCCTCAAGAGGGCCATTGGCCCTCTGGTTGGGAACTGCTGCTATACATAATCAGTGATTGCTCGTATAAATCCCTTACTTGCTTCTTGTCCTGTTATCAGAAAATTTCTACAACCTTTTGCAGGTAGTAATCAAGAGTGCAGGGGTCGGCGGAGTGACACCAATGGTTATTGGAGCTGATGGATTACCAAAAGTGAGTGTATGAGATAGTTAATGAGTGTCGATGTTAAATAAAGCACAACCAGTGTCAGCAAAATTTAATTTGGCATGTTAAATCGTTCTGCTAACACCAGTTGTGCTTTATTTATCATCGATATGAATATACCTGGTGGCAATTATGCTCTGTGGTTATTGAGTGTTGATGATTAAATTTCAAAATTGCGCTTATTTTGTGGATTATTTTGCAAAAAATGGCTTCATTATTGTAAAAGAGTTTATTTTCTCCTAGTTTTCCTCACTGGAAGATGTAAAGCAGTGTTTCCCAACTGATGGGATTTTTCCCAGGAAGTAAATTATAGTAAATGGGGAAAAACTAAAGAAATATTGTTGGATTCAGATTTATATAATACAAGGATGCTGTAGCAAGAGTACAGCTGACTATTCAATTTAATTCAAGATCCCTGCTGCACATTAACACAAATGTATTTCTGTATAATTTTGTTTGCAAGTGTATAAGTGTATCAGCAATTGTTCAGAACATGAAAAAAACAAATTAAATTTGGTACTCCTGAAGTATGCGCACCAAGATGTCGCATAACCTGAACCTTCACCTGGTACACAACCTGAGTGAGCATACTTGGTGCGCATACTTCAGGAGGTCCTTAAATTTTTACTTATCGATTTTAATCGGTAAGTATGTTGATAGGTGTTTGTCTGTATGTCTGTCTGTTAGATGCACGCGATATCTCACGAAAGCGAGATTGAATCTGCTCCAGATTTTGCATGTCCGTTTATCATATGTCGTACCAGAAGCCTATTGATTTTGGGCGAATTATGTCGTGTAATCAGAGAGTTATTAATCAATTAGTGATGGGACACAAGGTGGCACTATGGAATAAGAGCGCTGTTTTGGGGATCCCCTAACTTTCGATCGAAAAGTCTTCGGTCTCTCACCGATATTCTCGTTTATATTTCAGGGAGTAAAATTGATCTCAACAGGGGGAGGAGTACAGAGATTGGTTGTCGGTTCTCAACTGAAGCAAGAGGAACAAACTACAGGTACGAACTTATATTTATGATGTTGCGGTCCCAGGATTGTCTATACTTGAAAGGATAGAACTTTTATATTTATCTCATAAGGAGAACATACTGATAAGACAGCTTAATGTGACGAACGACAGTCTGTTACCGTTTACACCATGGGTTCTCAACCTGGGGTTCGTGTACCCCCAAGGGTTCACGAGAAGATTTCCAGGGGTACTTGGATGACAGTCGAGTTTTCGTGTCTTGCTTTTTTTCAATCCTTTAACAAAGAAAGTAACTACAAGAGAAAAACTAGAGCTGCGTGCAGCTTTAACAGGCTTCCCGCGTAAAAAAAACTGAAGACGCGTTTTGCTCACTGGAGCGTGAAAGCGTGGTCAGTCATGCATAAAATTTGCAATTTATGATGGGGGACTTATTATCTGCATGTAATGTAAATTTCAAGTCTCTAAGTAGTGTCGTTCTCGAGAAGAAGATGAAAATGTAAAATCCTATATTGCTCACTGGAGCGTATCGCCGAGGTCACTCATGCGTATCCTTGACATATCGTATCCGGAACATGTCCATTAATCATTGTTATGAATTTCAACCCAATAGCATGTATCAATTTTGAGAAATCGCAAAAAAACTGAAAACGCGTTTTGCTCACTGGAGCGTGACAGCGTGGTCAGTCATGCATAAAATTTGCATTTAATTGCTAGCTGAGAAATTCTGCACATTTGAGGTGAATTTCAAGTTTGTAGGACCAATTAGAAAAAAAAATAATAAAAACTAGAGCTGCGTGCAGCTTTAACAGGCTTCCCGCGTAAAAAAGCTGAAGACGCGTTTTGCTCACTGGAGCGGGGAAGCGATCATGCAATTTATGATGGCGGACTTATTATCTGCATGTGATGTAAATTTCAAGTCTCTAAGTAGTGTCGTTCTCGAGAAGAAGATGGAAATGTAAAATCCCATATTGCTCACTGGAGCGTATCGCCGAGGTCACTCATGTGTATCCTTGGCATATCGTATCCGGAACTTGTTCATTAATCATTGTTATGAATTTCAACCCAATAGCATGTATCAATTTTGAGAAATCGCAAAAAAACTGAAAACGCGTTTTGCTCACTGGAGCGTGAAAGCGTGGTCAGTCATGCATAAAAATTGCAATTTATGACGGGGGACTTATTATCTGCATGTGATGTAAATTTCAAGTCTCTGAGTAGTGTCGTTCTCGAGAAGAAGATGAAAATGTAAAATCCTATATTGCTCACTGGAGCGTATCGCCGAGGTCACTCATGCGTATCCTTGACATATCGTATCCGGAACATGTCCATTAATCATTGTTATGAATTTCAACCCAATAGCATGTATCAATTTTGAGAAATCGCAAAAAAACTGAAAACGCGTTTTGCTCACTGGAGCGTGAAAGCGTGGTCAGTCATATATAAAATTTGCATTTTATTGCTAGCTGAGAACTTCTGCACATTTGAGGTGAATTTCAAGTTTGTAGGATCAATTTGAAAAAAAAATAATAAAAATAAATAATAACTAGAGCTGCGTGCAGCTTTAACAGGCTTCCCGCGTAAAAAAAACTGAAGACACGTTTTGCTCACTGGAGCGTGAAAGCGTGGTCAGTCATGCATAAAATTTGCAATTTATGATGGGGGACTTATTATCTGCATGTGATGTAAATTTCAAGTCTCTAAGTAGTGTTGTGCTCGGGAAGAAGATGAAAATGTAAAATCCTATATTGCTCACTGGAGCGTATCACCGAGGTCACTCATGCGTATCCTTGACATATCGTATCCGGAACATGTCCATTAATCATTGTTATGAATTTCAACCCAATACCATGTATCAATTTTGAGCAATCGCAAGAAAACTGAATACGCGTTTTGCTCACTGGAGCGTGAAAGCGTGGTCAGTCATGCATAAAATTTGCATTTTATCGCTAGCTGAGAACTTCTGCACATTTGAGGTGAATTTCAAGTTTGTAGGACCAATTTGAAAAAAAAATAATAATAATAATAAATAATAACTAGAGCTGCGTGCAGCTTTAACAGGCTTCCCGCGTGAAAAAGCTGAAGACGCGTTTTGCTCACTGGAGCGTGAAAGCGTGGTCAGTCATGCATAAAATTTGCAGTTTACGATGGGGGACTTATTATCTGCATGTGATGTAAATTTCAAGTCTCTAAGTAGTGTCGTTCTCGAGAAGAAGATGAAAATGTAAAATCCTATATTGCTCACTGGAGCGTATCGCCGAGGTCACTCATGCGTATCCTTGATATGTCGTATCCGGAACATGTCCATTAATCATTGTTATGAATTTCAACCCAATAGCATGTATCAATTTTGAGAAATCGCAAAAAAACTGAAAACGCGTTTTGTTCACTGGAGCGTGAAAACTTGGTCAGTCATGCATAAAATTTGCAATTTATGATGGGGGACTTATTATCTGCTCGTGATGTAAATTTCAAGTCTCTAAGTAGTGTCGTTCTCGAGAAGAAGATGAAAATGTAAAATCCTATATTGATCACTGGAGCGTATCGCCGAGGTCACTCATGCGTATCCTTGATATGTCGTATCCGGAACATGTCCATTAATCATTGTTATGAATTGCAACCCAATAACATGTATCAATTTTGAGAAATCGCAAAAAAACTGAAAACGCGTTTTGCTCACTGGAGCGTGAAATCGTGGTCAGTCTTGCATAAAATTTGCATTTTATTGCTTGCTGAGAACTTCTGCACATTTGAGGTGAATTTAAAGTTTGTAGGACCAATTTGAAAAAAAAATAATAAAAATAAATAATACCTAGAGCTGCGTGCAGCGTTAACAGGCTTCCCGCGTAAAAAAAACTGAAGACGCGTTTTGTTCACTGGAGCGTGAAAGCGTTGTCAGTCATGCATAAAATTTGCAGTTTACGATGAGGGACTTATTATCTGCATGTGATGTAAATTTCAAGTCTCTAAGTAGTGTCGTTCTCGAGAAGAAGACGAAAATGTGGAATCCTATATTGCTCACTGGAGCGTATCGCCGAGGTCACTCATGCGTATCCTTGACATATCGTATCTGGAACATGTCCATTAATCATTGTTATGAATTTCAACCCAATAGCATGTATCAATTTTGAGAAATCGCAAAAAAACTGAAGACGCGTTTTGCTCACTGGAGCGTGAAAGCGTAGTCAGTCATGCATAAAATTTGCAATTTATGATGGGGGACTCATTATCTGCATGTGATGTAAATTTCAAGTCTCTAAGTAGTGTCGTTCTCGAGAAGAAGATGAAAATGTTAAATCCTATATTGCTCACTGGAGCGTATCGCCGAGGTCACTCATGCGTATCCTTGACATATCGTATCCAGAACATGTCCATTAATCATTGGTATGAATTTCAACCCAATAGCATGTATCAATTTTGAGAAATCGCAAAAAAACTGAAAACGCGTTTTGCTCACTGGAGCGTGAAAGCGTGGTCAGTCATGCATAAAATTTGCAATTTATGATGGGGGACTTATTATCTGCATGTGATGTAAATTTCAAGTCTCTAAGTAGTGTCGTTCTCGAGAAGAAGATGAAAATGTTAAATCCTATATTGCTCACTGGAGCGTATCGCCGAGGTCACTCATGCGTATCCTTGACATGTCGTATCCGGAACATGTCCATTAATCAATGTTATGAATTTCAACCCAATAGCCTGTATCAATTTTGAGAAATCGCAAAAAAACTGAAAACGCGTTTTGCTCACTGGAGCGTGAAAGCGTGGTCACTCATGCATAAAATTTGCATTTTATTGCTAGCTGAGAACTTCTGCACATTTGAGGTGAATTTCAAGTTTGTAGGACCAATTTGAAAAAATAATAATAAAAATAAATAAATAAATAAATAAATAAATAATAATAATAATAATAATAAAACACAGGAATACAATAGGTTCCCTGCTGACAAGCAGCGGGAAGCCTAATAAATAAATAATAATAATAATAATAAAACACAGGAATACAATAGGTTCCCTGCTGACAAGCAGCGGGAAACCTAATAAGTGCCAATTAAAACTCAGCGTACATTTCCTCTGATCTTGCGTTGTTGTGATAGTGATGCAACAATGTGAAAAGCACGGCTTGGCAGTCGTTACAGCAAATTGTTAGTCAATATATCACAATTTAGTTTGGTGTCTGAATACTCGGGGTTCGCGTTGATTGTTTCGTGACTCGGGGGGGGGGGTGCTTAACAGAGAAAAGGTTGAGAACCCCTGGTTTACACAATGGGGTTGTCAACCATTTTCTGTAGAGCGGAACCCCAATAAATGCAAGGAATCCCTTTTCGTTTGATCAAATGATCATGTTAGTTATCATAAAAAAATGTGAAACAACATTTTTGCGCCGAACCCGTGGTCACAAACACTAATAAAATACACCCACTATATGTTTATTTTATAACCTTGTATTTGATTGTATTCGAACAATATGAATATAATAATATAGACCAACGGTGCACTACCTGCGGCTGTACAGCCGCATGCGGCCGCCGTGAAAAAATAATGCGGCCGTCCACATACAAAATCCTATAAACAAAAAACAAAAAAACTTCAAAATACAGGATTTGGCGGCTATGCTTTGCAAACTTTTTCTATAAATTCATTAAAATATTTTGACGTTCTATTATACTTTTGGGGACAAGAAAATGGGGGAGGCCCCCCTTTTCCCTACTTTCGATTTTTTTTCAAAAATGTGCAACCGTTGTGCAACTTGCTGCAATATATCTGCTCAAGAATAAGTCCACCGAAAAGAAAAATCCATTTAAAATGCGAATATTATACTTCCAAATAGTCATACATACTTCATAATTGGGCAGACTGCACCTCGCATGGGTCAAATACGCGGTTATGACGTCATAAAAGCCAAAAAATTCATCAACTCATCAACCCCCTGGAGTCCGTAGGGAATACAAATAAATGCAATGTGGCCGCCAATAGCAAAAAGGTTGTGCACCCCTCACATAGACTTTCAGATATAGAGAGATTCATTTTCAAAAATTAAAAAAAAAGACAATATAACATCATTTCATCGAAATACATTGCAGTGAATAATTTAAACATTGAATTGTGGGAACTCGAGAAGTATTTGTACCAATATGGAGGTAACTAATTTTATTTGCCTATTTTACATCAATTTGTGTAAAGGGACTGAAACCTATGGGCAGGGGGTATATTCACTTAGCTAACACAGACAGTCTCCGAACTCGTAATAGAACTAAAATAAGGAAATTTGGAATAAAATTATAGCCTGAACTGGTACACATACTACGGGAGTATCGTGGGCTGTATGCATTACCTTTGCGAGGTCATCGGGGCTCCTGGCCATTTTGTTATTTGAATGGAAACTTGCAGAACCCCAAAGTATGCTGGGGGAACCTTAGGATGCTGCGGAAGCACTAGACGGCAACCTACGGCCCGCGGAGCAATATAATCCGGCCCGCGACGCTTCACTAAATTATAGTAACAAAACGGCTGTTTTGTCGATTATATTCTTTATGCAAAAGATTTTATGTGTAGACTAAATTATATTATACCGTTCCAAGTATATAAGTCACAATTACTCGTTTATTGAGCCTATAATTTAATTATAATTTAGACAAATGGCAACAAAACGCCGAAAAAGTTAATGCTAAGTGCAAATGGTTTATTGGCGCAAAAAATATTCAAATGGTCAGTCTTCGCGCGCTGCTTAAAATTTAACCTCTGATCTGTGTTGAAAAATGTGATTCATCGGTCATCCGTTCGGTTTTTAACTTTCTAAAAATATGTGCGGCTCGCCAATGACTTGCAACCTTTAATTTTGGCCCGTGAGCGACAAAAGGTTGCCGACCCCTGCACTAGACATAATAGTTACTACAAAATTTTTATGGATAAATCCACGAATTATTTAAATTACTGGGATATAATAATGCTCATTTGTCATTATTTTTCAGCTCTGACCACAACATCTGTAACTCCAACCACCACTGAAGCAGTTATCAAAGAGGTAAGTTGGAATAATATTTTCTCTTTTCTGTGCAAGATTGCTCAAAGCAAGGTCCTGAGCCCTTAAATAAAAGTAGAAGGAGTACTGATAAAATCACAGCTGGGGAGTTAGACATCACAGCTGTTAGAAAGTACAATGGCTTCAGCTCTGATGCTTTATATTTTAGCCTTGCAGCTGGAAACCATTGATGTTTTTCGGTATTACCACCATCATAAAACATCTACAAATTCAACTTGAAGTTAATGTTATTAATCAAACTTATAACTGAAGAGGATAGATTTTATTATTTATATAGCGTAATACAAAATTATGTGGGTGTTACTTTAAAGCAACGGTGCACAACCTGCGGCCGTTGTTAAAAAATAATACAGCCGTCCACATACAAAATCCTATAAACAAAAACAAAAAAAAGTTCAAAATATAGGATTTGGCGACTGTGCTTCGCAAACTTTTATAGAACAAATTCATTAAAATATTCGACATTTTGTTATATTTTTGGGGACAAGAAAATGGGGGAGACTGCCCCTTCCCCGACTTTTTTTCAAAATTGTGCAACCATTATCCAACTTGCTGCAATATATCTGCTCAAGAATAGGTTCACAGAAAAGAAAAATCCGTTTAAAATGCGAATATTATACTTCCAAGTAGTCATACATACTTCATAATTTGAAAGACTGCACCTCTCATGGGTCAAATACGGGGTTATGACATCATAAATCCCCAAAAAATATCCCATCAATCCTCTGCAGGACGTATTGAATACAAATATATACAATGTGGCCGTCAATAGCAAAAAGGTTGTGCACTCCTGCTTTAAAGTGAGAAATTTTGCCATCAGCGAGATTTTGAAATCTAAGCATGGCTTTACTTGAGCAATGCCAAATATAAAATAAACAACAAAAATAGTAACTTTCAAGTTTTTATTAAAAAGCCAGCAATCCGAAAATTTTTTCAGCCGACCCAGTTTCGGGTCGCACAGGTTGAGAAACACTGCCATATATTATTACCTAAGGAGTATTGATAGAGTTACACTTTCAACCCTATACTATGAGCTTATAGCTATATCTAGGATTTTCTTTCTGGCAGAGTTGTTGGTTAGAAACATTTCCACTCAAATTTGCTATGAAAATCATTAAATTGTAGTTTAGTTTATCCATTCATCTGATTCAACAATAAATATTTTGTTTTCAGGAATCAAAATCTGCACCAACAGAAGCATCAAGGTAATAATGATTTTTTGAACAATCTTGGTTCAGCTATCATATTATTTAATAAAAAAACGGCCCGGTTCAGAGTTAGAAATATTGTACACAGATCCCCCTCTTTAGTTTTAATGCCCAAATCTGGTTCCCGACTTTTCGTTTGAATTTGGAGGATTTTGTTGGTTTTGAGAAGCAAATACATCTATTGCATTATTACTTATCGACCTTGATCGGTAAGTATGTTGATAGGTATTTGTTTGTCTGTTGAATACACGCGATATCTCACGAAAGCGAGATTACTTCTGCTTCAAATTTTGCATGTGCTTTCAACATATCTCGGTCCAGAAGCCTATTGATTTTGGATGAATTATGTCGTATAATTTGCAAGTTATTATCAATTAGTGATGGGACACACGGTGTCACTATGGAGTAAGAGCGGGTGAATTGAAACCGCAGTTTCTGTTTTGGGGGATCCCCTAACTTTCGATCAATATGTCTTCGGTCTCCGACCAATATTCTCTAAATATATATTGCACACGCATTGTAGTTAACTATATTTAAGCCTTACAAAAGGAAAGTGCTGGTTTCGTTCGACCACTAGCTAATGATCCTTCAAAAATTAAGCTAATCACTATGTGATATCGCCCATTGCCTCAACCAGTTTGTTATTGATTAGAATGGCAATGCTAATCAGGAAACATTCCGGATCTCCTAAATAGGTAAATCAATACTTACCAGTGATTGCTTGTAGAAAGCCCTCTGACAACTGTTTTGAAAAATATTTATAACGATTACAGCAGCCAGCCTCCAAAAAGTCCGCCACATGAGACGACAACTACGAATCAGACAGATTCTTCCACCACATCGGTTGCCAATAGCGATGCAGACAACACGCAGACGACACCCTCTGGACAAAATTCAACAGTTTCCGAACAAAGGTAGAGGAATAGGATTTTTTTATTTTTCAAGTCGGCTTTTTATGAGCGTTTCTAACCCTTTCTTGCGAACAAGGCTCTGGATTTGCTGCCACAGATCCTACGGAACTACTATTATATTACAATATCGAGTGAAATTTTTTGGACACCACGTTTATAAAATAGCAGCATATTCTCTGGAAATTGCGACCATGGCAACGACTTCTTCTGTACAAGGTGTCGCCATGGCATTTCAGCAGAACATGACTCATCCGTCTTCTCCCTGTGAAGTTCCCATGGAAACCAGCGACTCTCAAAACATGACTCAGCAGATACCATTAGTGCCGACATCATTGCCTGCAGATTTCATGTCAGCAGACCATGTATATAAAACAACAGCATATTCTTCTATATATGCTCTTCTTGTTAAAGACCTTTTTCTGAAAATGTAAAATCTTTTTTTTTTTCAGCACACTTGTCCCCCCAGAATGCAAGAGTCCTCCTCATGAAACAACAACAACAAATCAAACAGACTCAACAACAACTGCGACTGCTGGTGCCGATCAGAACACTAGCACGACTAATACAGTACAGGGAGCGTCAATGGCCACTGGGTCAGTTACAAGGTAAGACTTTATTATGATCTTTTAACCCCAAACAAGACCCTATTTTTACCACATGCGGGTATCAACTGATATGCAAGTGTTCAATGGTGTAAATTTACTGTTAAATGAACACAAGCAATACTTAACATAAACAGGTCATTGGTCACCACAAATAACAGAATATAGGGTCAGACATAAGATACATTTTGCCTGTGCTGTGCCAAGATACTGAATGACCTCTGGAGACCAGCTTGGCAGTATTTGTACCTGGGAAGCATTCTTCAGTGGTTTTACCCATAATGCAATACCATCATTCTATGCTATTATTGGTCAGTTTAAGAGTGGGGAAATAGGATTAGAACACAGGTATCCCAGGATGACAATCACCTGGACAAAATGTAAATGGGAACACAAGTTGGGAGTAAGTAAGTGGATAAGGGCCGAAAATATTCGGCTCCTACTAAGAAAATACCCCCTCTATATGACATTAGATATTAGTGGCTGACTTGGAGCATTCTTCAGAGCAAGAGGCAAAAAAAACTTTCATATTATTTTTCGGTACTCCCGAAGTATGTGAACCAAGATGGCGGACACCAGAACGTGGTATGTGTACCAGGTTAGGCTTAGGCCATAATTTCAGGTACAATTACTACGGAAGTCACTTGCCTAGTCCCTGAACTCGTAATAGAACTAAAATAAGGAAAATTGGGATAAAATTATGTTCCAACCCCAGGGTTGCCAACTATGAAAAGTCTCAATAAAAGACATAGATTACCGTCATCATTTATTTTGTAACTTGCAGAAAAGAACAATATAAACCAATGAACTACAAATTATATACAAGCTAAAAAGATATATTAAAAAATGGTGACCGTACATTTGAACCCACGTACATTTGAACCCATGTCTATATCCGCGGGTTCAATCAATATGCGGGTGCTGAAACCCATGGGTTAGGGTTAGTATGGGTTCAACTATCCGTACAACAAAAAAATTTCCATAGGTGCAATAGTATGCAGGTGCAATTGTCGTGGGTTCAAATGTACGTGGGCTCAAATGTAATGGAACCATAAAAAATATGTGTTTTTCATTTAATGTTTATTTAACATTGACCCAATCAAGCTACATTCTGTAAAGTGTAAACAGTTTAGTGCATTGAATCGTGCCAAACTTTTTTAAATGAGTGCAACTTCATCAAGAAGGTTAAACATATTCAAATTAAGTTTGTCTTTTAGCTTCAAATGCTCTACAATTTTTACAAGTGTCTGATATTTTGGAGAAAGATTATCCAAAAGAGATTATTTTCCAAATGTTGAATTTTCATCAAAGTCAAATCTTTTTTCCAAATACGTTATCGCAGAGTTGAGAAATAATCTAAAATCTTAGAGATCAATTATATTCTAGGTAAAATTCTAGTTATATTCTAGTTATTGAACTAGAATTCACTTAAATCTTGGAGTGTTGCCACTTGTCATCTTCGGAAAATTAATGTAAAATATTTGAAATTGTTAATAAAATTGGTATTTCTTTGGCTATTTGAGCCGTGCCGAAGCGAAATTAAAAAGAATAATTAAAAGCTTGCATATATATAAACGGAGGCAATTTTTCAAGAACGGAACTATATCAAGCACAGCACTATAACTATCGGGCAAAACGACGTTGGAAAAAATAAAGGACAATTATCATCTTAAAAAGGACAAGGACAAAAATCTCAAATAAAGGATTGTCCTTTGAAATAAAGGACGGTTGGCAACCCTATCCAACCCCAACCTTGTACACATACTACGTTCCGATGTCCGCCATCTTGGTTCACATACTTCGGGAGTACCTATTCTTCTTCAGACTGCAGGAAGATGACAATATGGTTGAAAATAATTCAAACTATCATTTTTTTATTTTCATATATTGTTTATTTCAGTCAACCAGCGTCACCTCCCCATGAAACTACAACAACTTCGCAAACTGATTCAACCACGACCGTCGCCGCCGGTAACCTGGAATCTGGGACCACAGCAACGACTTCATCTGTACAAGTTGTTGCCATGGCATCTCAGCAAAACACGACTCAGCAATCTTCTTCCAAAGATGTTCCCATGGAAACTAGTGACCCTCAAAACATGACTCAGCAGATACCATTAGTGCCAACATCATTGCCCGCAGATTTCATGTCAGCAGACCAGGGTAGGTTTTCACAGAATTGTTGTTATGACCAGCGTTTCCCAGAGTGCCTAACCAACGAAAACGATAATGTTTCATTTACAATACAACAATAGGTAAATTTGAGTTGGGTTGCGCGAGACTAACTTCCTATCTTTTCTCTATGCCTTTATGCTAGTTTTCGT
Organism: Styela clava; assembly: GCF_964204865.1. Lineage (NCBI taxonomy): Eukaryota > Metazoa > Chordata > Ascidiacea > Stolidobranchia > Styelidae > Styela > Styela clava. The sequence goes on from NC_135258.1 coordinate 2,148,548, forward strand.
AAATGCAATAATAAAACTTTTTTTTTTTTCAATTACATCTGAAATGAGCTCCACTGATATTTGTGGTTCTAATCTTCCCATCATTACTTCTACGGCTAAATGCAAATTAAACGTTTATGCATTGTTACGTCATACTTGATTTGATATTTCAAATTCATTTAGCAAATTTATTTCTTGCCATTGTTGTAAACTGCTTGTCTGAGGAAGTCTGACTCTGGTCGGACGAAACGTTACAGAAATACATTTGTGTTAGTGTGCAGCTGAACTCTTTAATTGAATACAACAATAGGTCTTTGCAAAAGACAATAAAATTTTAATCGCCTTTTCTAAAAGCAAAATACAATGGGTTTTTGATTGAACTTAATCAATAAAGATTGACCAGACTCTGTTCATATTGTTTGACCCCCTGAGTAGTCATCACTGACCCCTAGGGGTCCACGTACCCCCAGTTTGGAAAACCCCAGTATAGACTATTCGAACTACTGGACCAATTCATTGACTTTTTTTCAAATATATGGTAGAAAAAGTAATTAAAAATCTATTTCATTTTTCTAATTCCATAGGCATATGGGGCCTGATATTTCTCACAAAATTTGGCTGTTTTATTTTAATTCATGGGAACACTTTTATATGACATTTGTACTTTGTGTCCATATATTTGAGTACTGCAAAAGTATAAGTAATATAGGAGTACTAAAATAGAAGGATGGATATTGGTTAACCTTGCCTGTGAACTTGATGCAATCCATGAAATTTTTTTTGGGAGAGGGGGGGGGGAATTGGAATATTTAATAGGTATTTAAAAAGGCATTGGAGTGGAACCATGTTTTAAATAAATCAACTGATGATAATTTTACTATACGCTGTTCAGAAACCCTGAGCCGGATTGTGACTATATTAAATGCTCAGTTGCAGGTATTTTAAAACTGAGAATAATCATTGAGTAGGTGACTCATTTCATACTTTTTTTAAAATAGGTTCAGCAAAAGAAACCACCGATAAAGAACAGACACAAGGTGGAGCTGATAAGCCCATTGCTATGGATACAGCAGAAGCACCAACTGTGACATCACAGTCAATCCGAGCACCGGTGTCATCTTCTACAGACAGTGTGCCACTAACAGATAGTACTATGACATCACCATCGCAGAGTGTGATGTCATCAAATCCTATTTTGACATCGGCACAATCCACATCATCTTTTACTAACGCTTCGGCCTTAATGCTCTCTGCTGCAGCTATGATATCTGGAGAGCGAGCGCCCACTACCAATGTTACCCCTACTCCTCAAATTACCCCAGCTACACAGCCCCCGACTTCGATAACAAATGGTACCCCCACCCCTGTTAAAAAAGAAAACCAGTGGCTGGATGTAGCAATAACAAAATCCACGTCTTTTACGGTCGATCATTATCTTTCTCCTGATACTGAAGGAGCTCCAACTGAGAATCTTGTCATGTTCCCTGAGGAGGTGAGTTAGTTATTTATCGTAATATTTCTTTCCCTTCCTTGACAGCTTTGACTAGAATTGTTTCAAGTCTTCCTGTCAATTATATCCAACGTATCTGCAGTAAAGATATATTATCTTATATAAATCTATTAATGCTTTAGAGGTCGCTGAGGATCTTCCTCTATTAGGTTATTCGATTTAATCAGAAACTAGGTAGTTGGTGCAACATTACCTTGTGTGGAAGAGCAAATTTGAACCCTGTGTTGTGGGATAATTACGAACGCGCGAGAGGATTGCCGGATTGCTCGCCATCCTTGCCACTGGCTAATTTTTGTTTGAATCCCATGCGGGGTTGTGCGATAGGATTGCTGGACTAATCGCCGTCATAGGATGGTTCACGTAACCCCTGGTTGCTTCCTCTACCATAAAGTCCATGCTTCCGAAAAAAAAAAGATAATATCGGTCAGAGACCGAAGACTTATCGATCGAAAGTTAGGGGATCCCCCAAAACTGCGCTCTTACTCCATAAGGAACACCTTGTGTCCCATCACTAATTAATTAATAACTCGCTAATTATATGACATGATTCATCCAAAATCAATAGGCTTCTGGTACGGCATATGATGAATGCACATGCAAAATCTGGAGCAGATATAATCTCGCTTTCGTGAGATATCGCGTGCATCTAACAGACAAACAAACAGACAGATAGACAAATACCTATCAACATACTCACCTATTAAAATCGATAAGTAATAACTAACTAATTCCATATTCAATATGGACCGGTAACTGGACGAGAGGCTGTTGTTCTTCTTGTTATAGAGTCGTTTTATCAGCTTCGGATAAATATATGATATCTCTTCGGATAAATACATGAAAATCCAAATATTCCAACTTAACAATTCTAATCATCTTCTTTGTTCTAGGGTGGACCATGGATGGTTCGTGTTCCTCTTGTTCCAGGGACTGCCTACAAATTCAGGGTATCTGCAATAAATACGTGTGGGAGAGGTTCATTCTCTGAAGTATCTGCTTTTAAAACATGCTTGCCAGGTTTGTTATTGTTTGGGGGCTCCTGAAGTATGCGAACCAAGATGGCGGACATTGGAATGTGATATGTGTACTAGGTTAGGGTTAGGCCATAATTTTAGGTATAAATACTACGGGAGACTCTTGGCTAGTCTTCGAACTGATAATAGGACTAAAATAAGGGAAATTGGAATAAAATTATCGCCTAACCCTAACCTGTTACCCATGCTATGTTTCGATGTCCGCCATCTTGGTTCGCATACTTCAGGAGCACCTAAATTTGTGTTAAAAATATCGATTAAAATAAAGTCATAATGACTTAGATTGTTATATTGTGGTTCTTAATATAATATAAATGCGAGCTGTTTCATGCACGCATATTCAAAAATGAATCGAAATTTTGAATACATTTAAAATCATTTGTATCTGATGTAAAAAAAATTGATTTCGGGAAAATTTGATTTTAAGATATGTTCCAAATTCATAAATATTGTTTCAAGAATCTATGTGAAATAGTGAATCACATTTGTCATCAATTGTTCCATTGTGTTTCTTATTAAAAGTTAGCTTTTGGACTACCTGTTGTAAATAAACTGTTTATATTCATAGTTTTTTCCGTTAAGTTTTGAGCCTCCGGCCCAGTAACCAAGTCTATTATCTGTAACAGGCCAACTCAAAAAAGTAATCGACCACCCCTGTCTTATAACCACAGATTCCTCTGCTTTGCCATTAGTTGTCCAATTCATCACACTCATGGTCTATTCTTTCATCAGGTTTTCCTGGAGCTCCCTCTGCTATTAAAATTAGTAAATCACAAGAGGGCGCATCGATATCTTGGGAACCGCCATCGAGTGTTAACGGAGCGATTGTCGAATATTCTGTCTACCTAGCTGTGAAAGGAACAAATCAAGCTAAACAAAACAATATGCAGTTTGTCAGGTAAGATTTTGTTTGACGGGGACAAAGTAAACCCAGTGCTGACTTGAGTTGTATGTGAGACATTTTCAAAGTTTGAGTCATCTAATGCTCCCACCCTGGCGCTCCAGAAGTATGTGTACCAATATGGAGGGAAATTATTTTGTTCGCCTATTTTACATCAAGTTGTGTAAAGAGACTGGAACCTATGGGCAGGTGGTTTATTCACTTGGTTAACACAGACAGTCCTCCAACTAGTAATAGAATTGAAATAATGAAAATCGGAATAAAATTATTGCCTAACCCTAAGCTGGTACACATACTACGGGAGTACCCCCACCCAAGTCTTAGCTTTTGAGAGGGGTAAAATATGCTTCTCTATTCGAAAGAACTGCTCAAGTGTTAAACATTTCAAAATGATTTCGAAGTGTTTCAAAAGTTTGTACTTTTGAGCCCGCAGGGTTGCGTTGCAATTGGTCAAAGGAAGCTTTTCGACCATTTTGCACTTATGCAACGTTAAACTGGTCAGGATAATGTTGTCCAGACTGCTCTGAGCTTAACTATATTGATCAACTGCTTTATCAACTTTCCTCTTCGGCAAAATAACCTAAATTTATTTTATTTTTTTTTCATCTGTGATGTTATTTCTGTATTATTACTAAATACAGTATGTACTCATGGACGGGAGCCTTGGTGACCTAACTGGTCCTGCATATTGACCTTCACAAAGAATGATGGGGAACAAAATATTGTTGAAATATTCTTCGTATTGAATCAAGTGGATCATAGTGTTGTTGACTCTGTTTGTGATAATAGAATCTTTCTTACTCTCTTTGCAAACAGGGTCTATCTTGGGGAATCACCTAGATGCATAGTGTCACACAACCAGTTAAGTTCAGCTCACATAGACTGCTCTAGCAAGCCGGCGATCATCTTCAGGATTGCAGCGAAGAATCAGAAAGGTTATGGACCTGCGACCCAAGTTCGTTGGTTACAAGGTATGAATTTTATTTCTTTTGTGTCCGTTATTTTTGTAAGTTTAATCTTCAATTTTATCTTGTCAATTAACATTGAGATAGGCACTGGGAATTTTGTTAGAAATTAAAATGAATTTTTCAATCTCGATAAATATTTTCACCCAGGGTGTGTTCAATAATTGTTATTTTGATTGCAGGGTTTTCACTGTTTTTGCACATTTTGGCACTGTTTCGTATGCTTTCTATCGGTTTTTGATGGTTTTTCACTGTTTGGTTAGAAATTAAATGAATTTTTCAACTTCAATAAATATCTTCACCCTAGGTGTATTCCATGTTTGTCATTTCGACTGCAGGGCATTAATAGTTGCCTACAAATCATAACACGCCGTACGAACCTATAGCAGTAAATGTTTGCAGAAGGAAATTAATGAAAATGATAACTATTATTGTTATGTTTTACTTTTATTAATACTAGTAAGTAGGGCTGTCCAAAATCGAATAATTTTTTGATTCGAATCGAACCGAATAATCGAATATTATTGCGCAATATTAAATCTGTCTCTATTATACAATAAACGCCCACCTTCGATGTTGTGGTAACGTATGTGCAGTTACATCTTACTTACTGCTGGTATTTTGCAATACAATGTTTTCAGATTTATGAAAGGAGATCAAACGCTTGTATGAACTGGTCAAAAAAATTGGAGAACTCCAAAATTTGGGTCTCGAAAACTGTTGAGTGTTAAGAGTAAAAATTGCGCTATTCAAAAATTGCAATCTCAATTTTGATGGATTCAGTTTTAATAGGACTTGTAAAGCCTGTAGATGCTATTTTAATCCTATTCACTAGTCTTATGTTTTTTTGTGTAAATTTCAGCAAAATAATAACAACCATCAATATAGATAAAACTGTTGCTCAAGTTCAAAATTGCATTTAACAAATTCCAAGCTAGTTTGATGACAATGTTATTTGATGACTATAATATTGTTAGTGTACAACAGCCATCAAAATGCAGGAGTGCAATTATTTGTCTTGGTATATAGATGGATAGATAATACAGTAATGCCATCATAAGAAATTACAAATTCCATTCAAAGAAGGTATTGCCATCATAAGATCCCAAAACACCTGTTTCAGCCATGAGTTGCCTGTACCATGTTCCTATGATAACTAACTCAACAGCTTCAAATCGATTCTATTTATAGAACTATCGTTTTCTAAATTGTCTCCTTTTTCTCCTTGTTCTCTCTCAAAAACGTCATGACCGATTATCCCTTGTTATGATGACCATGCATGAAATGGCTAATCACGTGCCACCGGGCGGGCATTAGTAATGACATGTTTATCACAAAATGAAGATGAGAGAAATATCGGGAAACCAATTAAGCCGGAAGTGAGAGTGGTCTGAGCTTGGAGCGCTGCCGCTTGCCCGATGAAAAACAACCCGTAAAGGTGGTTTCCGTTTTATGTACCAGTACCTAATTTTAGCGATTCGAAAATTAGCCGAAAAACGATTAGAATAATTTGCGATTCGATTTCGAATATTTGCTTCGCTTGGACAGCCCCACTAGTAAGAAGTGTCTCAAAATACTCCAAATTTCTCACTTTTACTGTCAAACCTTTTAGTGCAATCAGAGTTATGTTTGTATAAGCCGACCCCTTAGTTTGGCAACTTTTTTAGGGTTTTAAACTCGACTTATACATGAATTGGTGTTCAAACTTTACTGTTTCTTTTCACAGATGTATCTAAAGTTGACACAGCCAGACAAGCCTTCAAGAGAAACCCTGGATATGCTGATAGGTGAGATTATTACTTGGTTTGGTTGCAATTCAAGCACCGGTGTCATCTTCTACTGACAGATAGTACTGTGACATCACCATCACAGAGTGTGATGTCATCAAATCCTATTATGTTATGACAATATGTATAAGGAAAAAGGTCTTAAAAATTTGGTTGAAAATTTCAAATTTAAGTACCTATTATCTTGTTAGGGAACACTTAATTTGTAATTGAAACTAGAGCGAACGTACCCGTACATGTGACAAAGTTTCAACAACTGAACATAATGTTACATGTCGTTAGCTAGTGCAATTTCAAATACACAATAAAATAACGGAATATGCAAGAATGAAGATACGAATATAGTAGCAATGCCGGTACTAAAGTTGAAACTTACGCAGTGTATGATCGTTTGATATATGAACAAAAACCATTTGGCAAAAAATTTATATGTAATGTTGCATATATAAAACTTTTGGTACTCCTGAAGTATGCGCACCAAGATGTCGCATAACCTGAACCCTAACCTGGTACACAACCTGAGTTCAGGTTGTGCGCCATCTTGGTTCAAATACTTTAGGAGGTCCGAACTTTTTTTGTGTAACACTGCAGATTTATTGAACGCCCATTGGAAAATGCCCGCAGCCACAGGTTGCCGACCACTAACCAACATTTAAAGAGTTTAACTTTTGTTGATTAAAAATCTCTGGTTAAAATCTGATGCCTCATCTCACCCTGGGTATATTAAATTGAGTACTCAATGCCAAACCGTGATTATTCCGGTTCTTCCATATCACCTTGTTTAATGCGAAAGACGTAAATAAGCACCGAATACAAAATATTTCAGTCGCATCTCAATTTCATGAAATTTATCGCTAATCTTTGTGAATTTATTTCCACAGTGGAACAGTGAAGAAACAGAAAGTTGGCAGTTGATGATGTTGTCATAAAAGTACTATGATGTCACACTCCATTTACTATGATGTCACAATGAAGATAATATATTGCAGATGACAAAGACGATAAAAAATAGTTCAAGAACAGAGAATTTCATCTCGTATTTTTTTTACAGTTTGTTGTATTGTCATTACTCCCTCTAGTGACAATAACATATATTTGCGAAGATGCAAGAATAGACGAAATTATCATCTCGTAGCGGGCGTTTATTTTATTCATCCCCATTCAAGATATGAACAACACCTAAGCAATTCATGAAGCATTCCGCCAAAGAAAATCGTCCCCAAAATCTTTTTTTTATGAGAAATGAGTGGAATATTACTCTCTTGCCTCATTCGTAATTGATAAGATTTCTTCGGGACCTGTTGCAGGCCCAATAAATAACGCCATTAATGGAAAACTCCGTGCTCATTTTGAAAATCTTCCAGGGACCTTGTTGAGAAACGCTGATTTGAAACACTGCTCGGTAATTCAAATAGATTTGTCTAACCAACATCAGCCTTTTCCTCACTAAACTTTGGTCGGATGGAACTTAACAGAAATACATTTGCACTGTTGATATGTCTGTATGTAATGCAAGAATGATGTAGCAAAAGTAAAGATAAACTATAGGAGTCTGCAACACAAATACATTACATTATTACATGTGATGTTACAGAAATACAGGGTGTCCATAAAGTCCCTTTACAATTTCAATTTTGGTATGAAGTCGCTTCTCAATATATCTTAACCAGGTTTGTTGTTTTTTAATCAGTAATTGTTCAAGTATTTTTACTTCATTTAATACATCTGTGAGGGTTAAAACAATATATGGTTATCGATGAATTCCATTTGCCATTTTAAGACTTAATGGACACCCTTTATGTTTATGTACGAGATTCCTGAATTGCATAGGATAGTCATTTTAACTCTTGTTATAGCATCTTTGCATTATACACATACTGATCCACAAGTGCAAAAAGGGAGTATAAGTAATTAATTGGTGTTGTGCAACCCCGATCGATATTTCCAATAATTTCATTTTGTTCATATTCATTTCATTCTTTTTGTTATATAGACAGCAGGGAAGACATTTATTATTATTCTAATATTAGTAAGAGTGAGCTGCCTATATTTTCTTGTAAATAAATGCTATGGCCTATTTGGGATTAATTTGGAGAGAATTTACTCAATATTTTTAGGCGTCAATATCCTGATTGTGCTGTCTGCATGTTACCAGACCAGTGCTATAAGAGTTGCAGACTTGTATGTAAAAGATCAAAAGTGATAATTTTTGCAATGTCATAAAATTTAGAGATTTACATTTTTTATTTTCAATATATTTCTAAAGCAAGGTTCATTCATCTGAAACAAATAACTGGTTAACTAATTTCACACCCGACTGGACTGGCAACTGGACAAGAATCCGTGGTTTGCCATATGATGATAAGTCATTTTCCTCTCTCCAGGGGTTCTCACAATTCATTCTCGTATAATCTTGAAAAATAACTTCACCCCCATATATGTTGTCTGTCTCTCTCTCTAAGGAACCAGAAACACTGGTCCTAACAAAAATAGTAGTTCAATGGCTACTTGACTTCAAATATTTGGATAAGTCTTTCAACATACTCTCAAACTTGTTTTGATACAGAGGTGAATTATCAGTAAACGAGATGATAAAAGATAGAATACGGAGATATTGTGCAGGAAACTACTGCTTTATTGTTAATAATTTTGAAAATGTACAATTGCTACTGTGGGAAATATTTTGATGATCCCAGAGTGTTTGTACCACTATGGGGGTAACTAATTTTGTTCACCTGTAAAGGAACTGAAACCTATATGCAGGGATATATCCACTTGGCTAACACAGATAGTCAAATTGAACTAAAATAGGGAAAATCGGAATTAAATTATGGCCTAACCCTAACCTGGTACAGAGTACCAAAAATTTGCACCAGCTTCAGAGCTCTGATACCAAATTCATCGTCAAGAGAAAGGTCCTAACGACATCCTGCGCAAGTCAAAAAATATCATTTTTTAAAAATTTATTGGTAATATTCCGGAATTTAGATTTTGTCATAAAATAATGAAAATTGTGAGATTTACTATTAGGAGTGAAAAATGACTGGAGGTGTGTCTTTATTAAAAAAATTCATACTCCAGTTGGTCCTGTTCTTCTAGTGGCCGATATTGTACGTGAAACTACTCTGCCTTATTGTTATAGATGTGATATTTTGAAAATGTTCATTTTCCTCCGTTTCTTTTTCAAACTTTCTTGAGTAATATACAGATTTTTTTCACTGATGTATTGTGTTGATTGTGCCAGGTGGTGAAACAATTTTTTTACTTTTTGAGAAGAGGTTATTCAAGGTCGGCTAGTACACAGATAACCCCTTACTCCAGGACTGCCCAACCCGCAGTTACATCTCCGATTCTTAGCGAAAAGTATGAGCATTTTCTCTTGTGTTTGGAAATCTGCAAGCGTCTGATTCAGCAACGCGCCAGTGTGCCATGTTCAGGTCATGTGTTTTCAGAGATTAGAATAATGAGCTGCTACTCTAACATTCGATATAATACTCAAATATTTTGACCATCCCTTGTTTTTTTATATATATTGTAATTTCTAATGTAAATCAGAACTTAGATGCCGTTCAAGTTCGGTAAAAATGTCCTCATGTGACACTGGAAAAGTTGGGCAGGCCTGCCCCCCTGACTGAGGGACTAGCCTAGTTTTAAGAGTGAAAAAATTCAATACTCGAGACATACATTTATGGACCAGTGTCCCAAAACCAGATATTCGTCCATCAATTTAAGAAAATGGATTCAATTGAAAATGCATCATTTTAAGAGTTAAGTCCTAATGGACTTCTTTATAAGAACAGATGTCTCATACGCAGATTCTAATTATCAGATGTTCGTTCATCAACTGAAGGGTGAAGTCCCACTGGGTGTTTGTGCCTCTGATTGGTCGGCTCGACAAGTCTTCCTAAAACATAAGCGATACTTGCCTCGCTCATGAAATGCCTACAACACTGTGCAAGGTCCTAGTTCAGCGTGAAATCATCCAATATACTTCCTAACATACATCAGCTTCTGCATACAAATATATATTTCAATTCAACAGTAACATTGATTAATAAAACAATTTCTTATAAATTAATCAACTTCTATAAATTCAAAACAAAGAAATCTTAAAAAAGAAGAAAAATGTGGCCCGCGGAGAGATGCCAATTTCAAATGGTGCGCAAAAACTGGTTTTTAATTTGATTTAATTCAGTACGCTCAAATCCTGCGGTGTTGCAAAGACTATACCCGAGTCCAATTTATTGTTAATGCTAATAACGTTACAACAGCTAACACCTAACAGATAGCTTGTGCGAAGTAAACAGCGCATGTCCTAAGTGAAAATACCCAACAGTGCCTGTAATTACTAGAAAGCCTATGTTAAATAAAGGCGTGGCCGCGGTTTCACACAGTTAATTTTATCTATTCTTTCTGTATTAAAGGTTGCCCACCCCTGGGTTAGAATAAAGCTTAAAAAACAACAACTTACACTTGACAGGCATATCTACGAACTTTGCTACATACCATGCATAATGTGCGACATAAATTTTACAAACAACACAACAGTAACTAAATCTGAATAAATAATAAAGGATTCGTACCGATATGACATAAATAAATAAAAACAATAAAGGGAACACTAAGAACAGAAGGAACACTAATTAGTGCAGTGTGGCTTGATGTCTGATATTTCGATAACATAAAGAATAGCTGAAATTTACCATAGTTTTTCTGTTTGCGAAATGAATTTGTTGATCTATATTAACAAGGCTGAGGAGTCCACATTTACGACGAAACGCAAAAATTCATTAATTTGACATTCATTAATTCATTTTACAGACATTTTTACGTTCAAACATTGATTTTCTCATAGTTCATAGATAGGTGGTCCTCAATCTTTTTAAAGACCGCAAACCAATTTACTGTTTTTTACTCGCCGCGTATCACTGACAAAGCCCCTTTTTTGGGGCGGGATGGCAAAAGAAACGTGCCGTGGGAGTATTTATAATGTGGCCAAACATCCTTTATGAGGTGACACGTAACTGAACAGAAAAGGGCGATCGCTAAAAAGGACCGGCAGCACTTTAAACACCGTTCAGCGAATACATACAATATGGAAGATGAAGATAAAGCGTTGCTGGCCTAATTTAGGCAATTAATTTTTGCAGAAATCCAAAGCTGCTCGCGTACCACTAGGGGGATTTTCAAGTACTACAGGTCGAGAACCATGGTCGAAAATGAATTAGGATTAAAAATGAATTTTTTATTAGCATTGAATCAAGGTTGGACATTGGTTTCCCAGACTTCAAAGCCCAATCTCACATTATCAAAATTAAAGAGCGAAGCTAAAATAATTTATGATAAATTTCAAACTGTCATTGATTGAGCTCTTTTGAAAAAGATTGTTGAAGAATCATAGTCGATAAAATTGAAGAAAAAACAAACATTTGTTGACAAAGAAACAGTCTGGTGGCCAAAGTGTTAGACTTAATTTTGTTGCAACCTTATTCAGGGTGAAATAGACTAGGCAGTTGTCAAAATATGGAAAATTCCAGTTTTATCAAAGAATAGTGACAGGTTAGATATCGGTAGATGCTCGAAAAGAGCTAAGTGGAAAGAGTTAAACTGGAAAACATCTTTTAAAATATTTTATGGTCAAAAAAAGTCAAATCAATAACCGTAGATAAATTTTTTAAATATATTTACTTCTGCGCTATATATTGCACTTCAATTGAATAGCCTTCATTCAAAAGCATCCCTGTTGTGGGGCAGAATAGAGAATACATTCGTATCCTGAGTCGATGAGACAGCTTAGTCATAAAGAGGAAATGATTTCCATAAAAATTTATAAGATTTCTTAATCATATAGCAAATTGGGTTATCAATTTTATTCCAGGGAGAGAAAAGACGATAATACCGCATAATCGTATGCGAATCACGGCCTCCCAAAGTACGGTAAGATTTTAGAATAGAGTTGAAACAAAATGTACTTCTTTAAATAGGACGAGATTTCAATATTTAGTGGAAAGCCAAGAAGACTTAGCATATGATAAACCAATGCCAGTTAGCAGTGCACATTGGGTATGCATAGACTTTTGACAAAAGCATTAGTTCAATAGAATATGTGTGAATGAATTATAAAGGGGAATACAAGGCGATCGCTAGAAAAGCAGAAAATTTGAAGGTCAGATGAGGTCATGAATAAATGCTAGCCCACTCTATTCTTTTTCAATACGTTTTTATTTCTTTTAGGTTCTAACTTGTTCCAGGTTTTATTTGATTTATATTTTGAAACCAACACTTTCAGATTGAAAAAGTGATTATTCTTTTAAAAATTTAAAATCTGACGCAGGGACTGATAAATTTTTGACAAATTTTCAGATTTTCAAGCGACCACCTTGTATTGGAATCACTGAGTATAGGACTATAATAAATTATTCCAGAAACTACACAGCTTTGAAGCCTTGATCTTGACGAGTAGCCTCATAAACTGCCAATTCCTTTTTTTCTTTTTTCAAATTCCGCGCTTCGTATAGCTGCCGATGCTCTATTATTCTTTGCACCAAACCAGCTGTGTTCAGCGTAGATTCCGTGCCAATTAAACGAAACTTTTCTTGCTTTTTTGGTTCCGCGTATGGATCCCCACCAACTGAATCCGCATATACTTTGCTATTTCCATGAATTACAAGATTGACTTTGAAATGAGCCATGATATCTCTGGAAACCGTATAAGGGGCTCCAATCACCACCTCATCGACATGACGACATGCTAGGACACTCAAAACTCTTTCGTGAAGATTCATAATCGGGTAGTTGCTTCCACAATAGCGATTCACTTCAGTATCAGTGTGTAATCCTACGATTACGTAATCTCCGTACGTCGCTGCTTTTTCAAGAAATGTTAAATGACCGATATGGAAGCAATCAAAGGCACCAGCGACGTAGATAACCTTATCTGTGGGCTTTGCTTCACGTCCTCCTGAAAACTGCACGATTCTTTTAGTAGTTGCGAGAAATTGTGAGACGCCAGTCCAAGGGCTGTGTCCGGAAGCATCTTTTTGTATTTGATGGACTCGTTCTTTGTCTGGTAAATCTTCTCCTTCCCGTTTGTGATGAGATTTTGTGACAAGAAGCATTCGACCGACAATATCAGTCGTAGAAACACCTTGTGTACGACTGACTTCGCGATAACGACCAGCATCTTTTACTTCTTGATACGCATCACTGCCATCGGCAGTTACGGAAATATCATCGCCATGGCAAACGAAATCACAATTGTATTTGTCCAAGGTTTCAATTGTTGTGCAATAAGGGGCTCCTTCTACGATCTCGTCAACCCATTTAATTGCTCGGACCATTCTGTAGCGTTCCTCTTGGTTAAAAACAGGCGGACCTTTATGTTTCGTAATTTCCTCATCGCTATGGACACCCACAATAAGGTAGTCTCCGAGCAGCTTGGCTTGGCGAATCAAATTCGCATGACCGAAATGAACCATGTCAAAACAACCATCCACCCATACGCGAACTTGCTTCTTGCCTGAACCATTACACAATGTTTGGCTCATGTTGGTTATTATTATAATAATAAAACAATTTATAAAAATATATAAATAAAATCTGTTACAGGAATAAAATTGTGTTAGTGTGCAGCAGGACTCTTAAAATATATAGATTAGGCATTTTCACTATTGCTATAGCATTCTTGCATTATACACATAAAGGTTCACTTTCATACAGAGTTTAATTAGTCTCGCAGAAATACATTTTGTGTTAGTGTGCAGTAAGACCCTTGAAGTTGAAATACTTATTACTTATTGATTTTAATCGGTAAGTATGTTGATAGGTATTTGTCTGTTTGTCTGTTAGATGCACGCAATATCTCTTGAAAACGAGATTGAATCTGCTCCAGATTTTGCATGTGCATTCATCATATGTCGGACCAGAAGCCACTTGATTTTGGATGAATTATGTCGTATAATTAGCGAATTATTAATTAATTAGTGATGGAACTCAAGGTGTCCTTATGGAGTAAGAGCGCTGTTTTGGGGGATCCCCTAACTTTCGATCGATAAGTCTTCGGTCTCTGACCGATATTCTCGTCTTTACTCTTGCTACATCTGTGACTCCATGCACAGTAATCAGAGGAGAAGTAGCGAGGGTATTCCTAACGCTTATTACATGCACCACACACAGACGCCGTCGATACCATATATTCCAGGTTTATTCGACTTATATAAGTTTATTTTGAAAACTCCACAAATTGAAAATGGAGAATTCTGGATAGAGCGAGAAAAACCTTCAAAAAAGTTAAAAACATGATGAGTGGACTACCAACACGCATTTACAAAAGAAAAACACTGATCTTGTTAAACAAGGCTCGGGCCAAAAACTAACACACAAAAAATACGCAAATGTATTACACTTTCGGGCTGTTGCAATAAATCCAATAAAACCAATTTAATCAGATACAAAGACAACGGGTGTAGATGTAATGTAATGTGATAAGGTGACGAGAAGGGTCAAAGCCATAAAAACTACATTAATTTAGCATCAGCAGATCAGTGAAAACCTAATAAAGTGGTCCAAGATACATAGAAATTAATTCAAAACAATGCTGGTTAATTCTGTGAACAGGCACTCATAAAAACAATTATCAGAAAAAGCACTAACTGACTAATCACACGTAAATATTTATGTAATTGATGAAGCCAGTGTTCTTAAAAACAGTATACACACAAAACAAAAAAAACTAATACGCCATGAATGTGTAAAAATGTAGCAAGTTGGCCTGGTTATAGGCAGTGGTGGAATTCAGCCGGTTCGCACCGGTTCTATAGAACCGTCTCACAGAATGAGATCAGCGAACCGGTTAGCATTACTGATTACTGTCAATGTTCTGTTTGTAACAGAACCGGCTAAAAAATATGACTTTTGTGATGAAACCGTCTGACAAAAAATTTGAATCCCACAACTGGTTATATCTGTATATAGGGTAGGTATTATGTTCCATTACAAATGTTTTATGAATATATCGTAACAAAGAGATTGTTCGAATTATCATTTATTTCTCATGTAGAATTTGCAGTTTCTGCCATCAGTCTGTCAGTTGAATTTCAATTCTATATTCAATTCAATTCTCTTATTGATAGTCCTGATCCAATATATTGGATGACAGTCTGCTAAGTGAAAGATATCCTAGTGCAAAATTAACTGTTATAGAATTATTTCTGTCCCAGACAAATAACAAATATGCCAAAGCGGATTTCTCATCTTCCTACAATACCGGTACAGCTGGAATTGACACTGAAGAAACTTTGAATATGGTATCTGAATATCGATCACTACAAAAATCGATTACAGACAGGCGGTACCGGTACCGGTATCCTGTTTCTAACCTAACTAACGTTATCTATACATAAATTGTTTTATCCTTGCCTTCTGTATCATGTACATTAACTAATATGGGAACTGTTACACAATAGAGACATTACAAAGATTAATTTCGCAATATAATGAGGCGACAATTTGTTGAATAAATAAATGACTGAGAAGTGCGAAACGACCTTTGATCGAACGATAATCGGGCGGGGTTACAAAACAGCTACAAATAATATATATGCGTAAAGTAAAGGGTGAGAGAGAAAGAGAGGGATTAGGATAAGAATTTACATACGGTATTTATCCCGGGGGAGAGGTAAGCCGATAAGACGGCTTAACAATATGGCGAACCACGGCCTTTCGTCCGGTTATCATTTCATGTCGGGTATGAGATTAGTTAGTTATTTGTTCTCAGAAGCATGGACTTGATGGTGGAGGAAGCCGTTACCGACCAGCGGTTTCGTGAACCACCCTACGGCGGCGAGGAGTCCAGCAATCCTCTTGCACATAACCATCCCGCATGGGATTCGAACCTGCAAACCGATGCAGAGTAATTAGACGTGCGGTGGCGAGCGTATTCTTAACTATTAGCACGATGAGCCACACCGCCGCGCCAATTTATTGAACCCGAAGCGGATGGTTTTGTTTTTGTGTTGTATAGAGAGACAGCGAGAGAGAAAGAGATTTATTATTTTTTAACCATAAAAAAAAACATAAATACGATGGTGATAATAACAAATATAAAACAGTAGAAATAAAGTTTCTTCGGTATGGTCTGGAGGGAGCGATACGACCACGAGGTCATCAGAGTCAGCTCTCACCATGTTGAATCAATCATTTTATTTCGTCACTCAGACATAAAAACAAAACAGCACAAAAAGTAAACTGATAAACAAATGCAGAGATACCAGGAAGGCAGGCATAACTTTAAATGAAGTTAAAAAACGTAAAAGCAATTGTTGCAAAGATTTGTGGACAACTCACACGGAATAATAACAAAATTTAGGTGGATAAATTAAATGTAATAGACTTCTAACGACTTCTTCCGTCCAACTATGGTAATTGAGAGATCACCAGAATTTACTCCACATATCATATATATAAATGAAGCTGATTTTAAATATTTGAATGCAGCAAATTCTGGGTCTGGGATTCTAGATTGTGTATATCTAAATAAGTAAATAGCTGTAGGAAACATTTTGCGTTCGAAGACACCAAAAAATACCTAACAATTTATCATATGTACAAAACAAATGAAAAAAATGCATGGATGAAAG
Organism: Styela clava; assembly: GCF_964204865.1. NCBI lineage: Eukaryota > Metazoa > Chordata > Ascidiacea > Stolidobranchia > Styelidae > Styela > Styela clava. The sequence goes on from NC_135258.1 coordinate 2,165,361, forward strand.
GCAGCATGGAGTTTTGAACATTGGGAATAGTGTGTAACTTTGCAAAATCACTACAAAATTTCCAAATTGATTCCATAGATGCATTTCTTTGATAAATTTGCAAACAAATATTGAACACAGTCAATCTGAATGAGAGTGCTATGCAAGTAGTGGGATCATTCTGCTTATATTCGCACCAATTGTAATATGTTCACAGTAAAAATATTTGGTACTCCTGAAGTATGCGCAACAAGTTGTCGCATAACCTGGTTCACAACCTGAGTTCAGGTTGTGCGCTATCTTGGTGGGCATACTTCAGGAGGTCCAAATATTTATGAGCGGTTATAAATTCTAGAATACTGCATCTGGGAAAAATGGAATCTCGTGAACGAGTTTAGTCTGTTCTTGAATGAAAAATGCTTTTTTGAAATTTGAGTACAAAATATGACAATATTTGGCCCACATTTTACACATGTTATTAAGGTAAAACATTTATATTCGATCTAATACAAACGGGGAGATAGCGAGCCCGGGGCAGAAAATATTTTGTAAATATTTGGTCTGATCAGGAGATTGGCTAATTCCCATGTACTATAAGACGAAAACTATGCCTTCATTGAGTCGCTCAATATAAGTGAATGAAACTAACATATCATAAATATTAAATTCAAAAAATAATTAGGCTTATGAAGTACAGGCTTGAAATATTTATTTACTGGGAATAAATAGTCACCTAATTAATTTATTTGAGGACGGTCACAGTTTTTTTTACAGGATCAAGCAAATATGAGTATTCCAATAATTTACATGCTAAAAATTTGAATAAGTATTAAATGATAATAGTATAGTAAAAATAGTATGATAAAAATAGTATTTAAGCACTGAATGCAATTAGGCTATACTGGTTAAGCATCAGTAAATGTAAGTTTTAATAAGAGTTAATATATAAAAATATGACCGTAACCGTAATAGTAACCGAACGTCTTTGATTTTGCTTTTCAATTGTAAGTTAGAATTATGCAGGAGACATCAATATGGTAATTCTGGCTCCCGACTCGAAAAATATTGCCGACCGCTAATATTTCTAAAGATTCTTGAACATTTCTGCCCCTCCTTATATATAAAAGGCATGGATTATTAGAGCTGATTATACGTCGGAATTTCAATACTTTCAGCATCTGTTTTATATACAACGGGCAAATAACGTTGTACAATGCAAAGGACTGCAAAGAAGTTGTAGAGTTTTGCACGACAGATTCCTTCACAAATCCAACGGTGGGTCTGAACAAATTCTGGTAATCATTGAGTCATTCATCTATGATCGTGAAAACAACTTTATCGCCAGTTTATACCTCGATTATTCTGGAGTTCCCCAGGGTTCAATTCTCGACTTACATTGTTCCTCTTATAAAGCTTGATCTTCCAAATAGTCTTATTTGCAATTTACTCATGATATTGCACAACACTCTATTGATGTGAAGTTCTATAAACAACTCCGCTTGGGCTTGCTAAATCTTTGGGAACGGACTTCCTCCATTTTTCATTTGAGGGAATTCTAGACGGACCAACTAGATTATACATCGCTGGGCAAGCCATCTCCACGGATTTGCGTCGGAATTCCGAACAGTCATTCTGTCGGTAATTTATATTTTCACATGTCGAAAATACGTAAGTATACTAATAGCAACGTAAAATATAAAAAATAATGTATTTCAGCGTGAAGGGAGACGCGATAAACCATCGACCAGCGTCACCTATGAAGGAGTCTAACATACAATCATAAAATACAAGAAAAAAAATCCGACCAATATTTACAAACAGAAAAACACGTCAATGAAAGTTGGATCTCTTTACAGTGGTCGACGATATTCGCTCCGCGAGTGCAAAGTTCACTTCTACAGATCCCTGATATGTTCGAACATGAGGCTTGTATGACCGTACTCAATATATTAGGCCGAGTACATGAAAGAAAATCAAAAATTGAATATGATTGACTCTCAATTTGAGTCTCAGCGAATTCTTTCCCTTCGACAAAATATGCGTCAATGTGCTTTATTTACAGATATTGTAATAGAAAATAGACCATGTTCTACTCAACTTGAGAAATAAAAACGCTTTCAGTCTTTTAGCCGCATAACTGAAATCGTATGCCGAAAGATAGATGGATTTTATATCGATGTCTTCACAAAAATCAAAAAATGCAAAGATAATGAAAATGCGAAGAATCTGTAAAGTGAATAAAACCTAAATACGAGAATATCGGTCGGAGACCGAAGACTTATCGATCGAGCGATAATTAATTAATTAATAACTCGCTAATTATACGACATAATCAACCCAAAATCGATAGGCTTCTGGTAAGAGATATGATGCATGCACATGCAATATTTGGAGCAGATTCAACCTCGGGTTCGTGAGATATCGCGTTCATCTAACAGACACACAGACACACGGACACACGGACACACGGACACACGGACACACGGACACACGGACACACAGGACACACAGGACACACAGGACACACAGGACACACAGGACACACAGGATACACAGGACACACAGGACACACAGGACACACAGACAGACAGACAGACAGACAGACAGACAGACAGACAGACAGACAGACTAATACCTATCAACATACTTACCGATCTTAAGATCGATAAGTAATAAGTTCACAAAAAATCTTAGCAAACAAACATGAATACAGATGATTGGTCCTTATTCAGGCGTCTCGCTTTGCAATATGATTAAATGCAATTTACTAACAATCACAACTGGACAGCCGCAGTACATTTGAGAAGGCATGTATATAAACAATCGATACAATTAGTTCTAAATTAAATGTGCAAGCATATCATTGAGTTCGTATTATAATATCGACTACATCATCTTGACAAAAATGTAAAAATCGACTTGAGTTCTCGGATATTACGTTAAGGCATTTGAATGTTTTATATCAGTACGATTTGCAAAAAGACTTGTCCAAACTCAATTAACTTTGCTTGAACTTATCTTCTGTGATCTGTTGTTGTTTTCATTTGATTCCATGTTTTGATTTATTAGTCCTGTGATTTTAAATTTACTCGTTGACGCTGATTTGGTTTATGCGACGCAAATTCACCTAGTGGGACATTTAATGTTTTGTGCTTGCTTTAATACAACCAAATTACTTCAATCCAAAAAACTTCATTTATGACAAATTCACAACTTCATAGCAGTTTTTCTGATAATATTAAACCGTAAACTGAATTACAACTGCCGATATCCACCAACGTGTAATTCTACGCTTTAATTCCTCATTGTCTCAGTTACTCTTGACAAATCAGTGGTCGCCGTATATGTATCTAAGTATAAGTTTATTTCGATCTCCCCTAAAATAAAAAAAATACACGAAACAAACAGTGAACACAAAAAACATAAGAATGAACACACAGAATAATGGGGAATATCGGGACAACAAGCAAATCCTTTAGTAAGGTTTAAAACACGCAGAAATGCATGTGTCTCTTCACCCATTTCACGCACACAAACATATTACAAAATAAAAACACGAACGTATGTAGTTCGGGCGTCGTCTAACTTATGTAACAAACAAACTGCAAGTGCGGTAGATTCCAAAGTGTTTACATCGAACGGACATGATTGGCTTGTGTCTATGTATCGTTTCGAATTTGTTTACATTAGCCCCTTGAAGCGAACAGATAATTTGAATGGCGTAATCGTAAACAATTGCTAAATAGGCCTAGGTGAAAACAGTGTTAGCAAAAGTAACAAGTGAGCTATGCTCAAATATATGGACACGTAGCGCCACCCAGTAGCAATAATTTTGATGACGTCATAGCGAAAAAAAAAGTAATAGCCTTCTGGAGAAAAATTTTATCTTTAACCACTGAAAATATCAAAGCAATTGGTCCAGTATTCGAAGAGAAAAGCGATTTTTTAAAAATGGAGACGAAGACAAGTAACAATAAATATAACAACAAAATTTTGAAACGATCGTTATGGCCACTAAACGTGTCCAATAAATGAATTACAATGTCTTCATATGGAATTCTTCATCATAAATAAAATCCGACGTGGTGCTGTGCTTTAGTGTATGAGGTGCAATGTAGTTTTACATAAAATGCCTGGTCATTTATCTTCCTTAGTTTTTTGCGATGCAAGTACGTAAAATTGGGCTGACACTTCAGGCAGTCTTCATTATCCTATTCTTTCGTTGTCCATCATTTAGAATGTTAACAGTTTCTTACTTTTCTATTTCATTTGTTTCCAGGTCCAATGCCGGCAACCAAGTGGTTATCATTGCTCAGATGTGAATCTACCTTATTTACGTTTGATTGCGCGTGACCTTTCCCCCGAGAAATTCGTCATATAGCGTTGTCTCTGAATATACATATTACAAGACTTTCCACTTTATGGAATTCACATTTTTTCGAACATTTCCTCGACAGATCGACTTGAATTGTTCTATTGCCTTGCTCTGAGCCAGTCACTCTAGATGTCGCTAACGAGTCAAAATGATCAGAAAGTTGCCACAAATAACACTAGGTTGCTGTTAGTAGGGGGTTTGTTCGTCGTTATTAACTACCTACGCTAAGCAATTATCGCAGGGAGGGAGGTTCAAGAAAACCAAGAGTAAAGAGCATTGAATTGAATACTGTTCAGTCATTTTGAAAGATAAAATAGATAGATGGATACATAAAAGAGAAAACACAAAAGACGAACACACAGTGCGAAATATATTAGGTAAGTTACATACCTAAGTAATTAACATCAAATGAGATTTAGACATGTTACCCATAAGTACTACATTGGTCCTTTCTCTTCTGACAGAGGATATAAAGTGAAAACAAGATGAGATCTATTAGATCTATCAGCTTGTGATTTATGAATTGATTTAGGCTTTAATTTTAAAATGGACAAGTTGAATTTATGTGAGTGTTGTTTTATATTGTTTATTTTACTTTTATCTTCTCTGTAATTATAAATTTCAATAAGTCGTTTCTCTTCTTGGATTTTCTATAATTACTGGCAAGGCAGAAGCAAGACTTAATGACTTTATGAAAAAGCAGATTTTTCAATTCATGACACGCAACCAACATAGACAGGCATTAATTTGTATTCTTAATTGTATATGTATTAAATGTATGTATATCCAATTATATTGTCCTATTTGTATCTGAATATGACATGATAAGTAATTACTCTGTGCATTATAGAAAGACCTAATCTAACTGTGATGTGAAAAGAGAGTAAACCAAGAAACATTTTAGGTTTGTTTGATGCAAGTATACACATCTGTGGTTACATAAAAGTAAAAAGTTTATATATTTATAATATATATAGATGTTTCTGACCGAAAGCAAACTTTTTATTAAGCAAACTGAAAGAATTGTTCAAATTTATGTTGTGACTGCTAATCTTTTACATCAAGTTTTATATCACATTTTGTTTCTTGTATTGTTTCTAATTGTATACTACTGTACTACCTGTAGCTAGACAACACATTTTTTATTGTGTTGACAAATGTTTAGGAGGATTTTACAGGCAGTTTATTCTGAACTATCTGTTGTAAATGAGATATTCTGCAGTATAAAAAAAACAGTGATAGTACTTGTATATTTATTTATATGTGATATATCAACATATGAACAATTACTTAAAGGGAGACTTTACGCAAGCATGCTTTGTAGTCTGGACTTTGAAGTCTGGACTGATGATTTTTTTTGTTTATGCTTTGAGTTTGTTAATAGACAAGGCGTGTGTAACTTACATGTGGTAACAGCTAGTTGATTATTTAGTACCAATATTACTGTCTACTCTGCTCTAGTAACGTAAAGTTAACCTGCTTTTACGTTAGCCAATTCAAAATCCTGACTCCCCCACTGAGCATTTGTGAAGTAACAAAGAGTAGGCCTATATGTCAAGCAGATATATTGTAAAGCAGGTCTTCCCAAACCGCTACCCGCGGGCCAAATCCGGCCTGTGTAATGATTTAAAATGGCCCGCTGAGCTTAAGTGAAATAGTGTTATACAGTTTTGTTACTACCTTTTTGCAATGTAGATACCGCCAGTTATTATGTTATTATCACAGTTTAGGCATGTGTTTGTCGTAGGAATTCAATTATATCGGTATCCAGTATGTTCTCCAGCTTTTCATTTTATGGGGGGGGTGTTCCCGAAATTAGCGGGTGGTAAAAATTTTGCAACTTTTGAGCGTTTTCCGTCTAATTTCAGTCAGAAACATATGTAACTAATACAAAATTATGTCGCAAATTTGAATAAGTCATGCGGTATATGTGCCAATCGAAAAAGTTGCAATATATGGTTTAATTTCGAAAGGAGGGAAAAAGTAAACAAACAATAACAAATTTCATATTTTATATGACAAATGACAATGATCTGGAGACTGAGAATAATTGCAATTACGCCAAAGTTAATAGGTAAAAATTCTTCCTGTAATCAAACTTGCCCCTAAGTTTAGTGAAACCTAAAACTTTATTTTATAATACTCGAGTTTGGCGAAAAAGCACTTACCGTAACTTTAATACTGCAAAGATATGGAATGTACATTTTCGCAATTAACAATGAACGATACAACTGGATCTGAAATCCTGTCTCAACTAGTGTTTAATTGTCAACGAAAGAATTACTCCTGCCTATTCGAGAAATTTTCTTTGAATTAAGAAATGACAGAACGCTAGGACTGAAATTCAGCAAAATACAAGTTTTGGCAAGTTTTATAAGTGTGCCACAAGTTAAAAAAAGTTGCGGAGCACTGTGGTAGAACAAACAAATTATCATTCTAGTCCTTTGTCCAGTTTTTGATGATCGTCTAAACTAGGGGTCAGCAGCCTACGGCGCTTCACTGAATTATAGTAACAAGCTGTTTTGACAATTTTATACTTTATGTAACAAAATTTATTTTGAGACATGTCTAGACTAAATTATAGTATAAGCCTATAATTTAGTTATATTAAGACAAAAGGCAGAAAAGTTGATGCAAATGGTTCAATGGCGCAAAAAATATTCAAATGGTCAGTCTTCGCGCGCTACTTAAAATTTAACTTCTGATCTGTGTGAAAAAATGTGATTCATTGGTCATCCGTTCGGTTTTTAACTTTCTAAAAATATGTGCGGACAGCCAATGACTTGCAAGCTTTAATTTTGACACACAAGCAACAAAAGGTTGCTGACCCCTAATCTAAACTGTGAATAACCAGTGATGTTTAAATTTACCACTATTCAGAAATATCAATCTTTTCTATAGGTTTACCCCTTCCAAAGTATGAATGAATTTTCTGGAATATGTAAATATTATGTAGAATGGCGTTCTAATAGAAGTATAGTATTTTAATATACGGTCAAAGCAGAGAGTGTTGTGAACATTCCTCACGACTGTAATCAGTTATATTTAGATTCAAAATATGAATAGATTTTAGAAATTAGATTTTATATCAAGTTTTATTAACCATGGAATATTCCGAGAAACGTAAACTTGACAGAGTGTCTAGCATTTAACAAAGATTGGATACCGAAGTAATTTTTTACAAAGGTTGGCAACAAAGGAGTACGTTTACTGTGTGGTCAAAGTGTTGCGGTGCTAAAAGAGTACAACACTAGTCGTCAATATGTGACGAAACACGGAAACGTGATTTATAATTTTCTTAATTTCATTAGCGAATAAATATGTGATTAAGACATTTAATACTATTCACAAAATAATCTGGCCCGCCGAGGTCTTCATTTTCCTACATCTGGCCCGCTGACTTGAGAAGTTGCCCACCCGAGGTCTAGATCAAGGTGAAAAAGATTTATTCCCAAGTTTTGCGACTTACTTCTGTTATTGAGGGACTGGGATACACATCTTTAAGGCACTCCAAAAGTGTTTGTACCAAGATGATGCACAACCTGAACAATCTTAACTTCGTATACACACTATGTTCTGGTTGTGCGCCATCTTGGTACAAATACTTCGGGGAGCACCCCTTTTACTGCTACATTATTTTGAGCTGATACTTTACTTTGACTCCAACTATAATCAGCTTGGCAATATGTTTTCAATAGAATCTTACTTTTACTTTTTATTCACGATTAGCAAACCTATCTATTTGGCGGTGACAACCATTACAAAATTATCAATAGGGTGTGGCAAATAATTTTTTTCTTTTCTAGTATTTTTTTTGTTTACTGTATAGTATACCCTAAATTTATCACGTTTTATTTATAATTAAATAATTTCTTAGTGGATGTGTGTGTGTGTTTGTGGTGGCTGGTGGGTGCATGTGAGCGTGTGTGAAATAACTTAATAATTTTAGGTGTGTAAACACTAAACACGTACCTTTTCTTCTTGGCAAAACCTTCCATCTTATATTCTGTACGTTATAAACATTATCTAAGGTTTCGTTTGCTCTCCTGATTTCATAATCAGTTTTTGGACACGTAGTGGACGTAATGATCGTTTTAATATTATGTTGTTCTTAGACTTGTTGTTGTTCTTTGACACGTTTTGAAGAAATCGCTTTTCTCTTCGAATACTGGACCAATTGCTTTGAAATTTTCAGTGGTTGAAGATAAAATTTTTCTCCAGAAGGCTATTACTTTTTTTTTTCGCTGTGACGTCATCAAAATTATTGCCACTTGCTGGCGCTACATGTCTATATATTTGGGCGTAGCTCTCTTGTTATTTATTTGTTTTTATCTGTCAGGTGTATTGTTACGCTGATTATGGAGTCGAAATGAACAATTTATTCGTAACATGGCATGGAATGAGAATTTCACATTTTCAGTTTATTTAAGAAATGTCCTGTAAATGAAACTCTAAGCGACTTTCAAGCCAATATTACCCATAAACAAGAAATGTTTTTACCATAATCCAGTCAACAAATTAGATGTTGTTTAATAAAGAGCAAACTAGTTGTTTTCACTAACTTGTTATTCCAAGACGTACCAGTCAATATGAGAACTTTAATTACATTGTGAACAGATGTTAGTGTTTTATCATAACTTGTGTAATAATAAACGTTAGTCTACTCTAGTTCTATACAGGCATAGTTGGCAGATTTAAAATTCTATGGCCGGACATGAACAACACTAAAACATGGATTGACATCAATGTCTCATAGCCGCTTTTTGAGTCATGTGTTAACACAGCGTGATATCATAAAGCTAGCAAGCTCAGTGCTACCCAGTATTTTAAATATTGCAAATACGTCTGGCATTGAACCTAACATTCACTGCCTTGTTGAAGCACACTAAAAAATACACTCATCTTGGTCATCACATTGAAAGCAATATTTGTATTATGCTTTGTTTTATTTAAATCTTCTATAATTAGGCCAATGTTACTGTATATGTCCCTATAGGTCACTGATGTCTTAAAATAAGAGTATCTGTTTCGCATATTCAACTCTTTTATTAGAAATATTGAGAATAAACTTTTCGATTTTTGTCCAACTATCGTGATCATATAACCCAGGAATAACCAGCCATACTTGAACAATATGTATACATGCTCATCCTGTGTTTCCATTACATTTGAACCCGCGTACAGTAGAACCCAAGTACATTTGAACCAAGTACATCTGAACCCACGACAATTGCACCTGAATGCTATTGCACCCATGGAGATTTTTTTTGTTTTACGGATATTTGAACCCATACTAACCCTAACCCATGGGTTTTAGCACCCGCATATAGATTGAACCTGCGGATATACACACGGGTTCAAATGTACACAGTTCAAATGTACGTGGGTTCAAATGTACGGTCACCTCATCCTGTTAGTGTTCAAATCCTCTAGGATTGGATTGAGTTGTCTGAAATACTTAAATCTGGCATGGACAGTGATATAATTGAAGTAATTCATAGATGAGCTAAACTTGATTAATAAAATATTCAACTCAACTATACAAAATGTGTTGGTATGTAGCCCATTTCAATTTAATCTGAACAACACATGGAATGAGAATTTCACAATTTCAGTTCATTCACAAAATGTCAAATAAAAGAAACTCAAGACAAGTTTGAAGTCAGCGTCAACCATTTTACATCAACAAATTTTTTTTACCATCAAGCAACATATTAGATAGTGTTGTGTAATATAGAGCGAAGGAGTGGTTTTCACTAGCTCGTTATTCCAGGACGTACCAGTCAATATGAACACTTCAAATGCATTGCAACAAATGTTAGTGTTTTTTTTTAATAATCTTCTATAGTTAGGGCCAATGTTACTATATATGTCTCTGTAGGTCACTGATGTCTTGAAAATATCTGGTTCGCATCTTTAACTCTCAACTCCAGAGTAAACAACAAAGAAATTTTGTTTTTTTGTCCAACTTTTGTGATCATCTACACCAGAAATAACCAGCTATACTTGATCAGGATTCAAACATACTAATCCTGTTATGTGTTCAAATCTTCTATAGTTAGGCCAATGTTACTGTACATGTCTCTGTAGGCCACTGATGTCTTGAAATAAAAGTGTCTGGTTCGCATATTTAACTCTCAACTCCACGGAGTAAATAAAAGTAAAATTTTGATTTTTTGTCCAAATTTCGTGATCATCTACACCAAAAATAACCAGCCATACATGAACAATATTCAAACATACTAATCCTGTTAGTTACTATCCTGTGTAATGTTAGCGTTCAAATCTTCTAGGATTTGAATGAATTGTCTGAAATACTTATATATGTCTGGCATGGACAGTGTTATAATTGAAGTAAATCATGGATGGGCCAAATTTGATAAATCAAATATTCAACTCAACTATACAAAATGTGTTGATATGTAGCCCATTTCAATTTAATCTGAACACAGCATGCAATGAGAATATAACATATTCAGTTTATTTAGGAAATGTGTTATGAATGAAACTCAAAGCGGGTTTTAAGCCAGCCTCAACCATTTTACATAAACCAAAGATTTTTTACCATTATCCAAGCAACATATTAGATAGTATTGTGTAATATAGAGCAAAGAAGTTGTTTTCACTAGCTTGTTATTCCAAGACGTACCAGTCAATATGAGCACTTCAAATGCATTGCAACAAATGTTAGTGTTTTATCATAAATTGTGTAATAATAAACGTTAGTCTACTCTAGTTCTATACAGGCATAGATGGCAGATTTAATATTCTTTGGCCAGACATGAACAACACTAAAACATGGATTGACATCAATGTCTCATACTTGGTATATGCCAACTACTGTATCCATTATGGAATGTCTTCACCCTTTAGAGTCTCAGAAGAGTTTGCCTTTTTCTTGCTTGTGCTCACATTTGAATGTTTTGCCCCAAACTACTGGCTGACTGACTACAGTAATCGAAGCGTGAATTTTGCTGTATAATTTTGATAAGTTGCTCCTTAAGTCATGTGCTAACACAACGTGATATCATAAAGCTAGTCAGCTCAGTGCTAACCAATATTTCAAATATTGCAAATACGTCTGGCATTGAACCTGACATTCAAGGCCTTGTTAAAGCGCATTAAAAAGAATTCACTCATCTAATTGAAATCACATTGAAAATAATATTTGTATTACGCTTTGTTTTATTTGAATATGTAGGGCTAATTTTAATAATCTCCTATAGTTAGGGCCAATGTTACTGTATATGGCCTTATAGGTCACTGATGTTTTAAAATAAAAGCATATTCAACCTTCAACTCCAGAAATATTAAAAATAAAATTTTTGATTTTCGTCCAACTTTTGTGATCATCTACACCAGATATAACCAGCCATACTTGAACAATATCCAAACATAGTAATTGTGTTGGTGTTCAAATCTTTTAGAATTCAATTGAATTTGATAAATCTGGGATGGACAGTGTCAATGTTCCCTCTAATTTTTTGTAGTATGTGTGCGCAGAAATTTTGGTATGTGCGCACTTTTTTGGAAATAACTAATATTTGTGCAAAAACCAATGAAGAAATTTAGGCGTTCTAACCGGGTAATAAGTGGGCCAACAACAGACTTTCTCAATCTGCCAACGGAGCACATTGTTACATTACATCGAAATACGTCTGTGCGCAGTAAATCTATGCGTGTGCGCACCCTCTGAAAGCTGTGTGCGCGCGCACACGCGCACACCTTAGAGGGAACACTGGACAGTGTTATAATAGCTGTAAATCATAGATGGGCCAAATTTGATAAATGAACAATGCAACTATACCGAATGTGTTGATATATAGCGCATTTCAATTTAATCTGAACATGGCATGCAATGAGAATTTCACATTTTCGGTTTATTTAAGAAATATCACATGAATAGAACTCGAAACGAGTTTAAGCCAGCGTCAACATTCTTACATACACGAAAAATGTTTTTACCATCATCCAGGCAACAGTTTTGCGTAATATAGAGGAAAGTATTTGTTTTGTGGGATTGTCATAGCAAGGAATGGGCAATTCAAAATACCGAATCCGAATGATTCGAAATATAGAGTATTCAAATCCAAAAGCATCCGATAACAGGTTTCGGTTTCCGCATGTTTGGCGCCGAGTATTAATTATTGGATTTCGTTTTTCCAATATATTATTATCCAAATAGGGCCGTTCTTTCTCGCGTTGGAATGCTACGCGCTACTTGTGTTTTCTCTCAAAGAACCCGTTAAAGCGACATACATTAGACAAGGTAATATCACTCGACATATTCAGAATTATAAGAAGACGGCGATAAACACCACACGGTGATGACTTGTTATTGCACAATTTTTATGTTTCCCACTTTACAGTCTAGTTAACATATAATAGTTATTGGTGCCGACTTACTGGAGATATCCTGATTACCATGCTTTATTTTACATTAATTGAAAGATTTTTCACGGCCTATGATTTCTTTTGCAAAAAATGATGTAAACCGGAAGCCAGGCGTTAAATGTTATAATATTGTTTGCGATAAATTTCGATCAAATATTATTTGTGCATAATTTGAATACTTATATGACATCTTTCTCCAAAAGTACAAAGTCTTCGAGAAAACAAAAGTTATATCGCAAAACATGGCACAATTATTTTGCATTCCCAAGAGATTGCATTTTTTTCAAAACCAAGTTGGCGATCCTATCGTCCAATATTGACACACGTTTGGTCGAGTATATGTGGTATTATAAAAATAACAACACGAGGGGTTATTCTTGCGGGATATCTTTTAATATCATTTATCAAAAACAAAATCGCAATGTAGAATATTACCAGATTTACAAATATACAAAATATATGAAAATCGATATCCACTTACTTATAAATAACACATTTTTATTTAAAAAAAACTTCCTCAGGTCATTGAACATTTCCCTCTCTCACAAGTTTAAGATTAATAATTCGAAACGTGTAAGAGAGAGATTCTTGCTATCGATTCGGTCAAAAAAAATTAATTCGCTTTATCGACTAGGTCTTATTTTGAAGGGAGGGCTTTTATTAAAAATCATTTTTAACATTCAGGCTGATACTCAGGCTTATTTCCTGGAAAACACGGCATATTCCGATAAGAAGTTAGGAACAGGAAAATCAAGATTTTGCTATGGAAAATTAATCTTTCGATGTTATTGAATACAAAATCACGATTACGGCAACTTTTTTTTACGAGTCTTGCTCGCACAGAATAAAACGTCGGCCCATAATTGATAATATTTGATACTGGGTAAATTTAATAATTTACACAATAATTAACGTGTTACCTACGAAGTGCAGTAATTATTTAACAAATATTATTGTAACAATTATTTAAAGATGCTTCACATTTAGTTTTTGTATCTTGCCAGTTTACTATTGAAATACAAAATGCAAGTCCTAAATTAGTAATAACACGTTTTGAGAAACGCCCGTGTTGTGACTTGTGAGAGACGCTCAGACGTCGACGGGTCGATAGAGGTAAAATGATTTTGGGATCATCGCTCTCGGTGTGTGTGCCAATGCGCTCAGGCATACACACACACACACGCGTAGTATGATATAGCTCAGCGTATTTCCGCTCCTAGAGCTGTTTTCGTTTATACAACTACATTCCAGAGGGAGTGCATTGCCGCATACCTTCGTATAACGAATACTATTTTACGAAAAAAGGGAATGTTGTTTCTACGCTTGGATAAACATTAGTTGTACTACGGATTGCCCAATATCAGTTTTAAAGTAAGCGCTGGTTTTCAAATAAAATGAATATTTTAGCTCAAGCACAAAACGCGGTTGGCGATGTACAGAGCGGAATCGTGTCAATCGGTCATTAATTTTGGCTGATGTGCTTGCTAATTATATTCTCGGAGTCAAAATGACCAAATTCCTCTACTTTTTAGCCAAATATATTTAACACATATTATTTGCTTAACCATCTTTGATGTAAATCGCAGGGATGGCCAATACCAAATAATTCACTATTTCGAATACATTCGAAAATAAAACCAAATAAAGGAAGCTTATCTTAGTGTATGAAGGAATTTGCATACAATAAACAATGGAATAACTGTTATTTACAAGCTGGCTACCAGACATTTTATATCCGCCGATTGCTGTGATATTTTATAGTAGTATGGCTTTTTTATTCACGTTAGTACGAAAATACGAATCAAAATTAATTAAAATCGGCCAGTTTACCATACATTTCATACCCGCCGATTGCCGTGATATTTTATAGTAGTATGCCTTTCTTATTTTCGTTAGTAGTTAGTACAAAAATACTAATCAAAAATTAATTATACTCGGGCAGTTTACCACACATTTTATGTCCGCAGATTGCCGCGATATTTTAGAGTTGTGATTCTTGTGAATGCTTTTATTTTTTCGTAAGATGACGCAACCATGAGTTACGCTGAACAGAATTAAATTAAAATACGGTAAGGCATTTTGAATGCTGGTATCCTTCATGGATTTGAATATTTTGTCGCAACAAAAAATCATCATAGCAAAATTATTTGCCAAAAAGCGGGAAGTAGAATAAATTATTTTTCCGTGGGTACGAAAATACAAATCAAAAGAGATCACATAAATTTTGAAATATTCAAGGCAAAAATATTTTTGGTAAAATTCTCATATTTTATCGTCTTGAAAAATAATGCCTGTTTGTGTTTGTTGGTAACACATAATATAGGATTCGGTATTCTAAATTTAATTCAAGTATTCTTGAATAGTAAATTATTCTACATTGCCCATTTGTGGTTTGTGGAAGAAGTCTGAAACTTTAAATTGACTACATGAAAGACCTTGTGGTGGTAGGACATGGCAGTAAAAGCAAGAAATTTTGTCAGCATTTAAAGCTTTTTAACCGTACCTAGAGTGGACTTGTCAGCTTTGAACTGTTATATAACTTGGCACTGTTGTTCATTTATTAGCATGTGAGTGTAAGGCGTGTTATGGTTGAATTTTTGACTTAGACATACCTCAACCATTTTTTGTTTTTGTAAATTTATTTATCTCAAATGATTAAAAATTTGTGCTTCTGTGTTCAACAGATATTATAACGTTAACATACTTTGAATAGTTTTCATTAGCATATTCTCTATGTTATGATTACATTTGGACTGCTTGTCTTGAAAAATGGCTGATCAAGACCAACCACAAGAGGGAGCTAACGTTGTGAACATTCAAGGTGAGGATCAGTAGAATTTTATTTAGATAATATTGCATTTTTAGAACAAGATTGTAATTAAAAACCTGAAGTGATGTTTACATTTCATATCAAGTCAGGTGTTTAATAAATTACTAGTCGGCTAGTGTCAGTATTTCTCAATGTCCATTAAACCTTTCCAAATATTAGTTTGCCAATTTTAGTTTGGATCATAAATCCCATGTTTTCATATTTAAAAGAAATTGAAAACCCTTGTTTTATTGAAAGCAATCTATCATATGTAGTTCATTCATGAACGATGTTGAACCTTTTTTCAGATGCACAAATCAATGAACTGCATGCAGCCAATGTGAATCGGCTTCATGCCCAGGCAGACATAGTCCAAGTGGGTGACATTCAGCAAGCTCATGCAGAGTTCATTCATGCAGAAAATGTTCAGAACCTCCATGTGCACTATGACAATAATGGTATGGTTTTTTAAAATTGTTGTTATTTTTTAACAAGCAATGTTTTTCTTTTTAATCCATAAATGACTGTTTCAATTTGAATAAAATATTTATCCTGAAGGTATATTTTTTTTTCAAATTTTAGAGTAAAATTTGAATGTAAACTTTCAAAACAACCCTTGTTGTTACCTGACAAAACCTCGGGTTCAAAGAAATAACACCTTAGTTGTGCTTGTGCATGAAGCTTAACTGAGGTATTTGGATGCCTCAATATGAACATGTTCAGGTCGGCTTCTAAGTGGTAATCTATATTTTAGTGCAGTATGTCCAACTTTATTCCATCATAAACTGGTAACATTTAAAAAATATTCTCTTGTACCTGCAAAAAATATTGAAATGGACGAAACATATGATGATCATTTTGGTAATGTTGCCAATTAGCATTATAGGAAATCCCAACAACTTTCCAATTGTCAAGTCTTATGGCTGATTACTTGAGTGAAAACGAAAATATAATATTTTCATCGCCTCATTAAATAGCAATGACTGCCCAGTTTTATCTAATGCTATATGTCTTTAATGCTATATCTCAAAACAAACCATTCTATTCAAGTAATTATTTATCATTAGCAGTGGCGCAGCCAGTTTATTCTCTCTAAATCACAAATTTGTGCCACGATAAAGATGATAATTATTTTAATTTTGTACTTGCACGGAATTGTGAATTCGGTGAGAGTTATTATACGAGGTTCCAAAGACAAATGAAGGAGTAAATCCGCGATCTAAATTTTTTGATTGAAAAGCGGCAATATAAAATAATGAAAATAAAACCGTAAACAATATAAGTTTTGTTGAGTCCCATGACAGTCTAAAAACGCTTTTCTAGTCATTGAAAATCGCAAAATTTAGTGTTATTACACATTATGTTTGCTCGTCGTTTAGAATCAGACCGTCACTAAAATCGGAACACCGTTAATTGTGGGCGGGGTTTGCCTTTTTATTCATTACTTTTATATTGTTTTCTGAATTTTTTGTATTATCATTACACAAAACGCGATTTTTTTTCCCGGTATGTGATGATAGATAAGAAATTAATCTAAAAAATATCGATCAATGTTTATTGTACTGAAATAAATTTTACTCCATGAGAATTACCAGCAGATTTTTCGAAAGGTTTTATCTTTAAAAATAATCGGAGTGACAGCATTGCGATTGAACGGAGTCAGTGTTACAAGTACATCTCAAATTTGTCGAATTCGCAAAATAGAAAAAAAAGTATGGATCAAAACAATATATAATCGGGCAGTTTACCACACATTTTTATGTCCGCGGAATTCCGTGGTGTTTCAAAGTGGCTTTTGTTTTGTCGACGCAACCGCAGATCAAATTGAACACAATTAAAATAATAAAGCAGGACATTTTAAATATGCCCTTATCGGTCATGGATTGATTACTTTGCACAAGAGAAAAATCATTTTTCGTTGAAAAAGTCGGATCTTTTAAGTGGCGTAATCGCGGCGACTGTTCGGCATGTATTTCGAGGCGGTGAATTTCTATTTTTGATTTAATGGTATACTTTATATCTATTTTCATTGTATGAAGTAAAATTGTACTAAACGTGATTTTATACCAGATATCAAGATTTTACTAACGGCGATAACGAGGTCGCAAGATTGCAAAAGTACGTATCAAAATTAAATACATCAGGCAGCTTTTCTCATATTTTTATGTCCACAGATCGCCTTGGTAGTTTACTGCAGTAATGTTTTTATTTTGACGTAAGAAGTCGCAACCGCGACTTACGTTGGACACAATTGAATTAATATATAAGGACATTTTAGATTGTCAGAAGCTGAAAAGGCGGCTTTATTAATAACGAGCGCGTGATCGTGGTGATTGTTACAGACGGCACTGGAAATTACCGATTTTGCCCCCCCCCCCTTTTGAAGATCCTGGCTGCGCGCCTGATCATTCGCATTTACTTTTCATCGTTGGGTCCCCCCAAGTCAAGTCATAAAAAAGTCCCAGTAATCTGACCCCATGTGGTTACACATAGACGAACAGTTAACAATTTTGAATGTACTATTGTACTATGAGCGTTTGTTTGTTGAAAGTTCAGTTCCACTTTATTTGACACCAAACACTCATCTGTGTTGATAATTATACAGTCTTTAGTATTCTTGAATTATTATTTAGAAATACAAAATCGAAATTGTGTACATACACTTATCAACCATCAAATTTTACCAACTTCACAAAATTGATAAAAACCTTTAAATTGGACCAATCTCATGCACTTACTGGTAAACCACATTTATTTTTTGTTTTAGCCTTTTAAACAAAAACCATGGCCATGAAAACTGATCCACTATTTAAGTTAAGCATTCGACTTCGACTCTGGACCAAAAGCAGAATATTTTCAACTTTAGTTTCAATATAAATTTACGAAACTTACCCTAATCATTTTTAGTTCTGCACCCTCCAGCTGCACCACAACTTCAAGTACAAGCTGATGAAGCTTCTCCCAGGACTATGCAAGAAGAAATGCCGTCGACTTCAGGTATGAATCACGAATCATGTCAAGTATTTTTATTATGAATAAATATAAAGCAAAATTACAAGCATTCATTCAGAAGTCATGAACAATAAATGATTTGAACTTTTGTTATGTAGGAGACTGCTTTTGAAACTCAGTTTAATCAGTCATGGATGTTCTTATGAGCTTTTTGAAAAGACACTTATATTTCTTTATCCTGTATACGCCCACTATGACTATTATGTAAATGACAGGACGGGGGTAGAGAAAAGTCGATAAAACAACTCGATCATATGGCAACCATGGTCTCTCGTCTGGTTACCAGTCCATGCCGGTTATGGGGTTAGTTAGCCAGTTATTCGTTTCATCAAGTCCATGCTTCCCAAAACAAATAACTGGCTAACTAATCCCATACCTAGGGTTACCATATTTTTGTGACTTCAAATCGGGACGCCACGAAAGACAACGACCCCTTAGCTGTGATTTTATAACTTCACATTTTCCGATTTTACTACATAGGCCTACATTCCTACATTTAAAGCTGTCTCGACTGTCTTTATTGACCATATTGTTATCGAAATTTCACGCGCATATTCTCTGTCCAAATATCGGGTTCAGTTCGAAAAATAGGAAGGAATTGACGTTAACGATACTGGTACAAATAATTCGAATTTAGACTAATTAGTATTGGTTTTACATGCGATACGTCTGCCATCAATGGGAATCAGCGGGAAACGGACGCATTCACACTCAGTTAGGAGGCTAGCGCTGCGCTACACAGAAACAACAGTAACGAGAACATGTTTGTGTATTATGCTGAAAAAGCGGGACTTTTGGCTGACTTATCGGGACGGCGGGACAAAACGCTGAAAAGCGGGACTGTCCCGCCTAAAGCGGGACGTATGGTAAGCCTACCCATACCCGACCTGGACTGGTAATCGGACGAGAGGAAGTGGTTTGCCATATGACTAAACCGTCTTATGGCTTTCCTCTCCCTCTGGATGAATATGTAAATCTTATCTCGGTCTGCATAAATGGACTTGGAAATGGAGGAAATCGTAACCGACCACCGGTTACATGAACCACCCTACGAAGCCTGTGCGAAGTCCAGCCATACTCTTGCATATAATTGTCCACCGCTGTATTTGAACCCACACAGGGTAATCAGAGGTGAAGTGGCTACTGCATTTTCAACGCTCAGCAAAATTCATGCTTTGGACCTCCTAACAAGTTTCAAAGCCCCCAACTTTTTTGACAGTTTTACGTACATAGCGTCTGACACTTTCCCAATTATTTCCCAAATAAAAACAGGCCAGAGTTTGGTCATTTTTCTGAACATTCTATGTCTTAACTCTATCTTAGAAATGTTTTGTTCAAATTTGCCTCCATTTGATCAGAATGAGTTTATAATATTTTCAGTAATTCAAAAAACTATTTGAGTTTATATTTATAATTTACTTCAGATGAAACTACAAGAGCTCAAAGAATGAAGGGATCCACTGATGCCAAACTCGCCTCAGATGATTTTCCTTGTCCGGTCTATGAAGTGGCGCCTATACCATCAAGTAAGTGTATAATCATATCTATTAGTGCTTCGTTTATGCAGATTGACACACTTGTAATGTATGTATGTATGTTTATTAGTCTCGTAGTAGTAAGCAATATAAAAAATTGACAATATTAATATTGGAGACGGGACGCATGCACAAGACCGTACTGGCCTAAAACACAAATGTGTGACATGCACCCCTTTTGACAAGTACAGAACAAAAAATGTTAGATTAAATGCATATGATATGGTCCCTTATACAGGCAATTGTGTAAGGTGGGGCAATGGGTTGGTGTGGCGAAAGTGATAAGGGAGGAGTACACAGAACTGTTTATACAAGGGAGTTTATAAGACGAGACAATATGTATAAATAGGGACAACACAATACACCAAATACATATGACCATATACCGGAATATGAATGGGCGAAATATAGGAGGTAATAATTGGATCTCTGCTCTAAGAGACCCTATTCTCTGTCGTTCTGTCCGTTTGTCCAGCTGTAGCGTGCCCCCGGGCGGTGCCGATCTGGATGAAATTTCTCACTTGGGTCATTCTTCCACTCTAGCAATGTGAGGTTCACCGAAAGTCCGGATTAGATATTTCGTGTCCATGACAAAGAAAGAATTGCGCTGATCATTAAGAAATTTCCAATTTTCTCACATTTTATTACCGTTTTCAGGTTAACTATTTCAAAAATTGAATTTTGAGAACGCTGAAAAGCGATCAACGCAATACTGCACTAGCTCAGTGTATCCCAACCGCTGTTTTTCTTGCCGGTCCGCGAAAAAATTTGCTTTGTTGTCAGCGAGTCCACTCCACCGAACCGAATCTGCATAGCTTTGTGAATCGATTTCATTACTTTTAGAAATGGACTTATCACCAAGTACATATTGAGGATGTTTTTTATTCACAAAGAAAATATTCAGTTGCACATTTTCCCATGTGTGCTAAAAACTGTATATAATAAATCGCTCTTCCTATTTTATAATATCAAAATGTTTTGTGCAGTCGAAAACACAAGCAAAATATATTACGGTATAAATAAGACCCGTTCGCATTTATTCTTTTTTATTTTCATGATTTGTGTCAGTTCAATATTTTGTTTCCGGTCCGCGAGGTAATTTTATTTGAAGTCACTGGTCCGCCAAGGTGAAAAGTGCTTCGCAGCTGAAAAAAAAAGTGCGAAAGTGCTTTTGCCGATTTTAGCAAGTTAGGTGCCCTAGTTTCTGCTTAAATTCTTTTCAAACAGCATAGATACTCGAAAAAGCGCTTCTTTGGTTACTATTGCGAATTAAAGATGTGCCTTTCTGTTAACCAAGTTTGTTTAAACCCTTTTTTTTAAACAAGTGAATTCATCGGTAACAAAAGACACCTGTCGCGAACAAAACTTTGTGAAATTAAACCAACCATGTCAGTTGCGAACGGTACTCCTTTCCGTGTACAGCAATGCCTCGCACATTTTTGTTACTCCTTCCATCCAATAGACAGCAATTAATACATGCAGCAATCGATATTAATCAGGGGCGTAGCCAGGAATTTTCAAAGTGGGGGGGGGGGGGAGGTTGGGGGAAATTTAGGTGTGAACGAAATGTCGCACAACCTGAAAATAGTATGTGCACCAGGTTAGGGTCCAGGTTGTGCGTCATCTTGGTATGAATACTTTCGGAGCGCCGAAATTTGTAATTGCCAAGTTAGACAGCAACAGGTGGTCTGGCCGGAGGCCGCAAAACGTGAGTTTCTAAGAGAACTGATGTTCTAAAAATTGCTATGTGTGATACAGAATGTTTCTAGAAATCGAAACTGAATATGTCAGGATTTGCCAGGAATAAGGGCATCAAATGGAAATTGCGGACTGAATGGATGTTTCCCCGAGCATCGACTTCCTTATTTACTTCGGGACATGGCCAATCAGCAAGATGCAAAGAGTGACGTGGTTTCGCATCCGCTGAGACACTTTTCTCGCTCAGACTGATTTTCAGGCGTCGTCGTAAACATTACCTCGTTTTCGCATTTTTGAAATCTATTCGTTAATATTTAGTTCTGTTTCGAATATCTAAATGTAAATCAAATAATTCAATGATCACTTTGTCTTCTTAGAAGTTCCAATTTAACTGCAGTAATAAAAAATTAGTGTGGAAATAGCTGCAATAGACTAGGCTAAAATTCTTCACCGGTACTTTTACAAAACATATTGTTGAATACTATGAATCAGAATAATGGTTTGAAGCAAAATACCCCATTTTACAGGCGCCAACTCGCAAAACTACTCTTTAAATAAGCACCGAAAATTTTGCGATGGTAAAGTATAGGGAAAAATTAACGGGGGTCAAAGGTCGGGGAAAGGTCTATAAATCGCCTTATTCAGTCACAATCACGTCGCTTCTACTTCACAGCATCCGGAGCCATAAAGTTTTATGCGCTTATTCGGCGCGTGGCAAGTCGC
Source organism: Styela clava (assembly GCF_964204865.1). Taxonomy (NCBI): domain Eukaryota; kingdom Metazoa; phylum Chordata; class Ascidiacea; order Stolidobranchia; family Styelidae; genus Styela; species Styela clava. Next base: position 2,187,886 of record NC_135258.1, read on the forward strand.
GCCTATTAGTCGTCGTTTTTACACATTCCAAAAGGGGGGGGGGGGCGTTCCGAAGTAAGAGTTACGAGGAAGTATTCTCCTACGAGACGGAAACGATAAATATGAGAAATCTTTCAGTTGTGGTGTTTTTTCTTTCTGCGCCTATCACATCTGTTCAAGAAACGTCAAACCAGATAGAGTAACACAAGTAAATAATGTATTCTATGGAAATTTCCAGAGATATTGGCGGGAATATTATTTTGACCATGTAGAATTGCTATCATTGCCGATTTATTTAATCAGTATATTTAATTCAAAGCAACACTGAGTGTTCACGCAATGACGATTTTGCAAAGTGTTTTATTTATCATTTAATACGAAAATAACACAGAAACGATAGAAACTGCAATCATAAAAAGTCAGCTATTGTTAGCTTTATAAATATTTTCATCGCGGGGTCAGTAATGATAATATTGTTCGCTAAAAACTCGGACCATAATTTACAAACTGTTATCGAAACAGACGATGAGATCGAAATAAAATTGAAAGGTTTATGAATTCACTACTTAAGTGTCTTCAACATTTTCGCCCATGTGAACTCATAGTTCGGCTTGAAATATAAAAATAACTTCAATGTCCGCCGCTGCGTGAGAATTATTACTTGTGAAAAAAGTGCTTTAAAATATACTGCAACAATAATTAGGATGTCAGCCGCTGAAACGGTCGCCGTGCGATTGTGACAAAATTAGGAAGCAAAAACTCCGCCTTGTTACCGAGTTTTCAGTCTTTAGTGAGTTTCTATAAAAATAAATATTCGAATTATTCCATTAGAAAAAATCCGATTTTGCCCGTCTCTAATCACGTGTAGGTAAATACTCATAGAATGACAATAAAAAGATTGACATTGAATTACCAGGAGTAATAGTTTCACACATTTCATGGACATTTAATCGATGTTTTTGTGCATATAAACGATTGTAACATCATTGATACTCACGAGTTTTTTTTTTCTCTTGAAATTAATTTTCACAATTTTTATCGTTTTATTTCTCACATTTGTTTCTCTATGGAAATACCTCATTTATGAAAAAAAATTCGCTACGTGGTTACAACTGATTGCGAATTAAATAGGGGTCGAAGATTAGCAAGTATATTCTTGAAATAGGCATATCAAATATTCACCAAACGACTACAGAGGGAAGCGAGCTACACGAAGCTCTGGAATGTATTTAACAGACGTCTCACGGAGTTGTATATTGTACGATTAAAGCACTTACCGGTATTTAATTTTACTATAATATTATTATTATACACCTATTTGAGCATCCGGGACAATTTCTAATTTGAAATAAATGAAAACCCAACAAAAACATATCCTAACTAATACACAGATGTAAAATATAAACATTCATTAAAAAAGTTATTATTCAAGGAAGACAACATGATCGTACAATTCCGCCCGATGTTGGCCAGTGAGATGATAAATAAATGCTTCCTGTGTATTCGATCAATCAACTTTAGCGAATCGTTGTTTTGCAAATACGAGGGGTGCAAAATATTTCCGTCCAGTGATATACCGTACTCACAAATATTCTCCGCAATAATATCATAACCTCGCATATCAGTGAGAAATAGTTGCATTTAATTTTTGACTCTAGTCAAAAGTACGATTTATAGAGAATGAATAGATAATATTAAATATCGCAAAATGGCACGTGCTTTTGACATTCGTGGTTACAATAAAATGGCTGTTAATACGACCTATGTATTTGGTGATTTCGCAAATCTGTGAGATGCTGCTAAAAGTTTCTTCTAATTCAAAAAAGAATGGCCTAGGTTTACATTCGTTACAAAAAATGTATCGGGTATCAGAACTTTTTGAATGGCTCCAATAAATTCACTGAGGAAGAAACAAATCCTGTCAAACTTGCACTTGAAAATCGTGTACTTTGGTCACAATTCATCGATATCATTGACAGTCACATGACCACTCTCGTTTGAAGAAACGCACTGCGTTGTATTGGACGTCTGGTTTCGAAGAGGCCGCCAACTGTTTTTGCGGGAGAAGCGCAATGGTGTGCTTGTATAATAATCATATTATAAACAAGAATTTTGCCGTTAATGGGAAAGCTTCATCTCATATGTATGCACCACATAGGTTAGAATTCCAGCAAATATCATTATGTAATTCAAAATTGGGTTACAAAAGTACTAGTAGGCAACTTATTTGTCAACTTCATACTCGCACGAAAATAATTGTCAACTTTGAATTTTTGCCCTTCAAAATCGGAAAAAAAGTGCTATTTCGCAGTCCCTAAGAAAAGTTGCGAAAGTGCAAAAAATGCGCTAATAGTGAACACTGTTGGGAACTATTGCTCCAGGCTACTATGCAGTAGTAGTCATGGTTTTTGCAATAAAGCATGCAAAATAGAATCCAAATTAGGTCTGGTAAGAGGTAGCGAGCGACACGTGACCCAAAAATTTGTTTGCTATTATTACGGCGAGCAATTTTTTATCTATCAATCTCGGGGCAAGTCATAAACTTGCTATATAAATATAATTAGTTTCCAATATTGGATTTGATAGATGATGGAACAAACAATTTCTTATATAATTAATTAAATGCTGGGTGAAGGCTGCCCATTTGCATCATCATAAACAACCAGAAAATAAGTTTGTTTCTCCGGACCCGTTCAAATTCGCAAAGTACAGATTCAGAACATTCACAAAATACCTGATTTTATTGACTTTTTCAAGTCACATATTTGTATAGACCTGTATATAATGTCAATATCAATAACAACATTATTTAACCTGAATATTAAATGCATTCATATCTTATTCAGGAATCCGTACAAAAAAAGGAAATGGTAAAAAGGCAAAAAGGAAACGAAGAAAGCATGCAAAAAAATTTATCAAATTTTTCAACAAGAGAACCCTGGAGCAAACAAAAGTGAACATCACAGAAGATTACAAACAGCTAAACTTAAACGAACCAGACTTTGAAGTAAATCCCCAACTAAGAGAAGTGCCACTTTTCTACAGAGGAGGAATGGCCCCCAAGACTAGGCAATATAATATCGAGACTGGATTCACTGTTAAAGCAAATGAAGAAAAAGTTGGAAAACCTATTTCTCAGAGTGAACTCATACAACAATTAGGCAACAAAAAATACAGGTATATTGCCATATTGGGACAGGCAGGGGGCGGGAAATCAACAAGTATGAAACGCCTCGCACGAACACTTCATATCACAAACAAATTAGGAGAAGAAGCCCAAGCCGATGAAGCATTGCAGCTGGAACATCGCTTTGAATTTATTCATCACTTGAACATCAAAGATATCCCCGTTTTAAAAGGAACTACACGAGATGAAGCCATCAGTCCATGTGAACTTCTTTTTGGAAAAGAAGCTTCAGGACTCTCACCACAAGAATTGGAAGAAGGCTATGAACGGCTGCAACAAAATCAATCAAAGTCAATTCTTTTCCTTGACGGACTTGATCAAGCAACTTGGAGTCTTCTCGGAAAACACAACAAGATGAAATATAATGATAAATCTAGCACAGCAACTGTCATGTACAATATCATAACAGGCAATCTCTTTCCTGACATGACGATCGTGATTTCATCGCGCGAGTTCAGAGTGGCATCACTCCCATCAGAATTGCGGCCGCAATTCATAACTGCCCTCGCTGGTCTGGCTCAAAATGATATCGAGCGTTTGTTCATTGCAATTATAGGTGACAGCGGTGAAAAAGCTTGGGAGAAATTAACAGTGCAGTCACCCGCACTTATCCCGTTATCATCTGTTCCTCTTTTCCTAATATTCAATGCAATCGTTTGCAAGGACAACCCAGATAATCCACCAGATACTATGACTGAGGTAATGCTAAAAATCCTCCACATCTTCATGCGATCAGATCATGCCCATAAAAAGGAACATATTGAAGAAATACTCCAGAAACTGATGCAAATGTCATTCGAAGGCACAAAAGAAAAGCGAGTCATTTTCACAATCAAGGATCTCGAAAAAGTAAAGCTTAGTCCTCTTGAGGTTCGGGACTTTGTCATCAAGGTACCTGGGAAAAATATGTTCAATCAGCATCTCATGGAAGGAGACCATCTAGTGTTCTTCAGTCATCAAATCCTTCAAGAAGTATTATCTGCTCTCTATATTTCAAGCATGGATTCTACTGCGTTTTGCACCTTTATCGAAACTGAGATTCGAGACGATCATTGGGCAGTTATTCGACGTTTTCTAAGTGGAATTATTCTGAATCCTAATATAGAAAGCAGTCTTATAACAAATCTTTCTTCTGGTAAGTAATATTTCATTTCTTTTACACTAATTTTGAATTAGTTTGACAACTAGGAATTAACTATTTGAAAGAAAAAGTCAACAAGACGGATTTATCATATACTGAATTGTGGCCCTCTAGTCTGGTGAATGATTAAACCATGACCAATCGGTAGATACTTTTTATTTCACTCTATAACTCTAAGAAGTCTAATAGTACCGTATATCCATAATAACCCATACAATAAAAACCTACGTTTATCACATACAATATTCATAATAATTTCATAATTACCAGGTGCCAGACAAGATGATAAAAGAGAAATTCTAAGAAAATTTCTCGCACATCAATCAAGTCTAGAAATGGAATCGTATCAGAAGTTGGAGCTGTTTGGGACATTATACGAAGCTAATGACACCGATCTTATTCGTTCCTGCATCAAGGACATCAGTTTTATAAACGAATCCTTCACTACAGTCGGAATGCATGCAATGTCATCGGTTATGCGACGTTGCAGCCAACTAGATCAGGTCTGCCTCTCCAATTGTGGTCTCAATGCCGAGTTGGTTCATATCCTGAAGTCAAATCTAAATGGTTCTTCTTTAAAGGTATGCTTACCATTCGACATTCCCGATTTTGGGATGTTTTTCAGCCGTCCTGGCGATAGACTAAAATACCTCGGTTTTGCAGTATGACAGTCATAAATAATTTTTCTATTTGATACTATTACAAAAACAAAATATTTTTTAATGGAGGCAGCCGATTTACCACTGATTTGCGTCTTACTTCACTAGTTCAGATAGAGAGAAAAATTGTTATAATATAGTTGTGATATGAAGTATGAACCATGCGTTAATTTAACATTCAACTGTACTGTCGTTGCATCATCAAATGCGGAAACAAAGTGCAAGTTTTCTGATGAGTTCAACGATTTTCATTATTTGAAGTAAAGAACAATAAAGGTTATTTTAATAGGATTTACAGCTACAATAGGATTTACAGCTAATTCTGATTTTTTTATTCTACCCACAATGGTATTAAAAACGTCCAAACTATTACCAAGCCCATGGTATAGAACCAAGGTTGGCTTGTCCAATTCGCGGCGTCTCGTTTTTTTTTTGCTTCAGAAATATGGTAAGCCTATTCAAAGATGAACATATAATTTCAAACTTAGTGGATTGCGATTGAAATATTTTATCATAATTTCAAGCACTAGTTGTGATGTACATGATATTATGTCTGTTAATTTAATTATTTAAAATATCCCGGCAATCTGCGGACATAAAATTGCATGTAAACCATTCAATGTTATTTAGATTTGATTCATAATAATGCGATCTTGTGATTCGTTATCGCCATTAAAAGAATTACGAGATCTGAGATCACATCCCCAAAAATACAAGAGTACACGAGATGTTTATTACTACAATACAAAAGTAATTGAACATACTTTACATTGAATAATTTATATGAAAAAGGCGAATTGCCGTCGGGACGGTTATTTAAGAATGGATAAGAAGAAGGTACATCGCTTGCACAATCTCCTGTTTCAACTTCAGTTACTATATCGTATCCTTTCATATTACCGATAATACTAATATCTGCCGCGATATACAACATCCAATAATTTTTTTATCTGTCATGTAGCTGGTAAAACAACACGTATGTTATTTTTCGTTTTGTTTGTGGTATTTTATAGAACCATTTTTCAGTCATAGTCATCACTCACCTTATTTTCAGTCAAAATTTCAAGTGCAGATTACTCTTTTAATTATCCTTTTGTGAGAAGAGAGACAGTGTATTCGCGGAATTAGAGTTTACTGACCAAAATGCTATGTTTACGGCCACACTAAATGACCATACTAAGCTGACGAAGACAATCGAAGATTTTAACAAAATTGGCTCCGGGAAAATCGCAGTGTTATTAGCAACTTTTTTGGTTCTACAGTAATTCAAAAAAAGAGGCATTTCAAACCAGAAACCTGCTGCTGCACCACTGCTTGCAATGTGATTATCAATGAATAGTTAGTTACTCTATCGAATTGCTCATTACAATCTCGTCAAAACTTAATTTTGAATAGGTGAACTTTGCATTCAGACACACAATGTGCGTCTCGCTCCTTAGAAAAAGTTTGGGAAGGGGAGGTGATGAGAGGACTGGCTATGCCACTGTCAGCAGCATGATTATCTGGGGCCGGCGACGCATTGGCTGGAGTGTAATTAAAAAAGAGAGAGTTGCTGGTTGATACCACTTCAATATTGCATGTCGTTATATATAACCATAAAAACAAAACCTAGCTCAACACTATTGCTACAAGTTCATACTCTGTCAATTGAAGACAGTTAGATTTTCTATAAACTTGCACAAAATCAGATTCTCCTTCATGAGGTTATGAATAGGACTCAGGTTTTAATTGTTTAAAATGTTGGGGTTCAACAAAAGCTCCCCAAAACAATGTAGGAGTTTAGTTTAGTATGTCTTAATGATATGTCATACCACAGCCTCTTGCTAGATTACCACTCAATGTTGGGTATGAGATTAGATAGCCGGTTATTTATATCCAGATGCATGGACTTGATGGTGGAGGAAGCCGTAACCAACCAGCGGTTACCTCAACCACCCCTACATTGTTGAGGAGTCCAGCAATCCTCTAGCACAGGCCTGCACAACTTCTGTGCGGCCCGCGGGTGTTTGGAAACACGCCACTTCTCGGGTCTAACAATCAAAACCGGCATTGTTCTGCAAGCGTGCCGCTGCTCCGAAATCGTTAGATTTATGTTTTGCACTAGTTTCAATAAATATCGAACTTTGTGTGAAATTGGTGTGCCCTTCGCGACCCCTAAAATTCATTGCTCGACCCCGCGCCCCACAGTTTGGGAAATTTAGATATCTCAGTATTCAGACTGAATCACGTTTAAAACAATATCGGTATACAATCTCACACCAATTAGTGCATATTAGCAACCTATTATTAACCCCATTATTTTTTACTAGCAGTTTATGAAACTGAAGTTTCTTTTTGGATTCTTTTCGATTTAGAACTTAAAAAATAATTCCGTAAACCCCATTATTTTTTACTAGCAGTTTATGAAACTGAAGTTTCTTTGTGGATTCTTTTCGATTTAGAACTTAAAAAATAATTCCTTTATTTATGAATGTTACAGAAATTCTCGCACAAAAGATATTGCTATTTACTGTAAAATTTTAAATAAATTGGAGCAGATTTTGTAGAAAAATGTAATAAGTAAGTCGAAAAAGTACAACAGAGGAAGATCTGTTGCTACTAAACGGCTTGTTTGTCTAGCCTACAATGGAAATATCCCATAATGGTAGATGTGACTAAATAAATTGTCATACATATATTTGGGACGATTTTACACTAAACCCCTGTAAAATATTTTCCCGCAGTCAGTTTATACTGCAACACGAAATACCTAATTCTAATGAAAAAGGAATATTCAGATTTATGCTTGCGGCCCCCGTAGTAATTTGAGTTGTGCAGGCCTGCTCTAGCACTTAATTATCTTCACAGAAATTGAACCTGTGAACACACGCAGAGTAATCAGAGGTGCGGTGGCAAGTGTATTTCTGATGCTTAGCTCGATGCACCTCAATAATATAAAATTATTGCTAATATTTATTGGATAATATCATATTCAATGAGTATTGGTCAGTGAATCTGAATAAAAATCATAAGTCCAATGCTTTAAAAATAGGGACAGAATGGTCTAATGACTACACCAAATTGTAATTTATTATGGGGATATTACTGAATTTTCTACAATAATTTCGTAACATTGGTTAGTAAGATTTTGACAGGGGTGTGTGACGAATAAAATTCCCAGCTAGATTTATCTAGATTTCCTATTAGCTTTTAACATGTAATTTGCAAAAATCACATTTTTTTCTTGAAATTTTGTGAAAATGGTTAGATTTCTACAAATTGCCCTTTTTTGGGCATTGCAACATGGTACAACATAAAACTTTCATTATAGCACAATCTGGCGCTATCTTATAGTGCTTGTGCTATTACAGAGATGTTTTCCTTGTATTCCATGTAAAGAGTCTTTACAATCAAATGTTGAATAATTTTTGGAAATTTTTTCTTTTTGTTGTTTTGGTGCTCTCATAGTATTCGTAACAGGGCATTATTCCTTAGGATACTTTACCTTTCTTAGTTCCCACATTGGTACGAATACTTCCGGAGTGGTATTTTTCCAGTTTCAAATTTTGAATAAATAGTTGAAGCTTTTGTCTGCTATAAGGCTTCTACTTACCGGCACAATTTTTTATAAATTATAATTTTTTTCTGAGTAGAATATTTCACCCGAAAATTTTTTTCCTAATTCATTGGTAACAATTGCAAGTCAGCTTCGAATCTTGCGAGGGAGGATTGAAGAACTGTTTGAAACTTTTTTTTGTGTGTAAAGAGAGTCATAGAGATTCCAATTGCTGCATTACCTTCAATTTATTGCTAATTGGTCATTTTTACAAAGATGAGCAAGTCAGTCAATGAATGGGGAAACATTCATTATATAAGAAATACCGTATTTTACGGCTTATAAGTCTACCCAGCAAATAAGACAATGTCTATTTTTAGCACTCAAAAAGTGGGTTTTTCCATATAGCCCTCCAATAAACGAGCAAAAATTTTTTTTCTCTGTTGGTCAGTTTTATAGGGTTAGAACCAGTTATGTTTTTTCGATACAATCATATTCACTGAATTAACTATTCTAAACAATATCGCGTTATTATCTGGTTAAAAAGATGGTACCAATCATTTTGAACAACCTATTAACTGGAATATGAAATAACATTTGAATGTTATGAAGCTTGAACAGTGTGATAAATACTACAATGCTCATCTACGGGTTGGTTAACAGGTGTGTTTCCAGTCTGGTGTCGTTTTTTTTTGTTCCCCGAATTGGCAAATCCGAAGGGGCATATATAACTAAATAGCTATTCTCTTTTTTTTTTGACTTACCAATAACGTGTGTAAATAGAGAGTACTTCATCCCACGAGCCACGTTATTATTACAAAGTAGTCTTTAAAAAGGTTATGACAAATAATAGGTGGCAGTATAAAGTCAATTAATAATGTTATTAAATAATACTAATATTGACATTACATTATATAATATAGCAACCTGAATATAAAGTTAACATGTTTGAGAAGATGCCTGCGAAAAATATGCTGACGGCAGTAAAAACACTGTTTCGAAACGCCCAGCCCTGGTGAGGAAATTAGGTAGCATTTCTGGATTCATGCTTGAAAGCAGAAGGAGAATGAATTTGTATATGTTGTTGTGTTCAGAAAGATATATATCAGCATACTCTGGTAGAAAATGGAGGTCGGGGAAGAAACATGCAAAAATTGTCAGAATTTGGTCAAATAGTGTAGGAGCCTTTTTTTTTTGTAAAGCGATATTAGATTCCACTTTAGTTTATGCCCAAACCATATTTGTTAAAATAAAATTCTTGTTTCAGTTTTAATTTTCTTTTTATATAATTTTATTATTGGATAAGGCAAACCTATATTTGGCTTTAGTACAGAATAACTTAAGAAAACAACACTAGCGATGAATTTTTTTAAATACAACTCATTATTGAATGTATTTGAGTTATTAGTAGGGATGGCCATAACCGAATACTGGACTACTCTGAATACATTCTGAAAAATATTTTCAAATCTGGAATTTCGAATACATTCTAAAATCCCACAAAGCATAAAAGTTATTAACTTCTTTAAAATTCAAGGACATAGCAATTAGGTAAGCTTCAATAATATTATCATAATAAAGCAATTTGTTTTGTTGGAATGCATGTATATGTAAGGTACGTATATGCTTGTTTTATCGCTCGATCCTGATTGAGGGCCCGTTTGAATAGCCGCCCGTGTGAATAGAACATAAAAATAAATAAGGGAGGGTGCTTATATACCGGCCCAATGTAAAAGCTGATTTTACAGTGGTAGAGAACAATAAGAAATGAGAAGCGCTTTTGTCACAACGCTGTTGAATTTTAAGCGCTGGTAGATAACACTCACACCTTAGGCATCCAATTACATAACAGATAGCCTTGATTACGTTACACCGTGGTTCTCAAACTGAGCGTCGCGACGCCCAAGTGCGTCGTTTCAATATTGATAGGGCGTCGCAAAACTTTTCTTCTCTTGCGGATTTGTACCTGCGGTGCGCAGAAAAAGTCTAAATTCTCGTTATTCTCGTTCAAATCATACTTGAGAACTGGAAATGACAATATATTAATTATTGTAACGATCGATCTTAAATATATATATATGTTTTTTTATATATTTTTGTGTATAATTTTACTTTAAAAATAACAAGCGCCCGTGCTTGAAAATAAGGGCCGGTTTGAATCAGGGCCCGTTTAGTGAGTTTGGTTGAAAAAATATGGGCCCGGGCTACAAAACAAGCAAATACGGTATTCATAATTTGATATATAGTTTGACAAATATCTTTCACAAATAGTTTGATATATGAACAAAAATCATTTGGCAAAATATTTATAATAGGTAATGTCGGATTAAAAGGACTTTTTTGTGTATCACTGTCATAATTGAGATTTATTGGAGGCCCACTATTGGCTCGGCAGTGTGGCACATCCTGATAACTGTTAGGAATACGCCTGCCTCTCTGATTATCCTGTGTGGGTTCGCATGCTTGAATCTCATGCGAGGTTGATTATATGCGAGAAGATTGCCACTGGTCGGTTACGGGTTCCTACACCGCCAAGTCTATGCATCTGAAAACTGGCTAATTAGTTAATCCCATACCCGACATGGAATTGTTAATCGGGCGGGGGCCTTGGTTCGCCATATGATTAGGCCATTTTATCAGCTTTCGTTTCCCCCGGGATTAATATGTAAAACCTATCCTATCCACTAGAAAATGCCCAGCAGCCCACGATTGAACCGCGGCCCACAGTTTGTCGAGGACAGGCTTAGAAAGCAGAATCTGTACAGAAATTAGAATGCATGGCGGAAAGGGGCCTAAGGCTATCAACTCAAATGTAGTATTATGGCAGTGCAATGGACCCAATAACTTTCAAAGGTTGGCAAATAAGTGCGTTTTTGTTTTAAATATATAGGAAATATTTGGATACCACTACCTTTGAAGTTGGAAATTGAAATTCATCGTATTTGCTTCAATTTCAATGACATATACTCTAGCAACACACAGTCATAAGTTTATTGATTGCCCTTACTAAAGATTGATTGTGCTTGCAACATGTTGATTTAGAACAAGGATGGTGAACCGCCACTGACTTGTGGGTCACAACGTGTATATTATGCTTTATGAGTAGGCTTACCATACTAGTTCAGTGAGAAAGAGTGACTCCCTATATTGTTATGACATATCTGTTTTATGTGTAATACATCAATTTAGCATCCCACATTAGCTGCAATGCCATTAATTATTCAAATGCCAAAAAAATGTATGTTCTCCAATAGGTATAAAGGTTCGCCATCCTTGATTTAGAACTTTCGATTGTATAGTGAAAATTAACTTTTTATCTATAAGTTATTAGCTACTTTTAATGACAGGTTTGATAATCTGAAAACTTAATATTGGAAGTTGACATAATCTATTTCTCTTTTAATGGATTACTAATGGCGCCCACTAGTGGCATAAATTTATTCTACAGCAGGAATGTGCAACAGGCAACCCGCGGGCAACAATCCAACCCTCCAAGACATTTAGTGTGGTCCTAGTCAACACTCAGATTTTCCCCATCAAGCATAAAATTCTAGGCCGACAGTTTATATTTAAAAAGGCTCTCACATCAGTAAAAATACATAATGCTTTTTGACCTTGTCTCTGCATTAAATCTTTCTTGAAATCTTGCTCTTTCTTTTTAGTGAATCTTTTGCCTCGTGCATTCATTACTGTGAGGCTAAGGCTAAGCGATAGCTTCATTCTCTTATATTGCCCTCCACATGGCGCTCTGGTAGTCGCTAATATATTTTGGTTGCTGCAGGCTTATTAATAACATATTGTGATGTAATAATTTCTCATCTCAAGATGGCCCAGTTAGATGTCTGAAGTTATATGGCTCTTTGTCAGAAAATGTTGCACACCCTTGTTCTACAGCAACCTAGATTAAGTGGTTCCATAGCCTGCTATATAACAACTTTAATTCATTTCATTCTGTTGCAATGTGAACCCTCAGTGCAGTAAATTCTATAGTTTTGTTTGTATTTTCATTATGTTAAATAATTTCCCAATTCTTATTTATTTCAGCTAAATCTACTAGATGTCAGTTCGAACAAATACCTTGGAACCGATGGTTTTGGTGAACTTGGATTAGTTGTAACACAATGTCAGGTGGAGGCATTCACGGCTTTTGATTGCAATCTGACAGCAGAAGGAATGAAAGCATTTAAAGAAAACACTCGCAATGCAAAGGTAAGATGGGATCTTGTTTGATGAGCATGAATGAGTAAACAGCATACATTTGAGCTGATAATTAGTTCATAAGAGGATTGGTGTTTGGTGCATGTTTAAAGGGAATATGAAACAATATATCAATATCAATCCCTATCTCTAACTCAAGCGCCTTATAGGGGAAAAAATTATTTAATTTTGGCTTAGAATAAGGCTCTACAGGGCGTCTCAAATATAACTTTTTCATTTTAATTTGCATTTCAGGTACTCACTCATAGAGCGTTCATTTCTTCAGCAAACATAATATGGATAAGTAGTAAAATTTAGGTATTGTTTGCATTTTTCATCAACCCACAGAATGACAAGGAGATTAACCCAAGAAATGAGGTGCAAAATTGCTGTTTGGCAAGAAGCAATAAACCAGTAAGACAAACTCAGGGTCTCGTTTACAGAGTATTTGGAATTAATTTGGCTCTGAATGATTTCCCCTGAGTGCCCGCTCAGCTGTTTTCCTGATCTTTGTGTTTTAACTACAGATTCAGTTTTCATAAATTTACGATGAATTGCATAAATTGTTCGTCTGGTGTAGGAGCCAAATTAATTCTAAATTATTTGTCAAAGAGGCGCTGAGTTTGCTCTACTGGTTTATATGCTTCTTGCCAAACCGGAATTTTGCACCTCATTTCTTAGGTTAATCTCCTTTTCATTCTGTGGGTTGTCTAAAAATCCGAACAATACCTAAATTTTACTACTTATCCAACCTATATTTGCTAAAGATATGAACGCTCTATGAGTGAGTACCTGAAAAGCAAATCAAACTTAGAAGTGTATACTTACTTTTGTAACACCCTGTATTATTTAGGAGTCAAGAAAAGTATTTGAAAGAATTTAGTCATTTATTTACTCGAGTCCTCTTTTAAAAAACTCAAAGGAATTCGACTTGCACAAACAAGATATCTAACAAGATCGATGTTGTTATACACCTGTTAAGTAAAAAGGTTCCCCCATCCCTGATTTAGAACCTTCTATTGTATGGTGAAAATTAACTTTTTACTATAAATAATAGCCCCACTAATGACAGGTCTTTGATAATCTGAGGAAAAAGTTTGTATTAAAATTTATAGAATGTATTTCCTTTTCAATGAATTACTAGTGATGCCAACTAGTGGCAGAAAATACATTCTATAGCGGGGGGATGGAACAGGCAACCCCCAGGCCACAATCCAACCCACCAAGCCATTTAGTCAACACTCAGATTTCCCCCATCAAGCATAAAATTCTAATTCGACAGTTTGTATTGAAAAAGACGCTCACATGGATAAAATACAAAATGCTTTTGGTCTTGCCGCTGTCGCTTGATGGTGGAGGGAGCCGTAACCAATCAGTGGTTACCTCAACCACCCCTACATTGTTGAGGAGTCCAGCAATCCTCTAGCACTTAATTATCTTCACAGAAATTGAACCTGTGAACACATGCAGAGTAATCAGAGGTGCGGTGCAAGTGTATTTCTGATGCTAAGCTCAATGCACCACCCGCCATACCATAAAATAATTTAATATAAAATTATTGCTAATATTTATTGGATAATATTATATTCAATGAGTATTGATCAGTGAATCTGAATAAAAATCATAAGTCCAATGCTTTAAAAATAGGGACAGAATGGTCTAATGACTACACCAAATTGTAATTTATTATGGAGATACTGAATTTTCAGGGACAGGGATGTGTGACAATTAAAATTTCAGAGAGTCAAGACACATTTTTCCCCATGCAGGTTTGCAAAAAAATATTTTCGTTCCCAGCTAGGTTTACCTGGATTTCCTATTAGCTTTTAACATGTACGTTGAAAAAAATCACATTTTTTCTTGAAATTTTGTGAAAATGGTAGTGGTGTTTTTTCCAAAATAAGACCTGGCCTGAAAATAAGACCTAATTTGAATTTTAAAAATGATTTTAATTAAACCCTACCCGTAAAATAAATTTAAAATGTGTGGGAGAGGAAAGGTTCAATGACGTGATGGTAAGGTGAAGATTACATCACTATTCAAGATTGTGTGATGTCAGCATGTCACAATCACAATTATGATATTTGTCACTTGATTTTTGTATAGGAAATACAAATAAAAACAATGAATGTCAGTTTTTATATAATGTTTATTAAAAAATCTCGTGATTTCCTACAATTTAATTTTATTTTCTGATAAATGAACACAAAAGACCGCTTCCAAAAAAAACCATAGTGTTATTTTTCGAAAGAAAATAAATCTGAATCTTGTCTAAATTTCGGGTAAACACGGTAAGAAATGCTGTACAGTGTACAAAACAGCTATGCGTAAAAAGCCACATAGTCATTCTTTGTGTAGCAATTTTTTGTTCCTTTCAGAAGATCGTAAAAAGGAAATTTTCACAGATTAGAATTTAAATTCAATTTAATTTTTATTTTTTTCTTGAAGATTTACGTATTCGGGTCGCCACCGATCCTAATACCCAGTTTAATTAATCAAAGCTTCTTACATCTTTTCACGACCCACTAAGATTCCTTTTGCGACCCATAGTCGCGACCCATAGTTTGGGAACCGCTGTACATAGAGGTTCCAATTGCTACATTACCTTCAATTTATTGCTAATTGGTCATTTTTACAGAGATGAGCAAGTCAGTCAATGAATGGGGAAACATTCATTATATAAGAAATACCGTATTTCAAGTCTACCCAGCAAATAAGACAATGTCTATTTTTAGCACTCAAAAAGTGGGTTTTTCCATATAGCCCTCCAATAAAACGAGCAAAAAAATTTTTTTCTCTGTTGGTCAGTTTTATAGGGTTAGAACCAGTTATGTTTTTTCGATACAATCATATTCACTGAATTAACTATTCTAAACAATACCGCGTTATTATCTGGTTAAAAAGATAGTACCAATCATTTTGAACAACCTATTAACTGGAACGATGAAATAACATTTGAATGTTATGAAGCTTGAACAGTGTGATAAGTACTACAATGCTTATCCACGGGTTGGTTAACAGGTGTGTTTCCAGTCTGGTGTCGTTTTTTTTGTTCCCCGAATTGGCAAAATCGAAGGGTCATAAATAACTAAATAGCCATTCTCTTTTTTTTTTTTTTGACATACCAATAACGTGTGTAAATAGAGAGTACTTCATCCCACGAGCCACGTTATTATTACAAAGTAGTCTTTAAAAAGGTTTGGACAAATAATAGGTGGCAGTATAAAGTCAATTAATGATATTATTAATTAATACTAATATTGTCATTACATTATATAATATAGCAACCCGAATATAAAGTTAACATGTTTGAGAAGATGCCTGCGAAAAATATGCTGACGGCAGTAAATACACTGTTTCGAAACGCCCAGCCCTGGTGAGGAAATTAGTATTTCTGGATTCATGCTTAAAAGCAGAAGGAGAATGAATTTGTATATGTTGTTGTGTATGCATACTCTGGTAGAAAATGGAGGTCGGGGAAGAAACATGCAAAAATTGTCAGAATTCGGTCAAATAGTGTAGGAGCCATTTTTTTTTTGTAAAGCGATATTAGATTCCACTTTAGTTTATGCCCAAACCATATTTGTTAAAATAAAATTCTTGTTTCAGTTTTAATTTTCTTTTTATATAATTTTATTATTAGATAAGGCAAACCTATATTTGGCTTTAGTACAGAATAACTTAAGAAAACAACACTAGCGATGAGATTTTTGAATTTTTTTAAATACAACTCATTATTGAATGTATTTGAGTTATTAGTAGGGATGGCCATAACCGAATGCTGGACTACTCTGAAAACATTCTGAAAAATATTTTCAAATATGGAATTTCGAATACATTCTGAAATCTCACAAAGCATAAAAGTTATTAATAACTTCTTTAAAATTCAAGGACATAGCAATTAGGTAAGCTTCAATAAAATTATCATAATAAAGCAATTTTTTTGTTGAAATGCACGTATATGTAAGGTACGTATATGCTCGTTTTATCGCTCGATCCTGATTAAGGGCCCGTTTGAATAGCCGCCCGTGTGAATAGAACATAAAAATAAATAAGGAAGGTGCTTATATACTGGCCCAATGTAAAAGCTGATTTTACAGTGGTAGAGAACAATAAGAAATGAGAAGCGCTTTTGTCACAACGCTGTTGAATTTTAAGCGCTGGTAGATAACACTCACGCCTTAGGCATCCAATTACATAACAGATAGCCTTGATTACGTAACACCGTGGTTTTCAAACTGGGCGTCGCGACGCCCAAGTGCGTCGTTTCAATATTGATAGGGCGTCGCAAAACTTTTCTTCTCTTGCGGATTTGTACCTGCGTGCGCAGAAAAAGTCAAAATTCTCGTTATTCTCGTTTAAATCATACTTGAGAACTGGAAATGACAATATATTAATTATTGTAACGATCGATCTTAAATATATATATATGTTTTTGTGTATAATTTTACTTTAAAAATAACAAGCGCCCATGCTTGAAAATAAGGGCCGGTTTGAATCAGGGCCCGTTTAGTGAGTTTGGTTGAAAAAATATGGGCCCGGGCTACAAAACAAGCAAATACGGTATTCATAATTTGATATATAGTTTGACAAATATCTTTGACAAATAGTTTGATATATGAACAAAAATCATTTGGCAAAATATTTATAATAGGTAATGTCGGATTAAAAGGACTTTTTTGTGTATCACCGTCATAATTGAGATTTATTGGAGGCCCACTATTGGCTCGGCAGTGTGGCTAATCCTGATAACTGTTAGGAATACGCCTGCATCTCTGATTATCCTGTGTGGGTTCGCATGCTTGAATCTCATGCGAGGTTGATTATATGCGAGAAGATTGCCACTGGTCGGTTACGGGTTCCTACACCGCCAAGTCTATGAATCTGAAAACTGGCTAATTAGTTAATCCAATACCCGACATGGAATTGTTAATCGGGTGGGGGCCTTGGTTCGCCATATGATTAGGCCATTTTATCAGCTTTCGTTTCCCCCGGGATTAATATGTAAAACCTATCCTATCCACTAGAGAATGCGCAGCAGCCCACGATTGGACCGCGGCCCACAGTTTGCCGAGCACAGGCTTAGAAAGCAGAATCTGTACAGAAATTAGAATGCATGGCGGAAAGGGCCCTGAGGCCATCAGCTCAAATGTAGTATTATGGCAGTGCAATGGACCCAATAACTTTCAAAGGTTGGCAAATAAGTGCGTTTTTGTTTTAAATCTATAGGAAATATTTGGATACCACTACCTTTGAAGTTGGAAATTGAAATTCATCGTATTTGCTTCAATTTCAATGACATATACTCTAGCAACACACACTCACAAATTTATTGTTTGCCCTTACTAAAAATTGATTGTGCTTGCAACATGTTGATTTAGAACGAGGGTGGTGAACCGTCACTGACTTGTGGGTCACAAAGTGTATCTTATGCTTTATGAGTAGGCTTACCATACTAGTTCAGTGAGAGAGAGTGACTCTCTATTTTGTTATGTCATATCTGTTTCATATGTAATATGTCAATTTAGCATCTAACATTAGCTGCAATGCCATTAAATTATTCAAATGCCAAAAAATGTTTGTTCTGCAATAGGTATGAAGGTTCGCTATCCTTGATTTAGAACTTTCGATTGTATAGTGAATATTAACTTTTTATCTATAAGTATTTAGCTACTTTCAATGACAGGTCTTTGATAATCTGAAGCAAAACTTTATATTTGATAGTTGACATAATCTATTTTCCTTTCAATGGATTACTAATGGCGCCCAGTAGCGGCAGAAATACATTATACAGCAGGAATGTGCAACAGGCAACCCGCGGGCAACAGTCCAACCCACCAAGCCATTTAGTGTGGTCCTAGTCAACACTCAGATTTTCCCCATCAAGCATATAATTCTAATCCGAGCCCCGTGCATTCATTACTGTACGAGTAAGGCCAAGCGATAGCTTCATTCTCTTCTATTGCCCTCCGCATGGCCCTCTGTTAGTCACTAATGTACTTTTTGGCTGCAGGCTTGTTAACAACATATTGTGATGTAATAATCCTTCAAGGTGGCCCAGCTAGATGTCTGAAGTTTGTTATATGGCCCACCAACAAAAAATGTTGCACACCCATGCGTTACAGCAACCTAGATTAGGTGGTTCAATGGCCTACCACAGGGTGGTCCAAGGTTGTCGGCTTCGCAGGCCACATTATCATTTTCGTATCGTTCGTGGGCCACAATAGGTAATTAGTGCAATACAAAACAAACACTTTATTGTCCAAACACCAAATAAAGCCAAACCACCAAATAAAGTATAACATGCAAAAATCTTACTGTATATACATTTAGTGTAAGATTTTAAACTCCTCATCTCGGAAAAAGTGATATAGGGAAAAAATACCGTTTTAGATTGTCACCGACACAACTTGCAGACATATTAAGCAATTATTGTGATATTTTCCCTCCCATATTCAGTTAAAAATCTGTTATTCAACTTTCTTTTCAAACTCATGTTTAAAAATTAGTTTATAAATGACTGAGATTAATTAATTACCGAATTTCACCAAATTTGAGATACAGAAGGATAATTACTAAATTTTCCAACATATTGGCAGCATTTTTTTGTAACACTGTTTAAGCTGGTTGCAAAAAAAAAACATCCGGCGTGAATTACATTGTTCGGCCATTACATAAATATTTAGGGACCTCCTAAAGTATGCGCACCAAAATGGCACACAACCTGAACTCTGGTAGTGTACCAGATTAGGGTTCAGGTTATGCGACATCTTGGTGCGCATACTTCAGTAGTACCATATTTAGTTATCAGGCACTTTTACTATTTTGGCTCTGACCAAAGCATCATATAAATAGATACTGCAGTATTATTTTATTTTAGACAGTCTTTACATGTGAGATATTACCCCACAGCTATCGCTCTATTTAAATTAAAGAGTCTTGGTCAGAGCAAAAATATAAAGACTCTATAATAAAGAGAGTAAGAGAATGTGGGTGGCTATTAGTGTATGTAGTAAATTTGATCTTAAATGCTGTAACAAATGAAAAATTTCACAGTTCCAAGGAAATACAAGTTCAGGGTCGATTTCATTCCAGCTAAGGCTTGGCTCATGTCATAGTTGTAATTTTCTTTAATATTATTTTCTTATTAGATGAGGCATTTCCGTTGACCCTAGTAAGAATAATTTTACAAATCACAAATCACAAAGCGGTTTCTTTTCGTAAGTTTTCACTTTCAGATTTCAAACAATGTATTTGTTTATTGCTGACATAAAATATGTTTAGTGTATTTGAGTACTAATGTTGTAGTTTTCATTTTTTCCTCCCAAGTCCTAACACCTTTACCATGAATGAGGTAAGCAATCTTGATACATAAAGTACAATTTTGGTTTGTTGAGGTGTCACACACACTTTGATGTGCAAAGGTTTTTCAACTTGGCTTTGTTCGGTCAACTGTGTTCGGCAATGCAATGCTGTGACATATTAAGTTTCTTGGAGATGAATTCTTAGTTCGAGAAAAGGGAGACACTAGTCTACCAAGGGAGTGGGAGGAGGCATTGGTTCATTTTCATGACTAGGAACGAGTACTATGATGTTGGGTCTCGTCATGCTGTAGTGTTTTATTACAGCCTCAAGATTTTTGAATAATTTTTGAATACAACTCCTTCAATTTATTTGGGTTATTAGTAGGGATGGTCTTGGCCTTGGCCATAGTCACTAATGTATTTTGTTGCTGCAGGCTTGTTAACAACATATTGTGATGTAATAATCCTTCAAGGTGGCCCAGCTAGATGTCTGAAGTTTGTTGTATTGCCCAACGACAAAAAATGTTGCACACCCTTGTTTTACAGCAACCTAGATTAAGTGGTTCAATGGCCTACCATATCACAACTTTAATTTTTTTCATGCTGTTGCAATGCGCAGTGCAGTCGATTCTATAGTTTCGTTTGTATTTCCATCATGTTCAATAATTTCTGATTTTTGAATAATTTTTGAATACAACTCATTATTCAATTTATTTGGGTTATTAGTAGGGATGGCCTTGGCCATTACTGAATACTGGGCTACTCTGAATACATTCTAAAAAATATTTTCGAATCTGGAATTTCGAATACATATTTAAAACCCACAAAACATAAAATTTAACATCTTTCCTAAAGTTCAAGAACATAGAAATTAAGCTTCAATCATATTATCATAATAAAGCAATTTGTTTAGTTGAAACGCATGTACGGTATATGTATGTTTATTTGTTTGCTATATGAACAAAAATCATTTGGCAAAATCTTTGTATGTAATGTTGGATTAATAGGACTTTCATGTGTATCACTGCCTTAATTCAGATTTATTGGAGGGCTATTTTTGGCTTGACGGTGTGGCACATCATGATAAGCGTTTGGAATAAGCTCGTCACCGCATCTCTGATTACTCTTTCTAGGCTTGCCGGTTTGAATCCCATGTGGTGTTGATTATATGCGACAAGATTGCTGCCCTCCTCGTTGTGGTTCACGTAACCGCTGGTCAGTTACGACTCCCTCCGCCATAAAGTTCATGTATCTGAAAACTGTCTAAGTGACTAATCCCATACTCTACATCAGGCCTGGGCAAGTTGCGGCCCGCGGGCCACATCCGTCCCGCGGCAACGTTTTATCCGGCATGCGAGCAAGTTTCTAGATTTAAACACTTTTTTTCATTTACATATAAAATATAATTCGATTGCGAACAAAATAATTTTTAGGACAATGAAAAAGTCGATAATAACATTCGACTAAATTTCCCTTAAATCGCCGATTGTGTTCGTCATCTCGAGGTGTTATTTAGATTTTACAAGGTAAACACCTTTACGTCGGCGATTAGTCTCCTCAAGTCACAAATTTTCCTTAACATTTATATGTCTTGTATACGGAACTGAAACCATTGAAAAAAACGAGTTATTATATAACCATCGGCGACAAGATGATAAAGATAAATAAAGGAGTGAATCTGCAAGCAACCTAAATCTAGATTTGGAGCGGCAATATAAAATACTAAAAATGGAACAGAAACAAGTTATGATTCGAACGGCTCGCGACAGATCTGTGAAAATGGAAACTAAAAAATATAGTAGCTAAAGTATATAATAGCTTGATTCTCTTCTATTGCCCTTCGCATGGCCCTCTGGTAGTCACTAATGTATTTTGTTGCTACAGGCTTGTTAACAACATATTGTGATGTAATAATCCTTCAAGGTGGCCCAGCTAGATGTCTGAAGTTTGTTATATGGCCCACCGACAAAAAATGTTGAACACCCTTGCTTTACACCAACCTTGATTAGGTGGTTCAATGGCCTACCACAGGGTGGTCCAAGGTTGTCGGCCTCGCGGGCCACATTATCATTTTTGTATCGTTTGCGGGCCACAAAAGTGCCAAGAATAGGTAATTAGTGCAATACAAAACAAACACTTTATTGTCCAAACACATTGATCATTATTTGTCATTTATCAAGCTAACATATGCTAAAACCACCAAATAAAGCCAAACTACCAAATAAAGTATAACGTGCAAAAATCTTACTGGAAATATATTTAGTGTAAGATTTCAAACTCCTCATCTCGGAAAAAGTGATATAGGGAAAAACTACCGTTTTAGATTGTCACCGATACAACTTGCAGACATATTAAGCAATTATTGTGATATTTTTCCCTCCCATATTCAGTTAAAAATCTGTTATTCAACTTTCTTCCTAAAGTCATGTTTAAAAATTAACTTATAAATGACTGAGATTAATTAATTACCGAATTTCACTAAATTTGAGATACAGAAGGATAATTACTAAATTTTCTGACATATTGGCAGCATTTTTTGTAACACTGTTTAAGCTGGTTGCAAAAAGAAACACCCGACATGAATTACATTGTTCGGCCATTATATTAATATTTAGGGACCTCCTGAAGTATGCGCACCAAGATGGCGCACAACCTGAAGTCAGGTAGTGTACCAGGTTAGGGTTCAGGTTATGCGACATCTTAGTGCGCATACTTCAGGAGTACCATATTTAGTTATCAGGCATACCCAACCTATAGGCCAGTGGTTCTTAAAGTATGGGTCGCGACCCAAACATGGGTCGCGGAAGGTTTAAAAATGGGTCGCGACAAGGTCGTCAATCTAAGAGGAGAAGGACGAATTTTCAGCTTTCCCAATGTTTCAATTTAGCTTCTAAACTCTGGTATTTAAAAATAATGAAATATAAAATTTCATTCACGGGAAGAACTGTCTTGAGCTCATTGTTACATCGCAATTCTGATATGCCAGTCACGAACCCCCCCCCCCCTTTTGAATTTTCTGAAAAGTGAAAAAGTTGCCGATAACACGTGCGATTGCCTTCTGCTAAAATCGCCGTTCGTTTTTTATCAACGCGGCATATTATTTATATCAACTGTGGGTTGATGAAAAATGCAAACAATACCTAAATTTTACTACTTATCCATATTATGTTTTCTGAAGATATTAACGCTCTATGATAACTACCCGAAAAGCAAATTAAAATTAAAAGTGTATAACGGTACTTACTTTTGAGACACCCTGTATATTGTAGGAGTCAAAATAAGCATTTGAGAGAATTTAGGTAATCATTTATTTACTCAAATCCCCTTTAAAAGACTCGAAGGAACTCGACTCGCACAATCAAAATATCTGTACTCAAGTTACCACTAGAGAGATTTGACTTGAGATTTTTGAGCTAGTCTTTAAGATATAAAAGAATTGATCAAATGTTATTATCCCTGTTGATTGACGTTGTATTGAAAATGGTAAATTTTTATCCATATGATAGCCTTTCTAAACATTAACTGTCGGATTAAGACTTTGGGCTTGATGTGGAAAAATCTGAGTGTTGATTAGGTCCACACTAAATTGCTTGGCGGGCCGGGATTTTTGCACACCCCTGCTCTAGAGTCTAGACCAGTGCTCTTCAACCTTTTAGTTATTGTGGAACCCCTGAGATAATTTTTCGTTTTTTATGGAACCCCAAGTAACAAAATGTAAAAAAGAAAAAAAGGGGTACCCGTAACACGAAATCTTTTCCCCGGAACCCCTAAGGAACCCAATAAACTCACGGAAACCCCACTGCATATATTGCGGAACTCAAGGGTTCCGCGGAACCCCTGTTGAAGAGCACTGGTCTAACCCAATAAAGAACAAACTACGGCTCGCGGGTCAAATCCGGCCCGTTGGGTAATTCAATCCGCACCGTCTGATGCTGCCACAACCAAACTAAAACCAAATTGTGATGTTTTGGGATCAGGGAATTTGTCAAGGTTGTGATTAAATTTAGTTTTGGCACAAGGCTTATTGTTTTCCACGTTGCTTTTGTAACCTTGTATACATATTTTTCACATAAAATGTAACTTTTACGTCACGCTTACATTGCTCCACAGCCTAGATGGGCAAAATTGTTGGCCCCTGGTCTAAAAACCTTGCCCCCCCTCCCCCTCTGCTCGAGATACTCCGTGTTGATGTCATAAAGTACATTTGTTATCACAAGAGTTAAAAGATTTGAAAACATATTTTCTATACTAGTAGCAAACTTTTCAATCTTTCACGATTTTGGCTCTGAACAAGGCATCAGATAAATAGTACTATTTTATTTTAGACAGTCCTTACATGTGAGATACTACACCACAGCTATCGCACTATTTAAATTAAAAATACAGTACCAACTCATCTGGAGACTCGTTCAGAGTTCAGAGTTCCTGAATTTGGTCAGAATTTGGCCAAATAGTGCAGGAGCCATTGTTTTTTTTTTGTGAAGCGATATCAGATTCCACTTGAATTTATGCCCAAACCATAATTTTTAGAGTAATGCTTATGTCATAGTTTTAATTTTATTTTTTATTATTTTATTATTAGATGAGGCATTTCCGTTGACCCTAGTATGAATAATTTTATATCACAAAGCGGTTTCTTTTTGTAAGTTTTCACTTTCAGTTTTCAAACAATATATTTGTTTATTGCTGACATAAAATATGTTTAGTGTATTTCAGTACGAATGTTGTAGTTTTCATTTTTATCCTCCCAAGTCCTAACAGCTTTACCATGAATGAGGTAAGCAATCTTGACACACAAAGTACAAATTTGGTTTGTTGAGGTGTCACACACACTTTGGTGTGCAAAGGTTTTTCACTTGGTTTTGTTCGGTCAACTGTGTTCGGCAATGTAATGCTGTGACGTATTAAGTTTCCTAGAGATGAATTCTTAGTTCGGGAATAGGGAGGCACTAGTCGACCATGAGAGAGGGAGGAGACATTGGTCCATTTTCATGACTAGGAACGAGTTCTTTGATGTCTGGTTTCGTCATGCTGTAGTGTTTTATTACAGCCTCAAGATTTTCGAATAATTTTTAAATACAACTCATTATTGATCATATTTAGGGTATTAGTAGGGATGGCCATAACTCAATACGAATACCTTCTAAAAAATATTTTCGAATCTGGACTTTCAAATACATTGAAACCCACAATGCATAAAATTCATTACTTTAACTTTTTTTAAATTCGAGGACATAGCAATTAAGCTTCAATAATAATATCATAATGAAGCAATTTGTTTCGTTGTAATACACATACATGTATGTATAACTGTTTGCTATATGAACAAAATCATTTAGCAAAATATTTATATGTAATGTTGGATAAATAGGACTTTTTTTTGTGTATCACTGCCTTAATAGAATTTTATTGGAGGCCCACTTTTGGCTCGGCGGTGAGGCGCATCCAGATGAGCATTTAGAATACGCTCAGGGGCGCAGCCAGCAGGAAGGATGGGGGGGGGGGGGTTACATGGGTCGTACCCCACTTTTATTAATACAAATACCAGCGCATTGGAAAGCAAAACAGAATTTATTAACATTAATTTACAACGAGTTACGGGTAAGAATTAAACCGACGGCTATCGCTAACAAGTAGAAACGATAAATTTGAAAAGATTTTGCATAAAGCGTATCAACACCGTTTTTGTAATATCAGAAACGTCGAAACAGATAAGTAAGACAAGTAAATAATGTATTTTATGGAAGTTTCATGAGATATTGGGGAGAAATATTATTTTGACCACGTAGAAATGCCATTATTGCCGATTTTTTTTGCGTGTTTAGTTACTATCAGTGTTCTAACCCAAAGCTGAGTTACGTAAATACTCAACACTGAGTATTTAAGAGATTACCAATTTGCGTATTTTTTCAATTATTATTTAATACAAAAGTAACACGAACACGATCTAAAATTCAAATCATAGAAATTTCAACTACCCGCTTCACAAATATCGCATCCCGGGGTCAGTAATAATAATATCGTTCGCTTAATATTGGGAACGTAATTTACAAACTGTGATACAAATCCTACACAGAAGATAAAAATCAGAACAAAATTAATTTTTGTTGTGAATTCACTCCTTAATAGTTGTCTTTAAAATCTTCGCCGATATGAATTCACACTTCTGTCCGAAATATAAAAACCAAACTACGATATCCGTCGTTACGTGAGAATTAATATTTGCTGCGAATAAGTAGAGTGCTTTAATATAGTTTAACAACATTAATTGGAATGTCGGCCGCCAAAACGATTGCGGTGACAAAAGTTTACTGCAGCCTTCGATTATGACAAAATTATGAAATAAAAAACGCCGCATTGTTACGGAGTTTTCAGTCTTCTTGAAAAATCCCAAAAAAATATTCAATGTCACGGCGATCGTTTCGGCGCCGACATTCCAAATAATGTTGTTCAAAATGACAATACTCATTATACGGTGTACGTTAAAAATATTCGAATATCAAAAAATACGATTTTGTTTTCCACCAATCACGGCGCATGTGAATAATCATTGAATTGCAACAAAAAATCAACTTCATTAATAACAATAATTTTCAAGTAATAGTTCCACATTTCATGAATTTGATTGGCGCTACATGCGATTGCGTTTTTGTACATATAAACCATTATGACGCTACTGACTTACCGGTATACTCTATTGTTATGTCATAACTGTTTTATGTATAATATGTAAATTCTGCAGCAAGCATTAGCTGCAATACCATTGAATTATCCAGATGTCGAAAAGAAAATGTTCTCCAATAAGTATAAAGGTTCGCCATCCTTGATTTAGAACTTTTGATTGTATAGTAAAAATTAACTTTTCATCTATAAGTAATAACTGAATTAATTAATTTTCTGGGGCAAAATACAAAATGCTTTTTGGTCTTGTCGCTGTGTTAAATCTTTCCCTGTGCATTCATTAGTGTAAGGCTAAGCGATAACTTGATTCTCCTTTTTTACCCTCCGCATGGCACTCTGCTAGTCACTAATGTATTTTGTTGCTGCAGGCTTGTTGCAACATATTGTGATGTAATAATCTCTCAAGGGGGTCCAATTAAATGTATGCAGTTTGTTATACGACCCACCGACAAAAAATGTTACACATCCTTGTTCTACAGCAAACTAGATTAGGTGGTTCAATAGCCTGCCATATCACAGCTGTAATTCATTTCATTCTGTTGCAATGTGAACCCTCAGTGCAGTGAATTCTATAGTTAGGCTTCCCGCTGCTTGTCAGCCGGGAACCTATTGTATTCCTACGTTTTATTATTATTATTATTTATTTATTATTATTATTATTTATTTATTATTATTATTATTTATTTATTATTATTATTTTGTTTTATTATTTTTTTTTCAAATTGGTCCTACAAACTTGAAATTCACCTCAAATGTGCAGAAGTTCTCAGCTAGCAATAAAATGCAAATTTTATGCATGACTGACCACGCTTTCACGCTCCAGTGAGCAAAACGCGTCTTCAGTTTTTTTGCGATTTCTCAAAATTGATACATGCTATTGGGTTGAATTCATAACAATGATTAATGGACATGTTCCGGATACGATATCTCAAGGATACGCATGAGTGACCTCGGCGATACGCTCCAGTGAGCAATATAGGATTTTACATTTTCATCTTCTTCTCGAGAACGACACTACTTAGAGACTTGAAATTTACATCACATGCAGATAATAAGTCCCCCATCATAAATTGCAAATTTTATGCATGACTGACCACGCTTTCACGCTCCAGTGAGCAAAACGCGTCTTCAGTTTTTTTTACGCGGGAAGCCTGTTAAAGCTGCACGCAGCTCTAGTTATTATTTTTTTTTCAAATTGGTCCTACAAACTTGAAATTCACCTCAAATGTGCAGAAGTTCTCAGCTAGCAATAAAATGCAAATTTTATGCATGACTGACCACGCTTTCACGCTCCAGTGAGCAAAACGCGTCTTCATTTTTTTTCGATTTCTCAAAATTGATACATGGTATTGGGTTGAAATTCATAACAATGATTAATGGACATGTTCCAGATACAATATGTCAAGGATACGCATGAGTGACCTCGGCGATACGCTCCAGTGAGCAATATAGGATTTTACATTTTCATCTTCTTCTCGAGAACGACACAACTTAAAGACTTGAAATTTACATCACATGCAGATAATAAGTCCCCCATCATAAATTGCGAATTTTATGCATGACTGACCACGCTTTCATGCTCCAGTGAGCAAAACGCATCTTCAGTTTTTTTTACGCGGGAAGCCTGTTAAAGCTGCACGCAGCTCTAGTTTCGTTTGTATTTCTATCATGTTCAATAATTCCACTGTTCTCATTTATTTCAGCTGAATAAACTAGATGTCAGTTATAACAAGAACCTTGGAACCGATGGTTTTGGTGAGCTTGGATTAGTTGTTACACAATGCCAGGTAAAGACATTTGATGCTGGGAATTGCAATCTGACAGCAGAAGAAATAAAAGCTTTTAAAGAAAACACTGGCAATGCAAAGGTAAGAGGAGACTTCATGTGATGAGCATGAATGACTAAACAGCATGAATTTGAACTGATAATTAGTTTATTAGAGGATTGGTGGTTGGTGCATTATTTACTCAAATCCCCTTTAAAAGACTCGAAGGAACTCGACTCGCACAATCAAAATATCTTGACTCAAGTTACCACTAAAGAGATTTGACTTGAGATTTTTGAGCTAGTCTTTAAGATATAAAAGAATTGATCAAATATTATTATCCCTGTTGATTGACGTTGTATTGAAAAATGGTAAATTTATTTAATTGCTTGTTGCATCAATAACTCGAGAATAGGGGTGTGTCAAACTGCTGCCCAGGGTGAGTTTCTGATAATGATGCCCCTATTCTTTAAAATAATTTTGGGAATGGACAAAATAGATTTGTTGTTGGCTAGATACACAAGAATAAATATTTTAAAGTTGAAGTAAGAGTGAAATGTTTGTATTGATATTATTCAAATTATCATACTAAGCAACAAACTCACTTCGAGACGGTTGCTCCTATGGCCCTCCCTCTAGAGCAGGGGTGTGCAACATTTTTTATCAGCGGGTCATACAACCAACTTCAGACATCTAGTCGGGCCACACAAAAAATTTAGATGGAAAGCCGACAGAAAAGAATGCGGCTATCGCTTACCCTTACAGAAATAAATGCACTTGATAAGATAATGATTTAACACAGTAACAACAGCAAAAAACATTGTGTATTTTATCCATATGATAGCCTTTCTAAACATTAACTGTCGGATTAAGATTTTGGGCTTGATGTGGAAAAATCTGAGTGTTGATTAGGTCAACACTAAATTGCTTGGTGGGCCGGGTTGTTGCACACCCCTGCTTTAGAGACTAGACCAGTGCTCTTCAACCTTTTTGTTATTGTGGAACCCCTGAGATAATTTTTTTGTTTTTCATGGAACCCCAATTAACCAAATTTAAAAAAACATGAAATACTCGTAACACGAAATATTTCTACTTCAACAACGAAACAGAAAGCGCGAAATTCAATGACTAAGTTGTTCTTGCATTTCCTTTCCAATCTTCTTGAATCGTGGCTCCCTGGCGCTCAATGCCATTCCCATACTTATGTCTACAACACTCTTTAAACAACTTTGCAAGGACGCATCAACATGCTGAAGCAAGAATTAATTTCTCCTGAAAAAAAAAAACGCGGTACCCCTAAGGAACCCAATAAACTCACGGAACCCCACTACATATATTGCGGAACCCCTGTTGAAGAGCACTGGTCTACCCAATGAAAAACAAACTACGGCTCGCGGGTCAAATCCGGCCCATGGGTAATTCAATCCGCACCGTCTGATGCTGCCACAACCAAACTAAAACCAAATTGTGATGTTTTGGGATCAGGGAATCAGGGAAAGATTGTGATTAAATTTAGTTTTGGCACAAGGCTTATTGTTTTCCATGTTGCTTTTGTAACACTGTATACATATTGTTCACATAAAATGTAATTTTTACGTCACGCTTACATGGCTCGACAGCCTGGATGGGCAAAATTGTTGGCCCCCGGTCTAAAAACCTTGCCCCCCCTCTGCTCGAGATACTCCGTGTTGATGTCATAAAGTAAATTTGTTATCACAATAGTTAAAAGATTTGAAAACATATTTTCTATACTAGTAGCAAAATTTTCAACCTCTTACTATTTTGGCTCTGACCAAGGCATCATATAAATAGATACTGCCGTATTATTTTATTTTAGACAGTCTTTACATGTGAGATACTACACCACAGCTATCGCTCTGTTTAAATTAAAAATACAGTATCACTCATCTGGAGTCTCGTTCAAAAATATAAAGATTCTATGATAAAGAGAGTAAGAGAATGTGGGTGGCCATTAGTGTAGTAAATTTGATTTTAAATGCTGTTATTACTATGATAACAAATGAAAAATTTCACAGTTCCCATAAAATACAAGTTCAGGCTCAATTTCACTCCAGCTAAGGCTTGGTGAGGAAATTGGTATTTTTTGATTCATGCTTAATGGGAGAGGGAGAATGAATTTGTATATGTCGTTGTGTTCGGATAGATATATATGTGCATACACTGACCATCTCTGAATTTGGTCAGAATTTGGCTAAATAGTGCAGGAGCCATTCTTTTTTTGTGAAGCGATATCAGATTCCACTTGAATTTATGCCCAAACCATAATTTTTAGAGGAATGCTTATGTCATAGTTTTAATTAAAGCTCGATCGATATCACGCTTTGGCGCCGATGCCGATATCAATATATCGGCCAACTAGTGGCTGATAACCGATACCGATATGCCGATATTAATATAAATTATATTGTGAGCCACACAATGGGCTTTTATAATGTACCTCGTGAGTCTGTAGTTTCATTTTGAGATTTATTATCATTGCAGTATGAATTATATTTAACTAACTCCAGTTAATGCTTTAGCAAATGTTATTCTGTAACTTTTCCTGCGAGTTCAATATCGGTCTACCCTTTTCCAGGAAAAATAATTATAATCTGTCATTTTTAAATATAACTGTGGACATATGTTAAGGGTAACGAAAAATTAGAAATCGATATATTTTGAAGTGAATTATGATAATGATAAAATCCTTCGATATTGTGATAAGGTATGTGCATTTACATGTGAAATACTGCTGATATTTTCAATAATTTTGTTTCCAGAGACTCTCAATACCTTATTTTGCCAATTATGATGGATTATGATTTTTTTGTGTAATTCTCAGCAAAATGATTAACAAGCCAACCATCAATATAGATAAAACTGTTGCCCGAGAAATTCAAAATTTAATTTGGGAAGGTCACAAATTTGGAACTACTTTGATACATTATTGCTTTGAGCTACCTGTACCTTGTTTCTGTGATTACTAACTCACCAGCTTTAAACCGATTCTAATTATAGAACTAGCGTTTTCTATCGGTACTAAATTTGTCTTTTTCTCATTGTGTACTCTCTCAAATGTTACTCCGGATAATACCTTTTCAGTTATGACCATGCATGAAATGGAAAATCATATGCCACCGGGAATTATGAAAGACATATTTTTAACGCAAAATGGAAGCGAGAGAAATATTGGGAAACCAGTTATGCAGGGCGAGAGTCGTTGAACCGTGCACCCCGACGCTTGCCCGAGTTTTGCCGATATATATCGGCGTTTTACATGTATTATTATTATTATTATTTATGTATTATTATTGAAATTTGTTTGTTTTGCTATATGACATATCGGCAAACACGCAGTATCGGCCCGATATATCGATTGGCCGATATATCGGTCGAGCTCTAGTTTTAATTTTCTTTTATATTATTTTATTTTTACATTAAACATTTCCGTTGACCCAAGTAAGAATAATTTTATTTCACAAAGCGGTTTCTTTTTGTAAGTTTCAGATTTCAATTGTTTATTGCTGACATTAAATATTTTTAGTGTATTTGAGTATTAATGTTATAGTTTTCATTTTTGTCCTCCCAAGTCCTAACAGCCTTAACACGAATGAGGTAAGCAATCTTGACACAAAAAGTACAATTTTGGTTTGTTGAGGTGTCACACACACTTTGATGTGCAAAGGTTTTTCAACTTGGCTTTGTTCGGTCAACTGTGTTGGGCAATGCAATGCTGTGACATATTAGGTTTATTGGAGATGAATTCTTAGTTCAGGAATAGGGAGACATTAGCCTACCAAGAGAGAGGGAGGAGGCATTGGTCCATTTTCATGACTAGAAATTGGTCTCCTCATGCTGTAGTGTTTTATTACAGCCTCAAGATTTTTGAATAATTTTTGAACACAACTCCTTCAATTTATTTGGGTTATTAGTAGGGATGGCCTTGGCCTTGGCCATAGTCACTAATGTATTTTGTTGCTGCAGGCTTGTTAACAACATATTGTGATGTAATAATCCTTCAAGGTGGCCCAGCTAGATGTCTGAAGTTTGTTATATGGCCCAGCGACAAAAAATGTTGCACACCCTTGTTTTACAGCAACCTAGATTAAGTGGTTCAATGGCCTACCATATCACAACTTTAATTTATTTCATGCTGTTGCAATGCGAACCCTCAGTGCAGTGGATTCTATAGTCTCGTTTGTATTTCCATCATGTTCAATAATTTCTGATTTTGGAATAATTTTTGAATACAACTCATTATTCAATTTATTTGGGTTATTAGTAGGGATGGTCTTGGCCATTACTGAATACTGGGCTACTCTGAATACATTCTAAAAAATATTTTCCAATCTGGAATTTCGAATACATATTTAAAACCCACAAAACATAAAATTTAGCATCTTTCCTAAAGTTCCAGAACATAGAAATTAAGCTGCAATGATATTATCATAATAAAGCAATTTGTTTAGTTGAAACGCATGTACGGTATATGTATGTACATTTGTTTGCTATATGAACAAAAATCATTTGGCAAAATATTTGTATGTAAGGTTGGATTAATAGGACTTTCATGTGTAAAACTGCCTTAATTCAGATTTATTGGAGGGCTATTTTTGGCTTGACGGTGTGGTACATCATGATAAGCGTTTGGAATAAGCTCGTCACCGCATCTCTGATTACTCTTTGTAGGCTTGCCGGTTTGAATCCCATGTGGTGTTGATTATATGCGACAAGATTGCTGGCCTCCTCGTCGTGGTTCACGTAACCGCTGGTCAGTTACGGCTCCCTCCATCATAAAGTCTATGCATCTGAAAACTGTCTAAGTGACTAATCTCATACTCCACAATCTACATGGTATGATAACCGGACGAGAGGACTTGGTTTGCCATATGATTGCCATATAGGGTCCTAGTCAACACTCATATTTTCCCCATGAAGCATAAAAAGTCTAATCTGACAATTTATATTTAAAAAGGCACTCACATGGGTAAAAATACATAATGTTTTTGGTCTTGTCACTGTGGTAAATCTTTCCCTTATATTCATTACTGTAAGGCTAAGCGATAGCTTCATTCTCTTATATTGCCCTCCACATGGCTGTCTGATAGCTAATATATTTTGGTTGCTGCAGGCTTGTTAACAACATATTGTGATGTAATAATTTCTCATGTCAAGGTGGCCCAGTTAGATGTCTGAAGTTTGTTATATGGCCCTTCGTCAAAAACTGTTGGACACCTTTGTTTTACAGCAACCTAGATTAGGTGGTTCTATAGCCTGCCATATAAAAACTTTAATTCATTTCATTCTGTTGCAATGTGAACCATCAGTGCAGTGAATTCTATAGTTTTCTTTGTATTTTCATCATGTGAAATATTTTTACAGTTCTTATCTATTTCAGCTGAATGAACTAAATGTCAATGGCAACAAGAACCTTGGAACCGATGGTTTTGGTGAACTTGGATTAGTTGTTACACAATGTCATGTGGAGGCATTCGATGCTGGTAGTTGCAATCTAACAGCGGAAGGAATGAAAGCATTTAAAGAAAACACTCGCAGTGCAAAGGTAAGAGGAGACTTCATGTGATGAGCATGAATGACTAAACAGCATAAATTTGAACTGAAAATGGGTTTAGTGGAGGATTGGTATGTATATATTTATATACCTAATATTGTAGGAGTCAAATTAAGTATTCAAGAGATTCTAGTCATTTATTTACTTGAGTCACAATCTTTCAAAGACTTGAAGTGACGCGACCAAACAAAATGACTAATTTAAAGTTACGACCAGAGAGATTTGAATTTGAACTTTGAAGAAATTTTTGTGAAATCTTTGAAATTAAGAAATTGACATAATCTGATTTTACATGTTGATTGATGTTGTATTGGAAAAATTGTAAATTCACTTGCTTGCTGCAGCAACGTGGCAAAGTTGTTGATACACATGTAAATTTTTATTTGAGGTTCGAAAGTCAGTTGGTTAAACGCAATGTTATCAACATTAGTCTATTTCGTTCTTGTTCACAAATTCTACTATGACTCGGATTCACTTGTGACTCAAAAAATCAGTGACGCAAGTCAACTTGGTTTTGTCAAGACTAGACTTGACCCACTGCAGCCTTATGAACTTACTTTACAAAACTGGAACTTTACTGGATATATGGAATTTAAGTCATGATTCCAAATTTGTGATTTGGTCCCAACACTGTCTCATACATAATATTCATACATACCTGTGGGCATTTCAGGAAAATTCGAAAACTAAAATTTCTAAAACTAAAAACATAACATATTCAGCATTACAAGGTTTTGCATTATTACTTGTCGCATTAAGATTTGTGACTTAGTTCAAACAATACCTCATGTCCATAAGTTCTAGTCGTCCGTGAATGAAAATTTGAAAATCAAAAATCTACTTGGACTGATAACATTTTATTTTGTTTTCAGCATTTTACCTAGATTTCCTGTTACCTTTCAATATGTACTTCGATTAAATCATGTTATTTCTTTTTAAATTTTGTTTTTTGAAAATGGGGTGATTTCCTAATAATCGGGGCTTTGTGGGTTACTGTAACACAAAATAGCTCAAAAATTCAAATATGATCTGGTCTGGTGCGTCACACCCATAAATACTGGTGATTGGTCATCCAATGAAAATCGGAAAATATCAAATCTAAATGAAATGATAATGATGAAAACGTTTCCTGAATAGTAGGCTTGGTGACTTGTATCTGAAACTTTCCATGCGCCTAAATATAGGGCGGAAAATTAAAAATAAAATTAGCATGGATGAAATATTAGCATTCCAAAAGATTCTCATTAATGAGCTCATGCCTCTTATAGGAAAAAAAATCATTTAATTTTTGTTCAGAACAAGGCTCTACACAGTCGGTGACTATATACAGGGTGTCTCACTGGTTTGGCTTACTGATTATATATGCTTATTGCCCAACAGCAATTTCGCACCTCTTTTCTTGGGTTAATCTCCTTGTCATTCTGTGGGTTGATGAAAAATGCAAACAATACCTAAATTTTACAACTTATCCATATCATGTTTTCTGAAGATATTAACGCTCTATGATAAGTGCCTGGAAAGCAAATTAAAATTAAAAGTGTAGGCTATACTTACTTTTGAGACACCCTGTATATTGTAGGAGTCAAACTCATCAATTGAGAGGATTTAATCATTTATTTATTCAAATCCCCTTTAAAAGACTCGAAAGAACTCGACTCGCACAATCAAAATATCTTGACTCAATTTACCACCAGAGAGATTTTTGAGCTAGTCTTTAAGACAGTGGTTCTTAAACTTTTTCGAGCGCGACCCAAATCTGAGTTTTATGAATACTCGCGACCCAATCCTAAAAAACGCAAAATGTGTTTTTAATGTTAGTACAGTTTGACTCAAATACAGACAACTATTTATTAGAAACAGTCCATTGACTCAGTGAGATTGATGAAACTGAAATTTCCTTTTCATTATATCTTCAATAAACTGCTCTATTTTACTTAACGCAATACGCAAGTTGTCACGGGTATCGAGGCGATTGCGAGCTTAGTTTTAATAACCGTCAGTGTCAAATATCCTTGCTCGCACAAGTGCCTGGTCGCAAATTGTAGCAGAAAAGGCGTCCGCTGTCCGTCGCAAACACGACATCCTAGCTGGCCTTCGGTATCTCTCGCAATATACAACTTTTTACTCATCAAATGTGCACACACTGCTTCGTTCGCGGTAAATGGTGCCTCGAGATGAAGTCACATTTTTTCTAGATATTGAATAATCTAATGTCGAGAAGCGAGCTTTTTCATTGCGTCGTCTATTACAATTTACATTACCAAATAGACACCCATTTTTGGTTATTTTAATCCACTAAGACGACATTCCACGCGGTCAACACAACGACAAGCGACGTGCATGGTTACCGATACCATAAAAATAATACACGTGACTGGCATATCAGAATTGTGATGTAACAATGAGCTCAAGACAGTTCTTTCCGTGTATGAAATTTTATATTTCATTATTTTTGAATACCAGAGTTTAGAAGCTAAATTAAAACATTGGGAAAGCTGGAAATTCTTCCTTCTCCTCTTAGATTGCCCTTGCATTGACGACCTTGTCGCGACCCATTTTTAAACCTTCCGCGACCCATGTTTTGGTCGCGACCCATACTTTAAGAACCACTGCTTTAAGATGTAGAAGAATTGATCAAATATTATTATCCCTGTTGATTGACGATGTATTGGAAAATGGTAAATTTATTTAATTGCTTGTTGCATCAATAACTCGAGAATAAGGGTGTGCCAAACTGCTGCCCGGGGTGAGTTTCTGATAATGATGCCCTTTATACCTATTCTTTAAAATAATTTTGGGAATAGACAAAAAATATTTGTTGTTATACACAAGAATAAATATTTTAAAGTTTAAGTAAGAGTGAAATGTTTGTATTGATATTATTCAAATTATGAAACTAAGCAACAAACTCACCCCGAGACGGTTGCTCATATGGCCCTCCCTTCTAGAGTCTAGACCAGGGGTGGGCAACCCCTGGCAC
The DNA here is from genome assembly GCF_964204865.1 of Styela clava. NCBI lineage: Eukaryota > Metazoa > Chordata > Ascidiacea > Stolidobranchia > Styelidae > Styela > Styela clava. The sequence continues at coordinate 2,224,887 of NC_135258.1, forward strand.
GTGACCCCATTTATTCGGCATGCGAGCGAGGCCATGGAAACGAGTTCATTCTCCTTCAGATAAAAAAGTTTCAAGACTCTGAACTATCTGATGAAACTAGGTGTTCGTTTACTCATTATTGTTTGTTAACAATCCATTATTTATTTAAACTCTTTGTGTCCTCTCATGTCATATGGCTACAAAGAATTATATTTTGACTTAACAAATGAGTGAGCTCTGGCGAAATTTTGTCGGAAGAGCGCAGGATTCATTTGGCTACATTCTTACGTAATATAGTTCGTCTGTGTCACCCTTTTTCGTCATTTCTGCTTGATTTATGAGGTTGTACAGCTCATGTTGGCTATAGTTACTTGCTAACTCACTTTTATAAATTGATTACGAAAGAAATATAAGCGATTAGGGGAGGGAATACAAGAGAGGAGTGCAAAAAACTAATTTTTCGTGTGATTTTTATGCGTCCCCGTATTTTTTCGTGGCTTAAAAACTCTCCCTGTTTTCATCTACATATGTTTGTGAATCTCTTTTCTCAGTTATGAACTTTATCAAGTCTCCTAACAGGAGGAGCATGAACGATGAAACCAGTAGTTCGTATATTTCGGTAAAAGTTACAAAATATAAACCCAATGTAAAACCTCTATCAGCGGTAATGCTGCAGCAGAAGTCTCACTGATATAGAATAAGAAAGTAACCTTTGTCGGACCGATATTTTCCTGAATAGTGAATCTGTCTGTACATGTTTAAAAGGTCTATTATTGTGTATTTTTGCTTTGAAAGTAGCAAAGCATTGTTATTAATTTTGGTCGGCACGCGGAAGAATTTTATCGTTAGATTTACCGATTTTGGCACGCGAGCCGAAAAAGGTTGCCCACCCTGGTTTAGACCATTGGTTCTCAAACTGGGGTCCGCGGTCGCTCAGGGATCCGCGAAGCAATTTTAAGGGGACTGAGAGACAACTTTAACCTCGCCCTTTGATTCGAAGTAAAATTTTTATGTCATGCTTTTACAGTGTTTATCCAAAGCACGACACGCTCTAGCGAAGGCATTATTACGTAATCAACATTCTTGAAAGTGGCGAGTACCGTAAATCAGCGTACTTGTGTATTGTTTATGGAAGGCGTGTGCACCTGATTGTAAACTTTTTCGGGGTAATTTAAAAATGCAAGCCATAAAAAATAAATTTAGATATAACGATTCGTGTGTGAAACTCGGTTTTGCTGTGATGAGTTCTGGAGGAAATGAAAAACCACAGTGACACCGTCCTATCATGATGTCGCTAAGATGGCACTAAACATGCTCCTACCATTTGCAACAACTTATGAATGTGCAGTAGCTTTTCCTTTGTTACTCGCTATTATAACAAAAAGTTGAAACGGAATGGATGTGAGACACGATATGAGAGTTACATTATCCAAAACAGAACCCAAGGTAGAATAACTAGTGAAAGCCAAGGAGGAGCACCCATCTCATAAAACTATTTTAATGTCATTCAATAGATGAATGCTTAATATAGCGCGCTGCTATTTGCTTTCATTTTTTTTAGTGGACCGCGAGTCACCAGAAAAATTGCAAGGGGCCGTTAGGCAAAAATTTTCAAAAAGTTTGAGAACCACTGGTCTAGACCAATGAAGAACAAACAACGGCTCGCGGGTCAAATTCGGCCCGTCTGATGCTGCCACAACCAAACTAAAACCAAATTGTGATGTTTTGGGATCAGGGAATTTGTCAAGATTGTGATTAAATTTAGTTTTGGCATAAGGCTTATTGTTTTTCGTGTTGCTTTTGTAACCTTGTATACATATTGTTCACATAAAATGTATCTTTTACGTCACGCTTACATGGCTCGACAGCCTAGATGGGCAAAATTGTTGGCCCCTGGTCTAAAGACTTGCCCCCCCTCTGCTCGAGATACTCCGTGTTGATGTCATAAAGTACATTTGTTATCACAATAGTTAAAAGATTTGAAAACATATTTTCTATACTAGTAGCAAACTTCTCAACCTTTCACGATTTTGGCTCTGACCAAGGCATCAGATAAATAGTATTATTTTATTTTAGACAGTCTTTACATGTGAGATACTACACCACAGCTATCGCTCTATTTAAATTAAAAATACAGTACCTACTCATCTGGAGTCTCGTTCAGAGCAAACATATAAAGACTCTATAATAAAGAAAGTAAGAGAATGTGCGTGGCCATAAGTGTAGTAAAATTGATTTTAAATGCTGTTACTACTATGATAACGAACGAAAAATTTCACAGTTCACATGAAATACAAGTTTAGGCTCGATTTCACTCCAGCTAAGGCTTGGTGAAGAAATTAGCATTTCTTGATTCATGCTTAAAGGGAGAGGGAGAATGAATTTGTATATGTCGTTGTGTTCGGATAGATATATATCTGCATACTCTGGTAGAAAATGGAGGTCGGGGATGCCATCCCTGAATTTGGTCAGAATTTGGCCAAATAGTGCAGGAGCCATTGTTTTTTTTGTGAAGCGATATCAGATTCCACTTGAATTTATGCCCAAACCATAATTTTTAGAGGAATGCTCATGTCATAGTTGTAATTGTCTTTAATATTATTTTATTATTAGATGAGGCATTTCCGTTGACCCTAGTAAGAATAATTTTATATCACAAAGCGGTTTCTTTTTGTAAGTTTTCACTTTCAGATTTCAATTGTTTATTGCTGACATAAAATATGTTTAGTGTATTTGAGTACTAATGTTGTAGTTTTCATTTTTGTCCTCCCAAGTCCTAACAGCTTTACCATGAATGAGGTAAGCAATCTTGACACACAAAGTACAATTTTGGTTTGTTGAGGTGTCACACACTCTTTGGTGTGCAACGGTTTTTCAACTTGGCTTTGTTCGGTCAACTGTGTTCGGCAATGCAATGCTGTGACATATTAGGTTTCTTGGAGATGAATTCTTAGTTCGAGAATAGAGAGACACTAGTCTACCAAGGGAGAGGGAGGAGGCATTGGTCCATTTTCATGACTAGAACGAGTACTATGATGTTGGGTCTCGTCATGCTGTGGTGTTTTATTACAGCCTCAAGATTTTTGATTAATTTTTGAATACAACTCATTATTGAATTTATTTGGGTTATAAGTAGGGATGGCCATAACCGAATACTAGACTATTCTGAATACATTCTAAAGAATATTTTCGAATCTGGAATTTCGAATACATTCTAAAATCTCACAAAGCATATAAGTTATTACCTTCTTTAAAATTCAAGGACATTGCAGTTAGGTAAGCTTCAATAATATTATCGTAATAAAGCAATTTGTTTAGCGTATATGTATGGTACCGTATATGATCGTTTTATCACCCGATCTTGATTAAGGGCCCATTTGAATAGCCGCCCGTGTGAACAGAACATAAAAATAAATAAGGCCCGGTGCTTAAATACAGGCCCAATGTAAAAGAAGATTTTTCAGTGGTAGAGAACAATAGGAAATAAGAAGCGCTTTTGTCACAACGCTGTTGAATTTGAAGCGCTGGTAGATAACACTCACTCCTTAGGCATCCATTTATATAACAGATAGCATTGATTACGTAACACCGTGGTTTTCAAACTGAGCGTTGCGACGCCCAAGTGCGTCGTTTCAATATTAATAGGGCATCCCAAAACTTTTCTTCTCTTGCAGATTTGTACCTGCGGTTCGTAGAAAAAGTCAAAATTTTCGTTACTCTCGTTTAAATCATACTTGAGAACTGGAAATGACAATATATTAATTATTGTAACAATCGATCTTCTCTATATATATACCGGTATGTTTTTTTATATATTTTTATGTATAATTTTACTTTAAAAATAACAAGCGCCCGTGCTTGAATAAGGGCTGGTTTGAATCAGGGCCCGGTTAGTGAGTTTGGTTAAAAAAATATGAGCCCGGGCTACAAAACAAGCAAATACGGTATTCATAATCATTTGATATATGACCAAAAATCATTTGGCAAAATATTTATAGGTAATGTCGGATTAAAAGGACTTTTGTGTGTATCACTGTCATAATTGAGATTTATTGGAGGCTCACTATTGGCTCGGCAGTGTTGCACATCCTGATAACTGTTAGGAATACGCCTGCATCTCTGATTATTCGTGTGGGTTCGCATGCTCGAATCTCATGCGAGGTTGATTATATGCGAAAAGAATGCCACTGGTCGGTTACGGGTTCCTACACCGCCATGTCTATGCATCTGAAAACTGGCTAACCAGTTAACCCCATACCCGACATGGAATTGTTAATCTGGCGAGAGGCTTGGTTCGTCATATGATTAGGCCATTTTATCAGCTTTCGTCTCCCACGGGATTATTATGTAAAACCTATCCTATCCACTAGAAAATGCCCAGCAGCCCACGATTGTATCGCGGCCCGCAGTTTGCCGAGCACAGGATTAGAAAGCAAAATCTGTACAGAAATTAGAATGCATGGCGGAAAGGGCCCTAACGACGCCTTGCATGTTGGGTGAATTCATCAAGACTAAAAACAAAATACACTTCTTGCGAATGGTCCTTTTCCCGACCCTAATCCCAGAAAAATTCTAATATAAACTGAAGCTCACCGGAAGACATAATGACAATCAAAATAATTGATTTACAACGTATTTTTGGAAACACAACTAAAAACTGACTAATTTAATGCAGGGATGTCCAAATCGAATTTAAATTCAAATAACGCAAACTTCAAATACTGTTTTTTCAGGTTTATATTAATCCCGAATATGGCGCACATATCCTAGCGTCGTCGTCCATGTGTGGTTCGGCAATATATTACAGCTAACATGAAAGAATTTCGATAAACGCCGACTTGAAGAACTTATAAGACTTGGAGGACGTTTTTGATTGAAAATATTTTCTTATCGTGTATTTTAACAAATTGTGTTCCTCGGCAAATTGTGTCTTAATTAGTTGTTTTCATCCTCAGTTTCGATAGTGACCGAACATAAGAAGAAATTTTTCCATTCCTTGTAATTTAGCACGTATAAAATAGCTCTTAAATAGTATTTAATATCTATCGCGGATTTCGTCGGCATCCGGCGTTGATGACAACATCGTTCAGTTTAAGTTAGCGGTATTCATTTACAAACAAAAATACATAACAGCCGACATAAAATATTTCAATATATAAAATATTTTATATTAAGCAATTATTGTGATATTTTTCCTCCCATATTCAGTTAAAAATCTGTTATTCAACTTTCTTATCATACTCATGTTTAAAAATTAACTTATAAATGACTGAGATTAATTAATTACCGAATTTCACCAAATTTAAGATACAGAAGGATAATTACTAAATTTTCTGACATATTGGCAGCATTTTTTATAACACTGTTTAAGCTGGTTGCAAAAAGAAACACCCGGCGTGAATTACATTGTTCGGCCATTACATTAATATTTAGGAACCTCCTAAATTATGCGCACCAAGACGAACAATCTGAACTCAGGTAGCGTACCATATTAGGGTTCAGGTTATGCGACATCTTGGTGCGCATACTTCAGGAATACCATATTTAATTATCAGGCACTTTTACTATTTTGGCTCTGACCAAAGCATCATATTAATAGATACTACAGTATTATTTTATTTTAGACAGTCTTTACATGTAAGATATTACACCACAGCTATCGCTCTATTTAAATTAAAAATACAGTACCTACTCATCTGGAGTCTCCTTCAGAGCAAACATATAAAGACTCTATAATAAAGAAAGTAAGAGAATGTGGGTGGCCATTAATGCCGTAGTAAATTTGATTTTAAATGCTGTTACTACTATGATACCAAATGAAAAATTTCACAGTTCCCATAAAATACAAGTTTAGGCTCGATTTCACTCCAGCTAAGGCTTGGTGAAGAAATTAGTATTTATTGATTCATGCTTAAAGGGAGAGAGAGAACGAATTTGTATATGTCGTTGTGTTCGGATAGATATATATGTGCATACACTGGTAGAAACATGTAGTTCAGGGATGCCATCCCTGAATTTGGTCAGAATTTGGCCAAATAGTGCAGGGGCCATTCTTTAATATTATTTTATTATTAGATGAGGCATTTCCGTTGACCCTAGTAAGTATAGTTTTATATCACAAAGCGGTTTCTTTTTGCAAGTTTTCACTTTCAGATTTCAAACAATATATTTGTTTATTGCTGACATAAAATATGTTTAGTGTATTTGAGTACTAATGTTGTAGTTTTCATTTTTATCCTCCCAAGTCCTAACAGCTTTACCATGAATGAGGTAAGCAATCTTGACACACAAAGTACAATTTTGGTTTGTTGAGGTGTCACACACACTTTGGTGTGCAAAAGTTTTTCAACTTGGCTTTGTCCGGTCAACTGTGTTCGGCAATGCAATGCTGTGACATATTAGGTTTCTTGGAGATGAATTCTTAGTTCGAGAATAAGGAGACACTAGTCTACCAAGGGAGAGGGAGGAGGCATTGGTCCATGTTCATGACTAGAACGAGTACTATGATGTTGGGTCTCGTCATGCTGTGGTATTTTATTACAGCCTCAAGATTTTTGAATAATTTTTGAATACAACTCATTATTGAATTTATTTAGGTTATAAGTAGGGATGGCCATAATCGAATACTGGACTACTCTGAATACATTCTAAAAAATATTTTCGAATTTGGAATTTCGAATACATTCTAAAATCACACAAAGCATATAAGTTATTACCTTCTTTAAAATTCATAGACATAGCAATCAGGTAAGCTTCAATAATATTATCATAATGTAGCAATTTGTTCAGCGTATATTTAAGGTACCGTATATGCTCGTTTCATCGCCCGATCTTGATTAAGGGCCCGTTTGAATAGCCGCCCGTGTGAACAGAACATAAAATAAATAAGGCCCGGTGCTTAAATACAGGCCCAATGTAAAAGCTGATTTTTCAGTGGTAGAGAACAATAGGAAATAAGAAGCGGTTTTGTCACAACGCTGTTGAATTTTAAGCGCTGGTAGATAACACTCACTCCTTAGGCATCTAATTACATAACAGATAGCATTGATTACGTAACACCGTGGTTTTCAAACTGGACGTCGCGACGCCCAAGTGCGTCGTTTCAATATTAATAGGGCGTCCAAAAACTTTTCTTCTCTTGCAGATTTGTACCTGCGGTGCGTAGAAAAAGTCAAAATTTTCGTTATTCTCGTTTAAGTCATACTTGAGAACTGGAAATGCCAATATATTTAATTATTGTAACAATCGATCTTATTTATATATATACCGGTATGTTTTTTTATATATTTTTATGTATAATTTTCCTTTAAATAACAAGCGCTCGTGCTTGAATAAGGGCCCGGTTAGTGAGTTTGGACCACGATTGGACCGCGGCCCACAGTTTGCCGTGCACAGGCTTAGAAACAAAATCTGTACAGAAATTAGAATGCATGGCGGAAAGGGCCCTAAGGCCATCAGCCCAAATGTAGTATTATGGCAGTGCAATGGACCCAATAACTTTCGAAGGTTGGCATATTAGTGCATTTTTATTTTAAATCTATAGGAAATATTTGGATACCACTACCTTTGAAGTTAGAACATGAAATCCATCGTATTTGCTTCAATTTTAATGACATATACTCTAGCAACACACAGTCATAAGTTTATTGATTGCCCTTACTAAAAATTGATTGTGCTTGCAACATGTTGATATAGAACAAGGGTGGTGAACCGCCACTGACTTGTGGGTCACAAAGTGTATATTATGCTTTATGAGTAGGCTTACCATACTAGTCAGTGAGAAAGAGTGACTCCCTATATTGTTATGTCATATCTGTTTCATGTGTAATATGTCAATTTAGCATCTAACATTAGCTGCAATGCCATTAAATTATTCAAATGCCAAAAAATTGTATGTTCTCCAATAGGTATGAAGGTTCACCATCCTTGATTTAGAACTTTTGATTGTATAGTGAATATTAACTTTTTATCTATAAGTAATTAGCTACTTTTAATGACAGGTCTTTGATAATCTGAAGCAAAACCTAATATTGAAAGATGACATAATCTAATTCCCTTTCAATGGATTACTAATGGCGCCCACTAGCGGCAGAAATACATTCTACAGCAGGGATGTGCAACAGGCAACCTGCGGGCAACAATCCCGACATTTAGTGTGGTCCTAGTCAACACTCAGATTTTCCCCATCAAGCATAAAATTCTAATCCGACAGTTTATATTTAAAAGGGCTCTCACATCAGTAAAAATACATAGGTAATGCTTTTTGGCCTTGTCTCTGCATCAAATCTTGCTCTTTCTTTTTAGTAAATCCTTTGCCCCGTGCATTCATTACTGTAAGGCTAAGCGATAGCTTCATTCTCTCCTATTGCCCTCCGCATGGCCCTCTGGTAGTCACTAATGTATTTTGTTGCTGCAGGCTTGTTAACAACATATTGTGATGTAATAATCCTTCAAGGTGGCCCAGCTAGATGTCTGAAGTTTGTTATTTGGCCCACCGACAAAAAATGTTGCACACCCTTGCTTTACAGCAACCTTGATTAGGTGGTTCAATGGCCTACCACAGGGTGGTCCAAGGTTGTCGGCCTGGCGGGCCACATTATCATTTTCGTATCGTTCGCGGGCCACAATAGTGCCAAGAAAAGGTAATCAGTGCAATACAAAACAAACACTTTATTGTCTAAACACCAAATAAAGCCAAACCACCAAATAAAGTATATAACGTGCAAAAATCTTACTGTATATACATTTAGTGTAAGATTTCAAACTCCTCATCTCGGAAAAAGTGATATAGGGAAAAAATACCGTTTTAGATTGTCACTGACACAACTTGCAGACATATTAAGCAATTATTCTGATATTTTCCCTCCCATATTCAGGTAAAAATCTGTTATTCAATTTTCTTTTCATACTCATGTTTAAAAATTAACTTATAAATGACTGAGATTAATTAATTACCGAATTTCACCAAATTTGAGATACAGGTGAATAATTACTAAATTTTCTAACATATTGGCAGCATTTTTTTGTAACACTGTTTAAGCTGTTTGCAAAAAAGAACACCCGGCGTGAATTACATTGTTCGGATATTACATTAATATTTAGAGACCTCCTAAAGTATGCGCACCAAGATGGCGCACAACCTGAACTCAGGTAGTGTACGAGATCAGGGTTCAGGTTATGCGACATCTTGGTGCGCATACTTCAGGAGTACCATATTTAGTTATCAGGCACTTTTACTATTTTGGCTCTGACCAAAGCATCATATAAATAGATACTGCAGTATTATTTTATTTTAGACAGTCTTTACATGTGAGATAATACACAACAGCTATCGCTCTATTTAAATTAAAAATACAGTACCAACTAATCTGGAGACTCGTTCAGAGCTAAAATATGAAGATTCTATAATAAGGAGTGTAAGAGAAAAATGGGTGGCCATTAGTTTAGTAAATTTGATTTTAAATGCTGTTACTACTATGATAACAAATTTCACAGTTTCCATAAAATATGAGTTCAGGCTCGATTTCACTCCAGCTAAGGCTTGGTGAGGAAATTAGTATTTTTTGATTCATGCTTCATGCACACTGGTAGAAACAGGTAGGTCAGGGATTCCATCCCTGATTTGGTCAGAATTTGGCCAAATAGTGCAGGAGCCATTGTTTTTTTTTGGGAAGCGATATCAGATTCCACTAGAATTTATGCCCAAACCATAGTTTTTAGAGGAATGCTTATGTCATAGTTTTAATTTTTTTTTATATTATTTTATTATTAGATGAGGCATTTCCGTTGACCCTAGTAAGAATAGTTTTATATCACAAAGCGGTTTCTTTTTGTAAGTTTTTACTTTCAGATTTCAATTGTTTATTGCTGACATAAAATATGTTTAGTGTATTTGAGTATTAATGTTGTAGTTTTCATTTTTATCCTCCCAAGTTCTAACAGCTTTAACATGAATGAGGTAAGCAATCTTGACACACAAAGTACAATTTTGGTGTGTTGAGGTGTCACACACACACTTTGGTGTGCAAAGGTTTTTCAACTTGGCTTTGTTCGATCAACTGTGTTGGGCAATGCATTGCTGTGACATATTAAGTTTCTTGGAGATGAATTCTTGGAGATGAATGAGACACTAGCCTACCAAGAGAGAGGGAGGAGGCATTGGTCCATTTTTATGACTAGGAACGAGTACTATGATGTTTGGTTTCGTCATGCTGTAGTGTTTTATTACAGACCCCGTATTTTTTCGTGGCTTAAAAACTCTCCCTGTTTTCATCTACATATGTTTGTGAATCTCTTTTCTCAGTTATGAACTTTATCAAGTCTCTTAACAGGAGGAGCATGAACGATGAAACCAGTAGTTCGTATATTTCTGTAAAAGTTAAAAAATATAAACCAAATGTAAAACCTCTATCAGCGGTAATGCTGCAGCAGAAGTCTCACTGATATAGAATAAGAATGTAACCTTTGTCGGACTGATATTTTCCTGAATAGTTAATCTGTCTGTACATGTTTAAAAGGTCTATTATTGTGTATTTTTGCTTTGAAAGTAGCAAAGCATTGTTATTAATTTTGGTCGGCACGCGGAAGAATTTTATCGTTAGATTTACCGATTTTAGCACGCGAGCCGAAAAAGGTTGCCCACCCTGGTTTAGACCATTGGTTCTCAAACTGGGGTCCGCGGTCGCTCCGAGGTCCGCGAAGCAATTTTAAGGGGACTGGGAGACAACTTTAACCTCGCCCTTTGATTTGAAGTAAAATTTTTATGTCATGCTTTTACGGTGTTTATCCAAAGCACGACACGCTCTAGCGAAGGTTATATTACGTAATCAACATTCTTGAAAGTGGCGAGTACCGTAAATCAGCGTACTTGTGTATTGTTTATGGAAGGCGTGTGCACCTGATTGTAAACTTTCTCGGGGTAATTTAAAAATGCAAGCCATAAAAAATAAATTTAGATATAACGATTCGTGTGTGAAACTCGGTTTTGCTGTGATGAGTTCTGGAGGAAATGAAAAACCACAGTGGCACCGTCCTATCATGATGTCGCTAAGATGGCATTAAACATGCTCATACCATTTGCAACAACTTATGAATGTGCAGTAGCTTTTCCTTTGTTACTCGCTATTATAACAAAAAGTTGAAACGGAATGGATGTGAGACACGATATGAGAGTTGCATTATCCAAAACAGAACCCAAGGTAGAATAACTAGTGAAAGCCAAGGAGGAGCACCCATCTCATAAAACTATTTTACTGTCATTCAATAGATGAATGCTTAATATAGCGCGCTGCTATTTGCTTTCATTTTTTTAGTGGACCGCGAGTCACCAGAAAAATTGCAAGGGGCCGTTAGGCAAAAATTTTCAAAAAGTTTGAGAACCACTGGTCTAGACGAATGAAGAACAAACTACGGCTCGCGGGTCAAATTCGGCCCGTCTGATGCTGCCACAACCAAACTAAAACCAAATTGTGGTGTTTTGGGATCAGGGAATTTGTCAAGATTGTGATTAAATTTAGTTTTGGCATAAGGCTTATTGTTTTCCGTGTTGCTTTTGTAACCTTGTATACATATTGTTCACATAAAATGTAACTTTTACGTCACGCTTACATGGCTCGACAGCCTAGATGGGCAAAATTGTTGGCCCCTGGTCTAAAACTTGCCCCCCCTCTGCTCGAGATACTCCGTGTTGATGTCATAAAGTACATTTGTTATCACAATAGTTAAAAGATTTGAAAACATATTTTCTATACTAGTAGCAAACTTCTCAACCTTTCACGATTTTGGCTCTGACCAAGGCATCAGATAAATAGTATTATTTTATTTTAGACAGTCTTTACATGTGAGATACTACACCACAGCTATCGCTCTATTTAAATTAAAAATACAGTACCTACTCATCTGGAGTCTCGTTCAGAGCAAACATATAAAGACTCTATAATAAAGAAAGTAAGAGAATGTTCGTGGCCATAAGTGTAGTAAAATTGATTTTAAATGCTGTTACTACTATGATAACGAACGAAAAATTTCACAGTTCACATGAAATACAAGTTTAGGCTCGATTTCACTCCAGCTAAGGCTTGGTGAAGAAATTAGCATTTCTTGATTCATGCTTAAAGGGAGAGGGAGAATGAATTTGTATATGTCGTTGTGTTCGGATAGATATATATCTGCATACTCTGGTAGAAAATGGAGGTCGGGGATGCCATCCCTGAATTTGGTCAGAATTTGGCCAAATAGTGCAGGAGCCATTGTTTTTTTTGTGAAGCGATATCAGATTCCACTTGAATTTATGCCCAAACCATAATTTTTAGAGGAATGCTCATGTCATAGTTGTAATTGTCTTTAATATTATTTTATTATTAGATGAGGCATTTCCGTTGACCCTAGTAAGAATAATTTTATATCACAAAGCGGTTTCTTTTTGTAAGTTTTCACTTTCAGATTTCAATTGTTTATTGCTGACATAAAATATGTTTAGTGTATTTGAGTACTAATGTTGTAGTTTTCATTTTTGTCCTCCCAAGTCCTAACAGCTTTACCATGAATGAGGTAAGCAATCTTGACACACAAAGTACAATTTTGGTTTGTTGAGGTGTCACACACTCTTTGGTGTGCAACGGTTTTTCAACTTGGCTTTGTTCGGTCAACTGTGTTCGGCAATGCAATGCTGTGACATATTAGGTTTCTTGGAGATGAATTCTTAGTTCGAGAATAGAGAGACACTAGTCTACCAAGGGAGAGGGAGGAGGCATTGGTCCATTTTCATGACTAGAACGAGTACTATGATGTTGGGTCTCGTCATGCTGTGGTGTTTTATTACAGCCTCAAGATTTTTGATTAATTTTTGAATACAACTCATTATTGAATTTATTTGGGTTATAAGTAGGGATGGCCATAACCGAATACTAGACTATTCTGAATACATTCTAAAAAATATTTTCGAATCTGGAATTTCGAATACATTCTAAAATCTCACAAAGCATATAAGTTATTACCTTCTTTAAAATTCAAGGACATAGCAGTTAGGTAAGCTTCAATAATATTATCATAATAAAGCAATTTGTTTAGCGTATATGTATGGTACCGTATATGATCGTTTTATCGCCCGATCTTGATTAAGGGCCCATTTGAATAGCCGCCCGTGTGAACAGAACATAAAAATAAATAAGGCCCGGTGCTTAAATACAGGCCCAATGTAAAAGAAGATTTTTCAGTGGTAGAGAACAATGGGAAATAAGAAGCGCTTTTGTCACAACGCTGTTGAATTTGAAGCGCTGGTAGATAACACTCACTCCTTAGGCATCCATTTATATAACAGATAGCATTGATTACGTAACACCGTGGTTTTCAAACTGGGCGTCGCGACGCCCAAGTGCGTCGTTTCAATATTAATAGGGCATCCCAAAACTTTTCTTCTCTTGCAGATTTGTACCTGCGGTGCGTAGAAAAAGTCAAAATTTTCGTTATTCTCGTTTAAATCATACTTGAGAACTGGAAATGACAATATATTAATTATTGTAACAATCGATCTTCTCTATATATATACCGGTATGTTTTTTTATATATTTTTATGTATAATTTTACTTTAAAAATAACAAGCGCCCGTGCTTGAATAAGGGCTGGTTTGAATCAGGGCCCGGTTAGTGAGTTTGGTTAAAAAAAAATATGGGCCCAGGCTACAAAACATGCAATTACGGTATTCATAACCATTTGATATATGAACAAAAATCATTTGGCAAAATATTTATAGGTAATGTCGGATTAAAAGGACTTTTTTGTGTATCACTGTCATAATTGAGATTTATTGGAGGCCCACTATTGGCTCGGCAGTGTGGCACATCCTGATAACTGTTAGGAATACGCCTGCATCTCGGATTATCCTGTGTGGGTTCGCATGCTTGAATCCCATGCGAGGTTGATTATATGCGAGAAGATTACCACTGGTCGGTTACGGGTTCCTACACCGCCAAGTCTATGCATCTGAAAACTGGCTAACTAGTTAATCCCATACCCAACATGGAATGGTAATCGGGCGAGAGGCCTTGGTTCGCCATATGATTAGGCCATTTTATCAGCTTTCGTCTCCCCCGGGATTAATATGTGAAACCTATCCTATCCACTAAAAAATGCTCAGCAGCCCATGATTGGACCGCGGCCCACAGTTTGCCGAGCACAGGCTTAGAAAGCAAAATCTGTACAGAAATTAGAATGCATGGCGGAAAGGGCTCTAAGGCCATCTGCCCAAATGTAGTATCATGGCAGTGCAATGGACCCAATAACTTTCAAATATTGGCATATTGTTGCATTTTTTATTCAAATCTATAGGGAATATTCGGATACCACTACCTTTGAAGTTGGAAATTGAAATCCATCGTATTTGCTTCAATTTTAATGACATATACTCTAGCAACACACAGTCACAAGTTTATTGATTGCCCTTACTAGAGATTGATTGTGCTTGCAACATGTTGATTTAGAACAAGGATGGTGAACCGCCACTGACTTGTGGGTCACAACGTGTTTATTATGCTTTATGAGTAGGCTTACCATACTAGTTCAGTGAGAAAGAGTGACTCCCTATATTGTTATGACATATCTGTTTTATGTGTAATACATCAATTTAGCATCCCACATTAGCTGCAATGCCATTAATTATTCAAATGCCAAAAAAATGTATGTTCTCCAATAGGTATAAAGGTTCGCCATCCTTGATTTAGAACTTTCGATTGTATAATGAATATTAACTTTTTATCTATAAGTAATTAGCTACTTTTAATGACAGGTCTTTGATAATCTGAAGCAAAACTTAATATTGAAAGTTGACATAATCTATTTCCCTTTTAATGGATTACTAATTGCGCCCACTAGCGGCAGAAATACATTCTACAGCAGGGATGTGCAACAGGCAACCCGCGGGCGACAATCCAACCCTCCAAGAAATTTAGTGTGGTCTTAGTCAACACTCAGATTTTCCCCATCAAGCATAAAATTCTGATCCGACAGTTTATATTTAAAAGGGCTCTCACATCAGTAAAAATACATAATGCTTTTTGGCCTTGTCTCTGCATTAAATCTTTCTTAAAATCTTGCTCTTTCTTTTTAGTAAATCTTTTGCCCTGTGCATTCATTACTGTACGAGTAAGGCTAAGCGATAGCTTCATTCTCCTCTATTGCCCTCCGCATGGCCCTCTGGTAGTCACTAATGTATTTTGTTGCTACAGGCTTGTTAACAACATATTGTGATGTAATAATCCTTCAAGGTGGCCCAGCTAGATGTCTGAAGTTTATTATATGGCCCACCGACAAAAAATGTTGAACACCCTTGCTTTACAGCAACCTTGATTAGGTGGTTCAATGGCCTACCACAGGGTGGTCCAAGGTTGTCGGCCTCGCGGGCCACATTATCATTTTTGTATCGTTTGCGGGCCACAAAAGTGCCAAGAATAGGTAATTAGTGCAATACAAAACAAACACTTTATTGTTCAAACACATTGATCATTATTTGTCATTTATCAAGCTAACATATGCTAAAACCACCAAATAAAGCCAAACTACCAAATAAAGTATAACGTGCAAAAATCTTACTGGAAATATATTTAGTGTAAGATTTCAAACTCCTCATCTCGGAAAAAGTGATATAGGGAAAAACTACCGTTTTAGATCGTCACCGACACAACTTGCAGACATATTAATCAATTATTGTGATATTTTTCCTCCCATATTCAGTTAAAAATCTGTTATTCAACTTTCTTTCTAAACTCATGTTTAAAAATTAACTTATAAATGACTGAGATTAATTAATTACCGAATTTCACCAAATTTGAGATACAGAAGGATAATTACTAAATTTTCTGACATATTGGCACATTTTTTGTAACACTGTTTAAGCTGGTTGCGAAAAGAAACACCCGACGTGAATTACATTGTTCGGCCATTATATTAATATTTAGGGACCTCCTGAAGTATGCGCACCAAGATGGCGCACAACCTGAAGTCAGGTAGTGTACCAGGTTAGGGTTCAGGTTATGCGACATCTTAGTGCGCATACTTCAGGAGTACCATATTTAGTTATCAGACATACCCAACCTATAAGCTAACAGATTCCTATTAGATTTTTAGTTTACTATGAAAAATATTCTGTTAGCGTCTATTCCCGACCAGAAAGATAGAAAGCCAGTTAACAATTTAGACTAGCAAAGCACATTATTCTTTCGCTAGTTGCCTCAGCTAACCATGACACTAGTCAATTCATTGACATTAGTGATGAAACAATATGTCAAAAAAAATTTTCTAGTAATTTTTATGAAAAAACAGCGCCAAATGGGATTTTTGTTCACTCTCGCGCAAATGCGACGCAGGCCACAGATAATGAAGCGGCGGGCCAGGGTTTGGAACACCCTGGCCTACCATATCACAACTTTAATTTATTTCATGTTGTTGCAATGCGAACCCTCAGTGTAGTGGATTCTATAGTTTCATTTGTATTTTGATCATGTTGAATAATTTCACAGTTCTTATTTATTTCAGCTGAATAATCTAGATGTCAGTTACAACCAGAACCTTGAAACGGATGGTTTTGGTGAACTTGGATTAGTTGTTACACAATGCCAGGTAAAGACATTTGATGCTGGGAATTGCAATCTGACAGCAGAAGAAATAAAAGCTTTTAAAGAAAACACTGGCAATGCAAAGGTAAGAGGAGACTTCATGTGATGAGCATGAATGACTAAACAGCATGAATTTGAACTGATAATTAGTTTATTAGAGGATTGGTGGTTGGTGCATGTATTAAAGGGAATATGCAACAAAATATCAATCCCTATCTCTAACACATGCCACTTATAATTAAAAAAAATCATCTAATTTTTGCTCAGAACAAGGCTCTACACAGTCGGTGACTATATACAGAGTGTCTCACTGGCTTGTCTTACTGAGCTTATTGCCCAACAGCAATTTGCACCTCTTTTCTTGGGTTAATCTCCTTGTCATTCTGTGGGTTGATGAAAAATGCAAACAATAACTAAATTTTACTACTTATCCATATTATGTTTTCTGAAGATATTAACACTCTATGATAACTACCCGAAAAGCAAATTAAAATTAAAAGTGTATAACGGTACTTACTTTTGAGACACCCTGTATATTGTAGGAGTCAAAATAAGCATTTGAGAGAATTTAGGTAATCATTTATTTACTCAAATCCCCTTTAAAAGACTCGAAGGAACTCGACTCGCACAATCAAAATATCTTGACTCAAGTTACCACTAGAGAGATTTGACTTGAGATTTTTGAGCTAGTCTTTAAGATATAAAAGAATTGATCAAATATTATTATCCCTGTTGATTGACATTGTATTGAAAAATGGTAAATTTATTTAATTGCTTGTTGCATCAATAACTCGAGAATAGGGGTGTGTCAAACTGCTGCTCAGGGTGAGTTTCTGATAATGATGCCCCTATTCTTTAAAATAATTTTGGGAATGGACAAAATAGATTTGTTGTTGGCTAGATACACAAGAATAAATATTTTAAAGTTGAAGTCAAGGTGAAATGTTTGTATTGATATTATTCAAATTATCATACTAAGCAACAAACTCACTTCGAGACGGTTGCTCCTATGGCCCTCCCTCTAGAGCAGGGGTGTGCAACATTTTTTATCAGCGGGCCATACAACCAACTTCAGACATCTAGCCGGGCCACACAAAAAATTTAGCTGGAAAGCCAACAGAAAAGAATGCGGCTATCGCTTACCCTTACAGAAATAAATGCACTTGATGAAACGGCAAAAGATTTAACACAGTGACAACAGCAAAAAATATTGTGTATTTTTATCCATATGATAGTCTTTCTAAACATTAACTGTCGGATTAAGATTTTGGGTGTGACGCGGAAAAATCTGAGTGTTGATTAGGTCCACACTAAATTGCTTGGCGGGCCGGGTTGTTGCACACCCCTGCTCTAGAGTCTAGACCAGTGCTCTTTAATCTTTTTGATATTGTGGAACCCCTGAGATAATTTTTCGTTATTTATGGAACCCCAATTAACACATTTTAAAAAAAAAACAGGAAAAACCCATAACACGAAATATTTGTAATTCAAATATTTCGACTTCAACAACGAAACAGAAAGACGGTAATGAGCGCGAAATTCAATGACTAGGTTGTTTATGCATTCCCTTTGCAATCTTCTTGAATCGTGGCTCCCTGGCGCTCAATGCAATTCTCATACTTATGTCTACAACACTCTTTAAACAACTTTGCAACGACGCATCAACATGCTGAAGCAAGAATTAATTTCCCCTGAAAAAAAAAAAACGGGAAACCCCTAAGGAACCCAATAAACTCACGGAACCCCACTACATATATTGCGGAACCCCAGGGTTCCGCGGAACCCCTGTTGAAGAGCACTGGTCTAGAACAATGAAGAACAAACTACGGCTCGTGGGTCAAATCCGGCCCGTTGGGTAATTCAATCCGCATCGTCTGATGCTGCCACAACCAAACTAAAACCAAATTGTGATGTTTTGGGATCAGGGAATTTGTCAAGATTGTGAATAAATTTAGTTTTGGCACAAGGCTTATTGTTTTCCATGTTGCTTTTGTAACACTGTATACATATTGTTCACATGAAATGTAATTTTTACGTCACGCTTACATGGCTCGACAGCCTGGATGGTCAAAATTGTTGGCCCCCGGTCTAAAAACCTTGCCCCCCCTCTGCTCGAGATACTCCGTGTTGATGTCATAAAGTACATTTGTTATCACAATAGTTAAAAGATTTGAAAACATATTTTCTATACTAGTAGCAAAATTTTCAACCTCTTACTATTTTGGCTCTGACCAAGGCATCATATAAATAGATACTGCCGTATTATTTTATTTTAGACAGTCTTTACATGTGAGATACTACACCACAGCTATCGCTCTGTTTAAATTAAAAATACAGTATCACTCATCTGGAGTCTCGTTCAAAAATATAAAGATTCTATAATAAAGAGAGTAAGAGAATGTGGGTGGCCATTAGTGTAGTAAATTTGATTTTAAATTCTGTTACTACTATGATAACAAATGAAAAATTTCACAGTTCCCATAAAATACAAGTTCAGGCTCAATTTCACTCCAGCTAAGGCTTGGTGAGGAAATTAGTATTTTTTGATGCATGCTTAATGGGAGAGGGAGAATGAATTTGTATATGTCGTTGTGTTCGGATAGATATATATGTGCATACACTGACCATCTCTGAATTTGGTCAGAATTTGGCTAAATAGTGCAGGAGCCATTCTTTTTTTGTGAAGCGATATCAGATTCCACTTGAATTTATGCCCAAACCATAATTTTTAGAGGAATGCTTATGTCATAGTTTTAATTAAAGCTCGACCGATATCACGTTTTGGCGCCGATGCCGATATCAATATATCGGCCAACTAGTGGCTGATAACCGATACCGATATGCCGATATTAATATAAATTATATTGTGAGCCACACAATGGGCTTTTATAATGTACCTCGTGAGTCTGTAGTTTCATTTTGAGATTTATTATCATTGCAGTATGAATTATATTTAACTAACTCCAGTTAATGCTTGAGCAAATGTTATTCTGTAACTTTTCCTGCGAGTTCAATATCGGTCTACCCTTTTCCAGGAAAAATAATTATAATCTGTCATTTTTTAATATAACTGTGGACATATGTTAAGGGTAACGAAAAATTAGAAATCGATATATTTTGAAGTGAATTATGATAATGATAAAATCCTTCGATATTGTGATAAGGTATGTGCTGATATTTTCGATAACTTTGTTTCCAGAGACTCTCAATACCTTATTTTGCCAATTATGATGGATTATGCTTTTTTTGTGTAATTCTCAGCAAAATGAATAACAAGCCAACCATCAATATAGATAAAACTGTTGCCCGAGAAATTCAAAATTTAATTTGGGAAGGTCACAAATTTGGAACTACTTTGATACATTATTGCTTTGAGCTACCTGTACCTTGTTTCTGTGATTACTGACTCACCAGCTTTAAACCGATTCTAATTATAGAACTAGCGTTTTCTATCGGTACTAAATTTGCCTTTTTCTCATTGTGTACTCTCTCAGATGTTACTCCGGATAATACCTTTTCAGTTATGACCATGCATGAAAAGGAAAATCATATGCCACCGGGAATTATGAAAGACATATTTTTAACGCAAAATGGAAGCGAGAGAAATATTGGGAAACCAGTTATGCAGGGCGAGAGTCGTTGAACCGCGCACCCCGACGCTTGCCCGAGTTTTGCCGATATATATCGGCGGTTTACATGTATTATTATTAAAATTATTTATGTATTATTATTGAAATTTGTTTGTTTTGCTATATGATATATCGGCAAACACGCAGTATCGGCCCGATATATCGATTGGCATTTCCGTTGACCCAAGTAAGAATAATTTTATTTCACAAAGCGGTTTGTTTTTGTAAGTTTGAGATTTCAATTGTTTATTGCTGACATTAAATATTTTTAGTGTATTTGAGTATTAATGTTATAGTTTTCATTTTTGTCCTCCCAAGTCCTAACAGCCTTAACACGAATGAGGTAAGCAATCTTGACACACAAAGTACAATTTTGGTTTGTTGAGGTGTCACACACACTTTGATGTGCAAAGGTTTTTCAACTTAGCTTTGTTCGGTCAACTGTGTTGGGCAATGCAATGCTGTGACATATTAGGTTTCTTGAAGATGAATTCTTAGTTCGGGAATAGGGAGACATTAGCCTACCAAGAGAGAGGGAGGAGGCATTGGTCCATTTTCATGACTAGAAACGAGTAATATGATGTTTGGTCTCGTCATGCTGTAGTGTTTTGTTACAGCCTCAAGATTTTTGAATAATTTTTGAATACAACTCCTTCAATTTATTTGGGTTATTAGTAGGGATGGCCTTGGCCATAGTCACTAATGTATTTTGTTGCTGCAGGCTTGTTAACAACATATTGTGATGTAATAATCCTTCAAGGTGGCCCAGCTAGATGTCTGAAGTTTGTTATATGGCCCACCGACAAAAAATGTTGCACACCCTTGTTTTACAGCAACCTAGATTAAGTGGTTCAATGGCCTACCATATCCCTCAGTGCAGTGGATTCTATAGTTTCGTTTGTATTTCCATCATGTTCAATAATTTTTGAATAATTTCTGATTTTGGAATAATTTTTGAATACAACTCATTATTCAATTTATTTGGGTTATTAGTAGGGATGGCCTTGGCCATTACTGAATACTGGGCTACTCTGAATACATTCTAAAAAATATTTTTCAATCTGGAATTTCGAATACATATTTAAAACCCACAAAACATAAAATTTAACATCTTTCCTAAAGTTCCAGAACATAGAAATTAAGCTTCAATGATATTATCATAATAAAGCAATTTGTTTAGTTGAAACGCATGTACGGTATATGTATGTACATTTGTTTGCTATATGAACAAAAATCATTTGGCAAAATATTTGTATGTAAGGTTGGATTAATAGGACTTTCATGTGTAAAACTGCCTTAATTCAGATTTATTGGAGGGCTATTTTTGGCTTGACGGTGTGGTACATCATGATAAGCGTTTGGAATAAGCTCGTCACGGTTCACGTAACCGCTGGTCAGTTACGGCTCCCTCCACCATAAAGTCTATGCATCTGAAAACTGTCTAAGTGACTAATCTCATACTCTACATCAGGCCTGGGCAAGTTGCGGCCCGCGGGCCACATCCGGCCCGCGGCAACGTTTTATCCGGCCCGCGAGCAAGTTTCTAGATTTAGACACTTTCTTCATTTACATATAAAATATAATTTGATTGCGAACAAAATAATTTTTAGGACAATGAAAAAGTCGATAATAACATTCGACTAAATTTCCCTTGAATCGCCGATTGTTTTCGTCATCTCGAGGTATTATTTAGATTTTACAACGTAAACACCTTTACGTCGGCGATTAGTCTCCTCAAGTCACAAATTTTCCTTAACATATATATGTCTTGTATACGGAACTGTGAAACCATTAAAAAAAACGAGTTATTATATAACCATCGGCGACAAGATGATAAAGATAAATAAAGGAGTGAATCTGCAAGCAACCTAAATCTAGATTTAGAGCGGCAATATAAAATACTACAATAAATGGAACAGAAACAAGTTATGATTCAAACGGCTCGCGACAGATTAAAAACGCTTTTGTGAAAATGGAAACTAAAAAATTTCTGGTGCCCGCGGCACACATTTTAATTGCGTAGCCTTCGTGGGCGCGATGTACCTTTTGATCTATTCTAAAACTACCGACGGGGCCTGATTTATAAGATAATTAATGTAAGGTTAACTCAATCGATTTTTATGTAACTAGAAAGAATTTTACTCGGTGTACTTTTATCGCAGGCGTGGGGATTTTTCTTATGGTAAAATCTTTAAAACAGATCTAAGTCAGTGTTGCAGGAACAGATCAGATTTGTCGAATTCACGAAATTGCAAAACACGAATAAAAATAATCTGGCACGTTACCTCACATTTTAATGTCCGCGGAATGCGGTGGTATTTCAGAATTCTAATGCTCATATTTTATCAGAGCAGCCGCGGGTTAGGTTGAAAACAACAAGACATTTCAATGTGCCCGTATCAATGCATTTTAAATATATCTGTATCGCAAAAATAGATATAGTATATAAAGTATATGTCACATTTTTAAATCCGCAGACAGCCGTGGTATTTTAGAGCAGACTTTCAAGCTCGCAATGCCGTTCAATGCATTGCAATTTCCGCGAACCTTGTTCACCTTAAAATTGCAAGATGACAGCAAAATTATATGAATCACGATGTTTGGCCACCGAAGGCATGGTCCTAATTCCGCATTGTTACTCACTTTCCACCATTAATGACAAAATTTGGCATTGTTATGCAAGCGTACTGTTCCTCTGATCCAATGTATTGTCTCACCGTGGTTTCCAAACTGGGCGTCGCGACGCCCAAGTGCGTCGTTTCAATATTGATAGGGCGTCTCAAAACTTTTCTTCTCTTGCAGATTTGTACCTGCGGTGCGTAGAAAAAGTCAAAATTTTCGTTATTGTCGTTTAAAGCATACTTTAGATCTGGAAATGACAATATATTAATTATTGTAACGATCGATCTTATCTATATATATATATGTTTTTTTTTATATATTTTTATGTATAATTTTAATTTAAAAATAACTAGCGCCCGTGCTTGAATAAGGGCCGGTTTGAATCAGGGCCCGGTTAGTGAGTTTGGTTAAAAAAATATGAGCCCGGGCTACAAAACAAGCAAATACGGTATTCATAATCGTTTGATATATGAACAAAAATCATTTGGCAAAATATTTATAGGTAATGTCGGATTGAAAGGACTTTTTTGTGTATCACTGTCATAATTTAGATTTATTGGAGACCCACTATTGACCCGGCAGTGTGGCACATCCTGATAACTGTTAGGAATACGCCTGCATCTCTGATTATCCTGTGTGGGTTCGCATGCTTGAATCTCATGCGAGGTTGATTATATGCGAGAAGATTGCCACTGGTCGGTTACGGGTTCCTACACCACCAAGTCTATGCATCTGAAAACTGGCTAACTAGTTAATCCCATACCCGACATGGAATGGTAATCGGGCGAGAGGCCTTGATTCGCCATGTGATTAGGCTATTTTATCAGCTTTTGTCTCCCCCGGGATTAATATGTAAAACCTATCCTATTCACTAGAAAATGCCCAGAAGCCCACGATTGGACCGCAGCCCACAGTTTGCCGAGCACAGGCTTAGAAAGCAAAATCTGTACAGAAATTAGAATGTATGGCGGAAAGGGCTCTAAGGCCATCAGCCCAAATGTAGTATCATGGCAGTGCAATGGACCCAATAACTTTCAAAGATTGGCATATTGTTGCATTTTTTATTCAAATCTATAGGGAATATTCGGATACCACTACCTTTGAAGTTGGAAATTGAAATCCATCGTATTTGCTTCAATTTTAATGACATATACTCTAGCAACACACCGTCACAAGTTTATTGATTGCCCTTACTAGAGATTGATTGTGCTTGCAACATGTTGATTTAGAACAAGGATGGTGAACCGCCACTGACTTGTGGGTCACATGTGTATATTATGCTTTATGAGTAGGCTTACCATACTAGTTCAGTGAGAAAGAGTGACTCCCTATATTGTTATGACATATCTGTTTTATGTGTAATACATCAATTTAGCATCCCACATTAGCTGCAATGCCATTAATTGTATGCCAAAAAAATGTATGTTCTCCAATAGGTATAAAGGTTCGCCATCCTTGATTTAGAACTTTTGATTGTATAGTGAAAATTAACTTTTTATCTATAAGTTATTAGCTACTTTTAATGACAGGTCTTTGATAATCTGAAGCAAAACTTAATATTGGAAGTTGACATAATCTATTTCTCTTTCAATGGATTACTAATGGCGCCCACTAGTGGCATAAATACATTCTACAGCAGGAATGTGCAACAGGCAACCCGCGGGCAACAATCCAACCCTCCAAGACATTTAGTGTGGTCCTAGTCAACACTCAGATTTTCCCCATCAAGCATAAAATTCTAGGCCGACAGTTTATATTTAAAAAGGCTCTCACATCAGTAAAAATACATAATGCTTTTTGACCTTGTCTCTGCATTAAATCTTTCTTGAAATCTTGCTCTTTCTTTTTAGTGAATCTTTTGCCTCGTGCATTCATTACTGTGAGGCTAAGCCTAAGCGATAGCTTCATTCTCTTATATTGCCCTCCACATGGCGCTCTGGTAGTCGCTAATATATTTTGGTTGCTGCAGGCTTATTAATACCATATTGTGATGTAATAATTTCTCATCTTAAGATGGCCCAGTTAGATGTCTGAAGTTATATGGCTCTTTGTCAGAAAATGTTGCACACCCTTGTTCTACAGCAACCTAGATTAGGTGGTTCCATAGCCTGCTATATAACAACTTTAATTCATTTCATTCTGTTGCAATGTGAACCATCAGTGCAGTGAATTCTATAGTTTTCTTTGTATTTTCATTATGTTAAATAATTTCCCAATTCTTATTTATTTCAGCTGAATCTACTAGATGTCAGTTTGAACAGCAACCTTGGAACCGATGGTTTTGGTGAACTTGGATTAGTTGTAACACAATGTCAGGTGGAGGCATTCACGGCTTTTGATTGCAATCTGACAGCAGAAGGAATGAAAGCATTTAAAGAAAACACTCGCAATGCAAAGGTAAGATGGGATCTTGTTTGATGAGCATGAATGAGTAAACAGCATTAATTTGAACTGATAATTAGTTTATTAGAGAATTTGTGTTTGATGCATGTTTAAAGGGAATATGAAACAATATATCAATATCAATCCCTATCTCTAACTCAAGCGCCTTATAGGGGAAAAAATCATTTAATTTTGGCTTAGAATAAGGCTCTACAGGGCGTCTCAAATATAACTTTTTCATTTTAATTTGCATTTCAGGTACTCACTCATAGAGCGTTCATTTCTTCAGCAAACATAATATGGATAAGTAGTAAAATTTAGATATTGTTTGCATTTTTCATCAACCCACAGAATGACAAGGAGATTAACCCAAGAAATGAGGTGCAAAATTGCTGTTTGGCAAGAAGCAATAAACCAGTAAGACAAACTCAGGGTCTCATTTACAGAGTATTTGGAATTAATTTGGCTCTGAATGATTTCCCCTGAGTGCCCGCTCAGCTGTTTTCCTGATCTTTGTGTTTTAACTACAGATTCAGTTTTCATAAATTTACGATGAATTGCATAAATTGTTCGTCTGGTGTAGGAGCCAAATTAATTCTAAATTCTTTGTCACAGAGGCGCTGAGTTTGCTCTACTGGTTTATATGCTTCTTGCCAAACCGCAATTTTGCACCTCATTTCTAAGGTTAATCTCCTTATCATTCTGTGGGTTGTCTAAAAATGCGAACAATACCTAAATTTTACTATTTATCCATCCTATATTTGCTAAGAATATGAACGCTCTATGAGTGAGTACCTGAAAAGCAAATCAAAATTAGAAGTGTATACTTACTTTTGTAACACTGTATTATTTAGGAGTCAAGAAAATCATTTGAAAGAATTTAGTCATTTATTTACTCGAGTCATCTTTTAAAAAACTCAAAGGAATTCGACTTGCACAAACAAGATATCTAACAAGATAGATGTTGTTATACACCTGTTAAGTAAAAAGGTCCCCCCATCCCTGATTTAGAACCTTCTATTGTGTGGTGAAAATTAACTTTTCACTATAAATAATAGCTACCACTAATGACAGGTCTTAATAATCTGAGGAAAAAGTTTGTATTAAAATTTATAGAATGTATTTCTTTTTCAATGAATTACTAGTGATGCCAACTAGTGGCAGAAAATACATTCTATAGCGGGGGGATGGAACAGGCAACCCCCAGGCCACAATCCAACCCACCAAGCCATTTAGTCAACACTCAGATTTCCCCCATCAAGCATAAAATTCTAATTCGACAGTTTGTATTGAAAAAGACGCTCACATGGATAAAATACAAAATGCTTTTGGACTTGTCGCTGTCGCTTGATGGTGGAGGAAGCCGTAACCATCCAGTGGTTACCTCAACCACCCCTACATTGTTGAGGAGTTCAGCAATCCTTTAGCACTTAATTATCTTCACAGAAATTGAACCTGTGAACACATGCAGAGTAATCAGAGGTGCGGTGCAAGTGTATTTCTGATGCTTAGCTCGATGCACCACCCGCCATACCATAAAAAAAATTTAATATAAAATTATTGCTAATATTTATTGGATAATATTATATTCAATGAGTATTGATCAGTGAATCTGAATAAAAATCACGATTCCAATGCTTTAAAAATAGGGACAGAATGGTCTAATGACTACACCGAATTGTAATTTATTATGGAGATACTGAATTTTCAGGGACAGGGATGTGTGACAATTAAAATTTTAGAGAGTCAAGACACATTTTCCCCATGCAGGTTGGCAAAAAATATTTTCGTTCCCAGCTAGATTTACCTGGATTTCCTATTAGCTTTTAACATTTACGTTGAAAAACATCACATTTTTTCTCGAAATTCTGTGAAAATGGTAGTGGTGTTTTTTCCAAAATAAGACCTGGCCTGAAAATAAGACCTAATTTGAATTTTAAAAATGATTTTAATTAAACCCTACCCGTAAAATAAATTTAAAATGTGTGGGATAGGAAAGGTTCAATGACGTGATGGTAAGGTGAAGATTACACCACTATTCAAGATTGTGTGATGTCAGCATGTCACAATCACAATTATGATATTTGTCACTTGATTTTTGTATAGGATATACAAATAAGTACAATGAATGTCAATTTTTATATAATGTTTATTAAAAAATCTCGTGATTTCCTACAATGTAATTTTATTTTTGATAAATGAACACAAAAGACCTCTTCCAAAAAAAACCATAGTGTTATTTTTCAAAAGAAAATAAATCTGAATCTTGTCTAAATTTCGGGTAAACCTGGTAAGAAGTGCTGTACAGTGTACAAAACTGCTATGCGTAAAATGCCACATAGTCATTCTTTGTGTAGCAATTTTTTGTTCCTTTGAGAAGATCGTAAAAAGGAAATTTTCACAGATTAGAATTTAAATTTAATTTAATTTTTTTTTTTTTTTGGAGATTTACGTATTCGGGTCGCCACCGATCCTAATACCCAGTTTAATTAATCAAAGCTTCTTACATCTCTTCACGACCCACTAATATTCCTTTTGCGACCCATAGTCGCGACCCATAGTTTGGGAACCGCTGTACATAGAGGTTCCAATTGCTACATTACTTTCAATTTATTGCTAATTGGTCATTTTTACAGAGATGAGCAAGTCAGTCAATGAATGGGGAAACATTCATTATATAAGAAATACCGTATTTCAAGTCTACCCAGCAAATAAGACAAGTTCTATTTTTAGCACTCAAAAAGTGGGTTTTTCCATACAGCCCTCCAATAAGACAAGCAAAATTTTTTTTTCTCTGTTGGTCAGTTTTATAGGGTTAGAACCAGTTATGTTTTTTCGATACAATCATATTCACTGAATTAACTATTCTGAACAATATCACGTTATTATCTGGTTAAAAAGATAGTACCAATCATTTTGAACAACCTATTAACTAGAACGATGAAATAACATTTGAATGTTATGAAGCTTGAACAGTGTGATAAGTACTACAATGCTCATCCACGGGTTGGTTAACAGGTGTGTTTCCAGTCTGGTGTCGTTTTTTTTGTTCCCCGAATTGGCAAAACCGAAGGGTCATAAATAACTAAATAGCCATTCTCTTTTTTTTTTTTGACGTACCAATAACGTGTGTAAATAGAGAGTACTTCATCCCACGAGCCACGTTATTATTACAAAGTAGTCTTTAAAAAGGTTAGGACAAATAATAGGTGGCAGTATAAAGTCAATTAATAATATTATTAATTAATACTAATATTGACATTATATTATATAATATAGCAACCCGAATATAAAGTTAACATGTTTGAGAAGATGCCTGCGAAAAATATGCTGACGGCAGTAAAAACACTGTTTCGAAACGCTCAGCCCTGGTGAGGAAATTAGTATTTCTGGATTCATGCTTGAAAGCAGAAGGAGAATGAATTTGTATATGTTGTTGTGTTCAGAAAGATATATATCTGCATACTCTGGTAGAAAATGGAGGTCGGGGAAGAAACATGCAAAAATTGTCAGAATTTGGTCAAATAGTGTAGGAGCCAATGTTTTTTTTGTAAAGCGATATTAGATTCCACTTTAGTTTATGTCCAAACCATATTTGTTAAAATGAAATTCTTTCTTAGTTTTAATTTTCTTTTCATCTAATTTTATTATCAGATAAGGCAATCCTATATTTGGCTTTTTTACAGAACAACTCAAGAAAACAACGCTAGCAATGAGATTTTTGAATTTGTTTTAAATACAACTCATTACCGGTATTGAATTTATTTTGGTTATAAGTAGGGATGGCCATAACCGTTACTGGACTACTCTAAATACATTTTAAAAAATATTTTCGAATCTGGAATTTCGAATACATTCTAAAATCCCACAAAGCATAAAAGTTATTACCTTCCTTAAAATTCAAGGACATAGCAGTTAGGTAAGTTTGAATAATATTATCATAATAAAGCAATTCGTTTAGTTGAAATGCATGTATATGAAAAGTATGTATAATCGTTTGATATATGAACAAAAATCATTCAGCAAAATATTTATAGGTAATGTCGGATTAAAAGGACGTTCTTGTGTATCACTGTCATAATTGAGATTTATTGGAGGCCCACTACTGGCTCGGCAGTGTGGCACATTCTGATAACTGTTAGGAATACGCCTGCATCTCTGATTATCCTGTGTGGGTTCGCATGCTTGAATCCCATGCGAGGTTGATTATATGGGAAAAGATTGCCACTGGTCGGTTACGGGTTCCTACATCGCCAAGTCTATGCATCTGAAAACTGGCTAACTACCGGTAATTAATCCCATACCCGACATGGAATGGTAATTGGGCGAGAGGCCTTAGTTCGCCATATGATTAGGCCATTTTATCAGCTTTCGTCTCCCTTATTATGTTTATGTTTTTTATTAGCTTATTATGTGAAACTTATCCTATCCACTAGAAAATGCCCAGCAGCCCACGATTGGACCTCGACCCACAGTTTGCCGAGCACAGGCTTAGAAAACAAAATTGATTGTGCTTGCAACATGTTGATTTAAAACAAGGGTAGTGAACCGCCACTGACTTGTGGGTCACAAAGTGTATATTATGCTTTATGAGTAGGCTTACCATACTAGTTCAGTGAGAGAGAGTGACTCCCTATATTGTTATGTCATATCTGTTTCATGTGTGATATGTTAATTTAGCATCTAACATTAGCTGCAATGCCATTAAATTATTCAAATGCCAAAAAAATGTATGTTCTGCAATAGGTATAAAGGTTCGCCATCCTTGATTTAGAACTTTTGATTGTATAGTGAATATTAACTTTTTATCTATAAGTAATTAGCTACTTTTAATGACAGGTCTTTGATTATCTGAAGCAAAACTTAATATTGAAAGTTGACATAATCTATTTCCCTTTTAATGGATTACTAATGGCGCCCACTAGTGGCAGAAATATATTCTACAGCAGGAATGTGCAGCGGGCAACAGTCCAACCCACCAAGCCATTTAGTGTGGTCCTAGTCAACACTCAGATTTTCCCCATCAAGCATAAAATTCTAATCCGACGGTTTATATTTAAAAGGGCTCTCACATCAGTAAAAATACATAGGTAATGCTTTTTGGCCTTGTCTCTGCATTAAATCTTTCTTAAAATCTTGCTCTTTCTTTTTAGTAAATCTTTTGCCCCGTGCATTCATTACTGTACGAGTAAGGCTAAGCGATAGCTTCATTCTCTTCTATTGCCCTCCGCATGGCTCTCTGGTAGTCACTATTGTATTTTATTTGCTGCAGGCTTGTTAATAACATATTGTGATGTAATAATCCTTCAAGGTAGCCCAGCTAGATGTCTGAAGCTTGTTATATGACCCACCGACGAAAAAATGTTGCACACCCTTGTTCTACAGCAACCTAGATTAGGTGGTTCCATAGCCTGCCATATAACAACTTTAATTCATTTCATTCTGTTGCAATGTGAACCATCAGTGCAGTGAATTCTATAGTTTTGTTTGTATTTTCATCATGTTAAATAATTTTACAGTTCTTATTTATTTCAGCTAAATGAACTAAATGTCAATAGAAACAAGAACATTGGAATCGATGGTTTTGGTGAACTTGGATTAGTTGTTACACAATGTCAGATAAAGGTATTCAAGGCTTGGGATTGCAATCTGACAGCAGAAGGAATGAAAGCATTTAAAGAAAACACTTGCGATGCAAAGGTAAGAGAAGACTTCATGTGATAAGCATGAATGACTAAACAGCGTAAATAGTTTATTAGAGAATTGGGGGTTGATGCATATTTAAAGAAAATATTAAACAGTATATTCATCCCTATCTCCAACTCATACGTTTTAATCATTTAATTTTTGCCTAGAACAAGTTTTTACAAAGTCATTGAATGTATATATATCGTGAAAATCAAAAAAAATATTTGAGAGAGTTTAGTATTGTACTCGAGTCACCTTTTTCGAAGACTTGTGACTTGACTTGGAAGTCACAAAGAATTTGGAATTAATACGACTCTGAATGTACTCTGTTGAGGCTCTTTTTTTGTTAAAGAGGCGCTATGTTTGTCCTACTGGTTTATATGCTTCTTGCCCAATAGCAATTTTTCACCTCATTCCTTGTCTTAATCTCCTTGTCATTCTGTGGGTTGATGAAAAATGCAACAATACCTAAATTTTACTACTTATCCATACTATGTTTCGTGAAGATATTAACGCTCTATGATGAGTAGGGCTGTCCAAGCGAACCAAATATTCGAAATCGAATCGAATCACAAATTATTTGAATCGTTTTTCGGCTAATTTCCGAATCACTAAAATTGGGTACAAAAAGTGGAAACCACCTTTGCAGGACGTTTTTCATCGGACAAGTGGCGGCGCTTCGAGCTTAGACCACTCTCGCTCCCGGCTTAATTGGTTTCCCGATATTTCTCTCGCCTTCATTTTGTGATAAACATGTTATTCCTTATGCCCACCCGGTGGCACGTGATCAGCCATTTCATGCATGGTCATCATAACTTAAAAGTAAAAATCGGTAATGACGTTTTTAAGAGAGTACACCATTTCATGCATGGTCATAATAACTTAAGAGTTATAATCTGTAATGACGTTTTTGAGAGAGTACACAAGGAGAAAAAAGGGCAAATTAGAAAACGATAGTTCTATAAATAGAATCGATTTGAAGCTGTTGAGTTAGTTATCATAAGAACATGGTACAGGCAACTCAAAGCTGAAACAGGTGTTTTGGGATCCTTATGATGGCAATACCTTCTTTCAATGGAATATGTAATTTTTTATGATGGCAACACTGTATTATCCATCTATATACCAAGACAAATAATTGCACTCTTGAATTTTGATTGCATATTATAGTCATCAAACTAGCTTCGAATTTGTTAAATGCAATTTTGAATTTGAGCAACAGTTTTATCTATATTAATGGTTGTTATTATTTTGCTGAAAATTACACAAAAAAACATGAGACTAGTGAATAGGATTAGAATAGCATTTACGGCTTTACATGTCCTATTAAAACTGAATCCATTAGAATTGAGATTGCAATTTTTGAATTGTGCCATATTTACTCTTAACACTCAACAGTTTGAGACCCAAATTTTGGAGTCCTCCGCTTTTTTTTGACCAGTTCATGCAAGCGTTTGATCACCTTTCATCTGAAATCATTGTATTGCAAAATACCAGCAGTAAGTAAGATGTAACTGCACATATGTTACCATAACATTGAAGGGTAGGCGGTTATTGTATAATAGAGACAGATTCAGGATTGCGCAACAATATTCGATTATTCGGTTCGATTCGGCAAAAATATTCGATTCGAATCAAAAAATTATTCGAATTTGGACAGCCCTAATGATGAGTGCCTGGAAAGCAAATTAAAAGTGTATACTTACTTTTGAGACACCACGTATATTGTAGGAGTCAAAATAGGCATTTTAGAGAATTTAGTCATTTATTTACTTGAGTCACATTTTGAAAGACTCGAAGGAACTCGACTCACACAAATAAAATATCTTGACTCAAGTTACCACTGGTGAGATTTGACTTGAGATTTTTGAGCCTTCGAAATATAATAGAATTAATCAAATATTATTACCCCTGTTGATTGACGTTGTATTGAAAAATGGTAGATTTAATTGCTTTGTGCAGCGATAACTCGAGAATAGGGGCGTGTCAAACTATTCTGTTGCCAAGGGTGAGTTTTTGATAATGATGCCCCTTATACATACATATTCTTAAAGATAATGTGCGGAATAAACTAAGTTGTTTTACACGAGAATGAATAAATGAAAGGTCAAGTAAAAGTGAAATGTTTGTGTTTATATTATTCAAATCATCAAACTAAGCAACAGACTCCCCCCCCATAACATGCAGCCCAAGGCGGTAGGCGCTCTAAACTAGGGGAGGCAAACTACGGCGTGCGGGCCGAATTGCTGAAGAGTCATAAATCAATCACTTTATATGGTGGTAGCCATTTTATTTTTGAAGTGCCGATATTAGTATTAGGAGTAAACAGGGAGTGCTAACAAGACAAATAACAGCTGGCATTACAGAAACAATTAAATAATCTTGATTGACAGACACTTTAGCGGCGGGAATATAATATAAAATATATAAACCCATATATGAAGTACACAAATCATGTTTGAGAAAACTGTGCCAAAAATAGGACGATCCAAGGAAAACCAAAGTAAGCGTAGCTACCCAATAAGACGCCCCCCCCCCCCCCCCCCCCCAAAAAAAATCAGGCCAAAAAATTGGGTTCAGAAAAGCGACTTATCAGCGGGGAAATACGGTATATTCATTTTATTCGGCCTGAGCCTGATGTTGGCCGATACTAGTGGCCGATAACCGATACCGATATTAATATACGGTAAATCATATTGTGAGTCACAAAATGAACTTTTATGATGTATCTCGTGACATGAGTCTGTAGTTTCGTTTTGATATTTATTATCATTGCAGTCAGATTCTTATTTAACTAACTCCAGTTAATGCTCGAACAAATGTTATTCTGTAACTTCTCATGCGACTTCAATTTGTCTAGACTTTTCCTTGAAAAAGAACTGTCAATCTGACGTACTTAAATACAACTGTGGGCATATCTTATCACAATATAGAAGAATTTTATTATTATCATGATTCACTTGAATATATCAATTTATAATTTTCTAATACCCATAACCATTAATGAAGTTTCGCGGCCCTTGTTCAAGTAAATAATGCTAAACAGTTCGAAATATGCATTTTCAATATTTAATTGACACAGCTGCCTTGACCTACTTAATAACAAAAACAAGCACATATTTACTCAGATTGAGGTTACTCAAATATTGAATGTAATGGGTGCAAATGCTTTTTGCTGCATAGCAAGTCCAGTCGTGGCGCAATGTTTGTTTATGCAGACCTAACTGATGAATTACAATGTCTGGCCACCGACGGTCTGGTCCTTATCCGGAATTGTTAACACTCTTATTGATCAAACTTAGCATAAGGCATCGGTTTGTGTGCTCCAAGTTATCTGGGAAAAAACTCATGGCATTTGGCTCATGGCTACACGAAAAATATACTGCTTCAAAATGAAACACAATTTAGTCATCGGTAATATGTACTTTATGCCTGTTGAAGCAAATCAAGGTTAACTTTTCTTTCTTATCTCTGCCTAGGTTTTCTTTTAAATGCTAAAAAATCACTCATGTTCGATAAACACGGTTCAGCAAATGAATAAACTGCAGCCTACGAAATTGCAGCATGTATGGTTTACTTCTTCTGTTACGTAACAATAGACCCCAATTTTTTAACTAGTCTAGTGGAAGTGCATCGTTTCAATTTTGCTAGGGCGTCGCAAAATTTATGATGGTGTTATGATAAATAAGTTTAATTCTGAAAATTCTTTTTTTTTGTAGATAAAAACTATTTTTAATTTATTTTTCAAGAAGCGTTGTGTACTCCAATCCTCTTTGCGTTTTCATATTTTCATAAAGCAGGCTTTTCTACTGTGGCCTATTAAATGTGATTTCACTGAACGTCGTTAGGTTTTGTTTGTTCGTTTTTATGAAACTCATTGCAATAAAGTTCTTTTACTGAAAGGTACCAATACGTATTTTCACGGGAAGTCGCAACTTGAGAATATTTTCGGAGGGCGTCACAATACAATGAAGTTCGAAAATCACTAAGTCCTAGTCGATAGCAAGAAATCTTTTCTACTTTTAAATGGTTAATAATCTATATATAGCAGTTATTTTAAACGAAAACGTGCTATTAAAAAGGCAAATGGAAATCGATATTCATATTTTATATATTAAAAATTCTCGTTATTCTCTACAGCCCCCCAAAATGGGCCCTAGTGTTATTTTCGAAAGCACATTGAAGACACTGTCTTATTTTCGGGGCAACACGGTATGAAGATGTATTTACTCGGAATCGTGAAATTTTTATTTTAAACCATTTTTAATAATTGTGTTTCAAATGAAGAGAATGAAAAAGTACAATAGATATAGTACTTCGTGTAAATTTGGTTTTCACTTTTCGGCCCCTAAAATTCGTTTTGCTCCTAGCCCCTAGTTTGGGAAGCCCTGGTCTCGAGCATTGGATTTCCAGATGGGAAACACCCCCCCGACAACTGGAGGGGCGTGACTGTCTAACTCAATTGTTACTCAAACTCAAGTCTCACAGACTTGTCCGTTGCATGCATGCCTATGTGTAATAGGAATAGCTTAGGTATTTTCTAAAATTTCAATAGCTCTGCGGGATATCTGAGAATCCGCGGACACAGTTTGAGAAACACTGGTCTAACTTGTTGATTAGGGTCATTGATATCAAATCAGGATTAACTCCATGTAAGTGTAGCTAGGTACACTTAATGGGGTAACATGGAGTTAACGTGGAGTACATATCTAACACACACATTCGCAAACGCCAAAGGGGTAGAACAGGAATGGGCAAGGTTTTTAAACCAGGGGCCAAAAATTTTGCCCATGTAGACTGACGAGCCTTGTAAGTATTTCATTTACTGTGTTACAAAAGCAAAGCTGAAAAACAATAAGCCTCATGCCTTAACTTGCAAATTCCTTGAGCTTTTTTTTTAGCTTAGACATCAACATTTGGTTTCAGTTAGGTTGTGTCAATTTCCAAAACAGATTTGAAATGAGTATTGGTTAATAGAGATCTGTGTTTCGATTTTTCAAATTCATCGTGCCGTTAATGTACTGCTGACATGAAAGTTTCTGGCAATCTAAATTACAACTTACCGGTACACAGACTACGATCATAAATTAACAAGCCTATTAGACCTTACAGTTTTCAAGAATAGCAAGCAGAATTAGGTAAAAGCAAAAATTTATAACAGCATCATGCGGGCCAGATTGAATCATCCAAGGGGCCGGATTTGTAGTTTGCCCATTCAGGTTTAGACTCTAACCTGCAATGTCATTTCGTATCCGACATTATTTACCATATGTGTTGCGAAAATTCATAGACTATCTAACCAGAAGATTTTACTGAATTGGATTAAAACAGTATCAGTATAATATGCTTAGTTTCAAAGCACTATAATGATTTTACCTGAGTGAAAATATGGTCAATATGGTAGAATTTATCTATAATATGGACTTATTCCAGCCCCAAATTTTGATTTGCAACCAATGTGTTTGCTGTCTAATAGAACGTTTCTTAATGTAGCGATGAAACTGGATAAAGCTAAAGCAGGCAAAAATGTTATATTTTTCAGACCGTTTGAGGCAATTTAATGAAGCATAAAATCTATGCTTTCAAATCAAAATTTCAATATTTCGCATAAATCTTTCCGGCTACAGAATCAAATCAAATTGAAAAGTTTTTTCATTGCATCATACTTGGTAGAGCATGTGGTCAGCTTATCGCATTTGACCATGCTCATCCATCTAATTAGACCAGTGCTCGTCAACCGGGTGTATAGTACACCCGAGGGTGTACCAAAAAGTTAAAAGGGTGTACCACGTCGCTAGGGTGTACCAGGGGTGTACCACACCGAATGTTGTAAGATACAAACTATCAAACGATATGCTTCTAACCCAAAGAAAACTTTGGATGGCTGCTAGTTTTCAAGATATCTTTTGACTTGCAAAATTGTCTTATCTAACAGCAATATTTAAAATCACAAATCAGTTAAAATTATCGAGGGGAGATGTGATATTTTTGGAGCTAGTAGCAAGATTGTGTCTTTTAAAATGAGATTGAAGGTTTGGCAGAATAATGTATCAAAATGTGATTTTTCCGATTTCGAATGTCTGGAATATTTCATTGAGACTCGTTAATGGGAAAATGGAAGCGCAGACATGAAAACCAAGATGAGATCAATTGAACATATCGTGTTTTTCCGAAAATAAGACCTAGCCTGGATTTTTAAAATGATTCTAATATAAGCCCTCCCCTTAAAATAAGTCCTAGTCGATAGCGCGAATTTTATTTTGACCTATTCGATAGCATAACACATACATACACGTTTCAAACGCATGACTAATGATCTAATTTTGCAGCTCCAATTACTTTAAATAAAGACGTGTTATTTATCAGTAAGCATATTTGAAAATCTCGTAATTCTCTACTTTGTAGTTTGGTTTTTGATAAATGAAAATAAAAGATATCCACCCAAAATAAGTCCTAGCGATACTTTTAGAGAGAAAATTGAAATAAGACCCTGTCTTATTTTCGGGGAAACACGGTAAGCATTTTGATGTGCTACTGCTAAACTTCGAAGCCTATATTCCGGTTGTTGAATCTTGGTTCTCTGATATGGGTCGTTCAGTCATTCACAAGTGAAAAGGTTGCTCTTGAACACATAACTGGTGAACTGCGGCGTGAATTACAATCAGATCTTGTACAAAACGCAGAGTTCAAAACATATAAAAACTGCAACTAATTTTAGGCAGCACTATCAGAAGTTCCCGAGTATCGCAATCTTTCACAAAAGGTTGACGAGCACTACATTAGACTAATGATGGAGATTATTAAATCTTTTTGTTTTTGGTTAGAGGGTATTTTGTAGTCAGAAAGTTGTCCAAGCTGCTAAAAATAAGCTTGGGAAACACTGGTTTAGAGGAAGGGTTGATAGTAAGCTAAAAACGTTGGTTATTTTTTGAATTATTCAGAGATGAAGCAAAAGATTGTTTAAAAAGACTTACGGGTTTGTGCCTGACAGCAAATTCCTCGAAATTTCTCCAAAAAACTTTTGCTAACAATTTTTTCAGGCGGTACGCGGTACGCCTACGAATTGAGCATACTTTATGTAGATGAGTCTTCCCATCGAAAAGTCATAGGGATCTATGACTGGATTCTACCTTAGCTTGCGTGCCCTAGATGAATAAGATAATTAGGTATTATATAATTAGCGTGGCAGCATATCAATCTATATGCATTACACCCATGACCTATGTATCAATTAATGAATGTTGAATATACTATAAAAAACAGTATGTATTGTTTCAGATTGAATACTTGATACTGAGTTTTAACCCAGTCAGCAAACTCGGAGATGAAGGATTATCCACAATCAGTGAAATTGTTCATCAATGCCAGGTTGGGAGATTGGACATGGAATATTGTCACTTCAACAATGATCAGTTAGAAAGATTCAAAGCATTGATCGCTGATACCGGAGTTGAATTAGTTCTGATGGTGAGCGATTGGTAACTTTTTGAATTGTACAATTCTTTGAACTCCATAAGTGGTGCTCGCGTAAACTCACAATGTAAACTAGGAGAAATAAAATGTTAAAATATCTGCTTTCTCAGCATTATGTAGTAATATTTGTTTTCATATGTTTGCAAAATTTCTATTCAATAAATGACATTCAGTTTCATCAAATGTAATGTCCTTTTACATTAAACGAGCAATTGCCGTCTTAAGCGATCCGATTAAGTATAACCATTTAGGTCACTGCTCTGTGCCAGAACACGAGACTAATACTGAGTGAGTCTCCCTCTCTTCTGTGATAATTATTGGATTCATGTCAAATTGCTGTCATCTTTCAATTTGCAGTGGAAATGGAATGCCATTCCAACTTTAAACTCAAATATAACAGACATTAATTGTGTCTGAAAACTTTTGTGAAACATGTCTTTTTTAAACTTTTAATCGAATTGTTTTACCTGTCTCACCTGAATTTCAAACCACACTTTACCAAAATTTTGCCCATGAGACCCGGCTACAAGGGTTCTGAACTTAACATCAAATGAATGTAAAAATTTTATCCACAGCTATTTTATTCTGCAGGGAGACAGAGGCGGAAGCTCATCACTTCCAATACAAGCCAATGATGTAAGATATTTAATCTCAAATTCAATATTTTGTGTCCCAGTTTTTTGTAGAAAAATCTCCACTCCACTATGTTTTCATCGTACATGTTACATACGTATGTCATCATATGCTTGTTCATAATTTCATCTTCAAGCAACTCTAAAATGATACTGAATCTAACCTTTTTGTCTTCAGTCTGACAGTTCAAATGGGAGTTTTAACGCTTCGGAAACACCAGATGATTTGGAAAAAAGTAATGTAAGTTTAGACTATATTTTGTAAAGAAATGTTTCTAGATTTCTAGTAGGGGTAATATAATGACCATCTCTTGTGCTTATTCAGGCCTGAGAGTGACTTTAGGTCTTTATACTTATAACAGTCTGTTACATTGTTATTAACTGTCAGTGGTTCTATCTGGCATTTGTTCTGTTTGGAATGTGAATAAAGTGCAATAGCAAACATAGTTATGCATGCTTGCTATAGTGCAGTGGCAGCAGTCATACTTTTAATCCCCCATTGTCCCAACTCGTGACATTAGCGCTTATTTCCAATGTACGTGTCTGTTTTGGTTATAAATAACAATGCATCAAACTGCAAGTTTTGCAAAGAGTAATAAGGTTAAGGACACGCAAGAGCAATACTGTATATTTTGATATCAAATTTTTGCTATTTTTCTTCATTCGGAAATATGTGTACACGTTACTACTTGCCACTACTAACTATTCGTTACTACTTCAGAATAATTTGGCTTCCCGGAATGATAGTTTGCATGACTTCGAAATATGAAAATTCCCATCAGTAAAATTACAACTGATTTTGTGAAAATTATTTGTAATTTTACTCTGTGTTTATAACACAATTTTCCAGGCTCATCATCCATATGCAGTTGAACGACAGCACATTGAAATGACAAGTAAATATGAGCTGGGCATCATGGAAAATAAAACTGACCAGATTGAAAAATGGCTGGATAGTAAGTTTCCAAGTTAAATTATGTTGAATTATCTTCGTTGTTAAAGCGATTGTTTGATGTTCAGAAAAATAAGATTCTTTTTTTCTATGCCTGGCAGTCACTGTAGTCATCTACCAAAACCTTTCAGAGTCAAAGGTAAAGCTTCTAACCAAAATACAATAAGGCATGCCAAAGTTTTTTGACATGGATTTTTGTTATTCAAAAAATAGAAAAAATTATTAACGGGGTGCGTTAGGAATATCCCAGATCTGGCTTCCTGCATTTAACCAGTTTATATATTTATAAAAATTATCAGTTAACTTTACATTAGTCAGCTATTAGTATTAAATAACAGCTGTTACAAATTGAATTTTACTATTTTGAAGCGACTATCGATCGAAAATCTAGTATTTTGGATGGAACTAGATTCTTTTTAGTTTAACATTATTTACCAACTTTTCCTTTCAGGTTGAGCTGAGCCTCAGACAGGTTCTGAGTCCAAGCCCAGGTTAGGGTTTGGCCATAATTTTATTCCAATTTTCCTTATTTTAGTTCTATTACGAATTCGGGGACTACTGTTTTAGCCAAGTGAATATAATAACCCTTGCCCATAAGTTTCCGTCCCTTTACACAAGTTGATGTAAAAATGGCAACAAAATTAGTTACCTCCATATTGGTACACATACTTCTGAAGCGCCGCCTAGGCTAAGGCTGAACCTGCTTCCCAAATATATCCTGCTTCAATACACAAATAACCTGACCATCGTGGCCATAATCTCACAAAAATTTTCATGATTTCCTCATTTCAGAACACATCCTTATAATGAAATTTGACAGCGCTCTCCGTAGACCAGAAGTAATACAGGCCGATATTGGTGAAGATGGTGGAGAAGTAAAAGTATCTTCTTTTACAATATA
Organism: Styela clava; assembly: GCF_964204865.1. Taxonomy (NCBI): domain Eukaryota; kingdom Metazoa; phylum Chordata; class Ascidiacea; order Stolidobranchia; family Styelidae; genus Styela; species Styela clava. Next base: position 2,265,752 of record NC_135258.1, read on the forward strand.
TTTTCCCCCGGGCGCAGTTCAAGGAACAAACACATTTTTCTTCGAGTCAAGTTCAATTTTAGACGAAAATCCGTCAAAGCACTTTGTCCCCATTTCCCCTGTTCTCACATGCAAACGACTGGTAAACGAATCCTGCAAATCACAAGGCGGTAATCGTTCGCCAGTAACTTTCAAAAAGCCAGTCAAAATAACAATGAAAACTTTTTGTAGCCCAAAACATGTAGACATACCTGTTAAGGTTTCGGTATTCCATTCAAGTGTCATCAAAGGGCAGAAAGAAAAATGTCACACAGCACTACTAGGACAATTGGGGGTTATTGATTTTGAAGTTACTGACTTTTGTCAATTTGTGGCAAAAGTCTCTGATGATCAGTTAAAAAACACTGAATTCTCCTTGAAAAACAATGTCAGTTTTGAGAATACAAAAAGGGTGATTTCTTTTTTTTGGAAAGAAAATAAAAACATCACGGCTAATGATTTAGGCAACTGTGGAGGTCCAATAGCAACTGGATTTCCATTGCCAGTAGAAATAGGTGTTGCCCAAGGTTCAAGTATTCAAATTTCCATGGAATGTGATAAGCCAAATGAAACTAAACTTATACCTTCGGAACTTGGTTTTGAAATTACAAAAAAATGGCTTATGCAACAGTGGCATATGGAATTTTTCAAGTTGAAGGAACTACCATCCCAACCTTGTACTATAGAAATTGATTATACCATCAAAGAAATAGAATCAAACGAAGAACCCAGACCTCGCCCTATCATTATAGAATGGCCATTAAAACAAAATGGTAAGTGATGTTTTCACATGCAATAAAACATACGGTAAATAAAAATGCAACTTTGTATATAATTATCCACAGAATCGGGATCAACTGAGACCATTGGTATACAAGTAAACGCTCCTTGCCACATAGAACAGAAGGGAAACATTAAAGCTTCGTCGACATTAGGCAAAAGAAAACGTCGTACTAAAGTACAGAAAAAAAAAGCCTCGTTAGTATTGAATATATGAATTTTGTCCAATATAAAATCTCCAAATTCACGTTGTCTAAAGCAGTGTTCTTCAACCTTTTTTATTGTGGTATACCTTTTATATTTTTTCGTAAACTTTGTATATCTTACTAATACCAATGTTTATTTAAGGTTTAAATAAACATTAAATTTTAAGCACATAATGTACTTCGGCCTTACACCTTACGTATACCGCTTATCAGTTGTATACCCAACTTATGGTGTGGAATACACTTGGGTATGTCGTAAACCCGGTTGAAGAGCACTGTTTTCGAAACCGATCATGAATGTATGTTTACTATTGTTTTGTTTTTTTATTAAAATGATCAGGCGATCGTCCGATTAAGATGAACGTTAGACTCGATGTGGAATGATGTAATGATATCTTCGGGTAAGAGAGCAATCAAGAAATTAAATCATATTCATACAAATCAATACAGTTTGTATTGAATAAAAAATTGAAATAAGTGTAGAAAAAATAATACCACATGTGTAAATAAATTCTTAGTATGACTTGTATGAGCGTGTTCAACTTTATAGCAAAAGCAGTATTGTGCTTCCAAGAAGTAAACATGAAAAACAAAATAGTATATTATATTTTATTTCATTTGGCAATATGGGCCAAATTCCCATTATTCAATCTCAAATAAACTATATGGACTATATTTCATTAAAACAAAAACATTTCATTAAATGCAAAATTCAGTCATAATTTTTTATGCAAAATTGGGATATTTTGCAAAAAAATTATTATCATCCTCGATTATCTAAATCTTAAAATTCTTTGAAATAAATAATGCAAAGTAACTCTTCTAGAGAATAGGATTTTTTATTCTTGTTACCTTTGGATATTATAATAGTATGATAATCTAGAATTTCGATTTTGAACCAATTTATATTTTTTTTATCTCCAGGTTTCAACAATTGCTTCCAATAACTTCCAATTGCAGAATAAGTTGCCAAGCCAATGTTATTATTTTTTATTGTATTTATTATCATGTTGTTAAAATTCTCTTTTTTGTTGTTGTTATATATCGCCGGATGAGAACAGAAGGGGACTAAGTCACATTTTTGGAAAATTGACTTTTTTCAACATTTTGGGGTTTTGAGCCATGCTCTACAAGGGTGGCCTTGAAATCCTGAATTTCTCAATAATAAAAATTTTAGCTGGACTTTTGTTCTTAAATATTTTTTCAGGATTTCAGGAAATTCAAGATTTCAAGACCCCCACCTTGTAGAGCATGGCTCAAAACCCCAAAATAGTGAGAAAAAAAGGCACAAGTTCCAATATGATGGGCATGAACATCAGAAATGAAATGTCCGAAACCCACATTCCTAAAAAATTGTTAAGTGCAACTTAGACCTAAGTCACCTTGTTTTACCTTGCATCCCATACAAAAAATTTCAGAAGTTGTTGAGAACAGAATGGGCCAAAATCCCTTATGGGGGTATAAAAGCAGAAAGAAATTGAAGCTGAAGTGCCAAAAAATATTGATTACAAAGATATTCTCATCCACATTAAAATAACCAGAGCTCAGGACTTTACTGAAAAAATCGCTTGTCTTTAATTTATTCGTAGGCAGTGGTCGCATTTATTTGTTGCTCGAATAATGTGCATATTCTATGAAAATATACTTTTGTAATATTTCGGGAAATAATCTTTATGAATAAGTCCAACAGTAAACTTTTCTCTCTGCTCAATCAAAAATATTGCTTTTTTCATTTTATTTTTATAATTTAAAACCCCTCCAAGCTTTCTCTGACTCTCTCTAACCGGTGTCTAACTCGATTCATTGCAAGTCTTTAATAAAATGTGACTTCAACTATAGTAGAGTCAATCAATCAAGCCTTCCCCAACATTGACATTGTCAGAATTTCATTTAAATATGTTGTTTCCTATGTTTTTTTATACTTTTTGTGTATTTTCGGTATTTTCTTACCTCTTTTACACCACTCTTACATTTGTTAGACAAACAAATCTTGGTGCTTTTTGTTGCTATATGCATATTATTTTATTTTATGATTGTCAATTTCTCAAGTTTTTTTTTTTGCAAGATTAATTTTTTTAATATTTTTGTATGCTATGAAGAAAATGTAAATTTATTGTGATTTCAATTCTATTCTCATGCTTTTTTACATTTTTGAATCTTTTCGTGCATCGATTTTCAAATTATGGAAATACCTGAATCTGAACGTACAACACCAAGTTCACATAACTAAAATCACCAATGAATTACCATTTATTTGATTCTGAATTATGTTTGCTTTTTACAGTTGATTGTTTTCATGATCTTTCATTTTACCGACATTATGGCATAGAAAAGTAATAAAATATGCAACCTATAAGTCTTAAACTTGTTCAATCATTCAAAATAATTGGTCGCTATTAGACAGTACGGAAGTGGGAATTCAGGTCGCCTCGACGAACTTTCAAATTTAACTTTCGTTTTTTTATGCTAATATCCCTTACTGTTATGCTTAATTACGGGTTTCGGTTTTTAGAGCCAGTATTGGCTTCTTCGACCCTTAAGATCGTTTCTTTTTACATTTACTTAAGTATGAAGGACAATGCGAGAGTAGAAATTCAGGTCTTTATTAGGCATAAGAACAAACCAACGAATTGTAACAGAAAAACAGTGGGTCTGCAGAACTAGGGTATTTTTGGTCTAATACAGAATTTCCAGAACTTTATGGTAATTGGTACCCTTTGGGGAATTTGTAAATTACACTTGTGTGTGTACCCCCAAAAAATGCTTGCTCGCTGTAATTGGACAAAAAAGTTTAAAATAAATGGAAAGTGGACTTGTTACAACTGTAGTTGGGGTGAACTACGGCATCTTGTCCAGTCCAGTCTGACTTTTTCAAAACCTGTTTCTGATGGAAATAGGGCCTGCAGTTGTAGGCAATTAAGACAGGCAGTTAGTTAATTTGGCAATTAGAAATTTCAGACTCCTCTCCCAAATTCCTGGATATACCGCTGCTCGTCACAGAAAACAAAACTACTTCTTTTGTTGCCCAAGGAGGAACTATGAATTCGATTTATCATTATTTGTTCCAAAAATTAATTGAAAACACTTTTATCGAATCATGAAAATGAATGTATATATTTCTTGCAAAAAATCAGAAATAGAAAACGATGCCAGTGAGGCCTCAAAAAGCATGTTTGATGGCTTGAAACTCTCCGAGCATAGACGGGGGTTTAGAGGGTCGGAACCCCCTTTTTTTAAATGTAAAAAAAAGCATTTTTTAGTAACTTGAAACAGTTTTCAAACACTCAAGACTCTTGAAAACTATGAAAGAAACTATGAATATGATTTTATATCACTATTTGTCTAAATTAATGGAAAACAACCTCTTTCAAATCATAAGAATATATTTCTTGTAAACAATTTAAAATATAAACCAAGGTGAATCCTCACTACCACGTTACTTGAAGATCAGAATTGCTTCTCAACACAGGACAATTATTATATGCAGTTTTACTCGTTTATCTCTCAAAAGCTATGTCAAATAAAATTAAACAGGACACAGGACAAGTATTATTATATGCAGTGTAATTCACGTGTTTATCTCTCAAAATTATGTTTCAATTAAACAAGAATTAAACTGATATTTGAAATTAGTAATATTACATTACACTTTTGATCAATGCGAATCGTTATTACTACGTTACTTAATAGGTTTGTTTGAAAGGACTATAATTTATTCTCAGCCCGGCATAATTTTCTGAAGTGGACAATTTTTATACACATTTTTCACTCATTCGTTTATCTCACAAAAAAAATGTTTCAATTCGAACAATAATTGAACTGATATTTGAAATTCATAATATCATAATACTCTTGTGTTACTAAATAGAATTATTATTCAAATTTTATTCCTGAAATATATGGGGTGTCCATGAAGTCTTAAAATTTTATAAAATAGCAAAGTTAAATACAATTCTTTCGAATCATGTATTTCTTGTTAACAATCAAAATTAGAAACCAATGCGTACGTTACCAAATAGGTTTGTTAGAAAAGCAGGACAATAATTATATGCAGTTTTACATGTGCAATCATCTCTCAAAATGATGTTTCAATTCGAACAATAATTGAACAGATATTTTAAGTTAGTAATATTATATTACTCTTATGACCAAGGCAAATTCTCACTACTGCGTTACTTGATATTCTGAAATGGACAGTTTTTATATGCTTCTCTTTTATTCATTCGTTTATCTCACAAAAATGATGTTTCAATTTGAACAATAATTAAACAGATATTTGAAATCAGTAATATCGAAATACTCTTATGCTACCAAATAGAATTATTATTCGAGAAATATAATTCTGAAATATATAGGGTGTCCATAAAGTCTTGAAATTATTTAAATTGCCAAGGAAATTTATCGATACCATATATTCGTAAAAATACTTAAAACAATTACTGATTAAAAAACAACAGACCTTGTCAAGTAAGATATATTGAGAACTGACTTCATAACAAAATTGAAATTGTGAAGGAACTTGATGGACACCCTGTATATCATTCATTATGTGATACAAGCATAGGGGGGACCTTCTGAATTTTCAACACATGTTTGCAGCGTCTGCAGTGAGCTTGTTTATCTTTTCCAACACTATTTTGCTCCGTTCGTGACTATCGTGAGGGAATTCACCAATAACCCGATTTCTTTCCTTACTATCAATCCTTCCTCCAAAGAACCAACCGATATAGATGAAATTGCGAGGTTTTATAGATTGGATAACTTTAACAGCGAAGTTAGTCTGTGGAGAGATATTGTTAGATATCAGTAACTGGCCTTGTTCGAAGCAAAAGACATAAGTACGAGGTGCGGCTAAAATGAAACGGGACTGACATCACAGATTGCGCAACACGATTAACCATCGGTAATCAACACTTTTGCAGTGTGGCGTAATATGTGTTCTTTGTTTAACAGCTGTTTTGACACAATATCGCAATTATTCAAGCAAATGTGATAAATTTCTTGTTGAAAAAAAATGCTGTGCAAGGTCTGATTGAGTTTTTTGGCGATAGGGGGTTCAATTGCAGAATGACGATTGAGCAAAGAAGCGTAAGCGTTATATTGAAAAAAAAATGTCCTTCCCCCTTCCCACAAAAAAAGATTTGGGGGGCTAGCAAGATATATTTAAAATCATCAAATTAAACACTAGTTTACAGCTTTTAGACTAAAAGTCCATCAAGACCAATTCCTTTGAAAAACAAAAAAATATTTCATACAAATTCCTTAGTACAAGCTATACAAATAATTGAAAGTGAAAAAAGTGCAATAAATAAATAATCAATTATACTAAATGAAGTAAAATATAAAAAGTAGCAACTGAAAAGTTAGTTCAAAATAGTTATTGATATGCAAGGCATATTTTCTCAATTGCTTCAAACGAATCCTCAGAGCTGGAATAGAAACCTAGAGGTTCTACAAGCTATCCTTTTACTTGTTGAAATATTGAATATTTTTAAATACAAAATTTTAATCTACTCCGGGACATTGATTAATATAGGTAACAATGTGTCATCGTGGAACTCCGTAAATAATATTCAACTACTTCACAGGCTCCATAATATCAAAAGTTTGAGAACCAATTTGAACGAGGTGGTGGGCGTCAGATTCAACCTGTGTTACTAACATTTGAATTAAGATGATTGATTGACATGTTGACAACGAATCAGGTGCGATTGAAAGGGCAGGGTTTTTGGCTTTCCATAAGTGTGTGTACCAATATGGAGCTAATTTTTTTCCTATTCTACATGAAGCTGTGTAAAGGGACGAAAGCCTATGGGCAGGGGGTATATTCACTTGGCTAACGCAGACAGTCCCCGAACTCGTAATAGAACTAAAACGAAGGAAATCGGAATGAAATTAGGGCCTAACATTAACTGGTACACATACTACGAGAGTACCAGGTTTTCTACTCGGTGGGCATAGCTCGTATTGACGAATAGGCATCGTTCGTTTCAGTTTGATTGGCAGTTCCAGTAGTTGAGTCTGTTTGTTGGTTAGAAAGAGCGGAATCTAGCTTGTGAATATTTTGCATTTGATCACTTTTTGCTCCATTCAGCTGACCTATTAAGTTTAAAAATGTAGGGGGTAACGTACTATTTTGTTGAATCGTTGACTCTGTAACGTAGTTTGGCGAATTCAAATTTTGCTGACTCATACTTGGATAATTTTGCTGACTCATGTAATTGTTTTCATGTGTCATGTTCGCAATTTGCTGACTCATATTTTGAAGCAGCATGTTTTGCGAATTCACAGAATCTGGCAACCCTGGTACAGTTTGATGACTCATCATTCCATACGAATTGAATTGATGCGTCGTGTTTGAATCTGCTAAGGAGGAAATCTCAATTGCAGAGTTTTGCTGTGTGACCGTTGGAAAACTAGAATTAGAATCTGTATCCATAGCAACACTCTCATGGTTCATTGCATCCATGTTGCTGCCATCTTGTTGAGGAATTGAAACACCTTGCTGACCATTCATAGAATTTTCAGAGTTTAGTAAGTTGGATAATGACGAATTGACCGCAGAATTCTGCTGACTCGGAAAAGTATTTTGCTGCATCATATTTAAATTTCGCTGACTCATGGCTGCATTTAGCTGATTCGCTCCTGGAACAAGCTGATTCATCATTAAATTTTGCTGAGTAAGGATAGATGAGATTAGCGGATTCTGATTGGACGCTTGTTGGTCTATAGACGACTGTCGACTAATAGTTGAATAATTTTGCGGATTCATCATTGAATTCTTCTGAGTCATGTCTAAATTTTGCAGATTCGTTAGTGAATTTTGCGGAGTCAGTTGAAGATTTTGTCCGATTGAAGAATTTTGTTGCATCTGTGTTAAATTTGGTAAAATTTGCGGAGTCATATTCTGCGGGTTTCTCAAAGATGCCGAGTCATCTGATTGTCCAGCAATCATGCTCAGTAAGTTACTTGGTTGCGGAAACGACTGGTAATTTCCTATTTGAGGATACGGCGGTCTGATTGGTTGTTGAGGCAAATAGGGATATCTGATTGGTTGATTTGTGCCAGTGTTTCGACGAAGCAAAGAGTTGAATGCGGCCTTGATCAGTTGAGATTCATGCTCTTTAGATGTTATCACCTGAATAGAAAACAAAATTGAAATTTTGGAAAACAAAAAGCAGCAACTGGTATCTAGCAATATGTAAGAAGCTAATATTATATGGAAGGAAAAGATATCTTTTCGTCGGGTTTTTTATGTGAACACACATGTCACATAAACAAATAGCACATAGAAATATAATATTTTCAGCTAATGCGAACAACTTATATGCATTTATTATGTGAACACGCCTGGCACATAAACAAATTGCACACAGAAAAACCCATGAAACTTTTAGCTAACGTAAACAACTCACGTGCCAGTTGTGTGTGATCTCATGAACCTATTATTATGAGCACATTTTATGTGAACACACGTCAAACAAACACATCACATGAAGAAAGTATCAGTGATAACCCTAGCTACTGAGAACTACTTGTGTGAACACATATCACATCATTTTACCTGTCCTCCAGGTGTTCTCACAAGGGAGGGGGATTTCCCCTCATCAACTTTATGAGATTTAAGCGCAAATATCCTTCCCGTAGTTGTCCCAATATACATTCCCTTGGTGCCTTGTATCATATAGAACGAATCGCCAGCTGCAACAAGGGGTTTTGTGCTTGGACCTGCAGCTGATTGAGGAAGAGGAATATCTGAAATAAACAAAGAGAGTAATGATCAAATTGTATTTATACAAGGATACTCGATGGCCGAAATAACCCGATCAATATTGTTGTGCACGGATTTATTCGAGGATCAAAACTTTTTTTGCCATAAGAAAATGGCAATTATTGCATGAACCACCCTGAGGCAGCAAGGAGTTCAGGGATCTTCTTGCACATAACTATCTCCCCAGCATTCGACACTGCGAACTCACGTATGGGGTAATCAGAGGAGCAGTGACCAAGCATATTCTCAACACTTAGCATGGTACAACACACTGCCAAGTCTAATAATTAGTCATATAATCAGCTCTCCTTTCTACATGGAAAAAGGCGCTCCCGAAGTATGTGTACCAAGATGTCGCACAACCTGAACCCTAACCTAGTACACATACTATGTTCAGGTTGTGCGCCATCTTGGTACACATACTCCTGAAGCGCCAAAAAAATATGTAAAAATTTTACGCTAGATACCTGTTGTAGCGATAGTTTTTCGCACATTGATTCCTGCTCTTTGTAGATGAGCAATGATTTGAGAATCTGTAGGGGCCTGTAATAGAAGTAATCATGAAGCATTTCTTGTGAAAAACTAGGACTCATTCAAGTACACTAGTCACAGGGCTGTGGACTCTTGAAAAATCAACAATTGCCGAAATACTGTGGTATAAAAGTCTTCTTTGACAGACTGTTAGAAATGCTTAGAAGACTTTTCGTATTTAAATACCAACTTCTTTTATAATCATTGAACGCCTGAACGCTCAATAAATGGTTAACATAGTTACTAAAAAATTCATTCCGCAAGGACACCATTCAAAATTGGCACTTCTCTGCAAGCCGCACAATTTTTCATTGTGGGCCGCATTTGACACGCAGGCCGCACACCCCTCGGTTTAAAGTAACTTACCGCTGAACCGCCAACTCTCATTGGATATGGCGTCGACTGAATTGGACGGACATTTGCAACAGGTCTGCCACTAGCTGGTGTTGTAGAGCTGCGAATAAAAAATAAAGTGGAATAAACAGAAATTAGATGGAATGTAGCTTACTGTTAGCTAGTTATTTTAAGGTGGGCACTAGACTTCACAAATTCTAAAAAGGAGACATGGATTAAAAAGGTTGAGAACTACTGCTTAAATTTTTGGTTTCACTATTACTAACATTTCATTTCTATTTCGTAGTTTTGAAAAGGAAAAGTTGAGTCGCCGTCAAATTTGTAATTAATCCGTTATTTACGTAATCTCTCGCAGCAGCAATCACTTACCTCTGGGCAAAAATACTTTTTGATCCGGCTTTAGTTTTCCGAGGATATCCAGCAGCTGCGTAGAAACTGACGTAGGAAGGCCGACTGTAGTTTGTTGATGAGGCAGCTCTTTTTTCTTGCTCATACCTAGAATATAGGACAATCGTTAAATACAGGGTTCTTAAACTGGAATCTAGGCCCCATAATGAGCCATGGAATGTTTATAGGGGCCCGCGATCCGAACCTTAACTATATACCATCCGCCAATGACTACACTAATTTGGTAATATTTTTGACTGTATCATTTTTGACTGTAAGCAACACAAGAGCACACAAGTCTTTGGAGGAGGATGGGGGCGTGGGCACAGGCCATGAAAGTTTATGAGATACTGAAATAGTAGTTGGTGTTAATTGCATTATTACACCAATGATGTCATCAATTACAGATGGCTGAGCATGATCAGTGATGTCATCACTCACAGATGACTGAGCATGATCAGTGATGTCATCAGTCACAGTAGACTTAGCATGACCAATCACCCATCAAGAGAAGTGGCCTGGTGCTCTTTACAGAGTCTGTGACTTCTTATACAAAGACTTGTATGAAAAAAAATGAATGTCTGAAGAGGGTTTAATGGCCCATCAATAAAACGTTGCACATCCTGCTCCAGACCTACCCTTTCTGAGCAGCTCTTTTCTCTGCTTTGGTCAGCCTTGAACCTTTGCAGTCCATGAGAAGGGATTCGTGGTGAAATGGCTTCTTTGTGAACCATTGACCGTATGTCTGTAAGAAAATACGACAAGTTGTAAAATAATCTTGCAAACCGGCTTACGGGACAGTATATTAGACTTGGGATAGGATTTACTTATTTATCCTGGAAAAGGTAAGTCGATAAGACGCCCTAACCAGATGGCGTACCACGGCTTCTTTTGCAATTACCAGCCGAATGTCTTCAGGCGACCCATAGGTTGGGAAACACAGATTTAGACCAGAGGTTCTCAAACTTTTGATATTATGGAGCCCGTGGAGAGGGTGACTAGTATTTATGGAGCCCCACAATGAATTTATGAACCATCAAATGGTTCTAGTTGTTCTAGTACCCATTATTCAAATCCGACCTCGTTCGCAAAGCCATTGCGAGTATGTTACGTCGCTTACTAAAAATTATATTATTCGAAACACCATTTTTAAACGGATATTATAAAAGGAAGTCTTCCACAATATGTAGTAAATATGGAGTCCCATTTCAAGTGGATGAACTAAACTCCCGTCAACATCTACTGGGCTCAATTTTGGCGATGTCATTCTGATCCAAAAGAAAAAAAATATGATGATATTCACCTTGCAAGCGCTCACTAACGTCATATCACTGCATTCCTTCTCACATTCAGACAGATCAACAAACGGTCGATCTTCGTCATCGTAGACAAGTAGTTTCGTGATGTCCTGTCGTTCGAGACTCTGAATTGGATTCAATTCGTCGACAACGCGATCTGGAATTAGAATGATGTTATGTTTTTCAATCTTGTTGCATGGTCTATACCTGACGTCAAATCCGACTTGTTGGGTAATTCAAGCTGGCCCGCCTGACGCTGCCACAACCAAACTAAAACCATATTTTGATGTTTTAGCTAAAAATAGCTCAAGGAATTTGTTAAGATTTCGATTGAATTTAGATTTGGCACGAGGCCTATTGTTTTTTTCACTTTTGCTTTTGTAAAAAAGTAAATATTATTTATAAAATGTAACTTTTAAGTCACACTTACATGGCCCGGCAGTCTAGGTGGGCCAAATTTTTGGCCCCTGGTGCAAAAACCTAGCCCACCTCTGGTCTAGATCAGGGGTATGCAACATTTAATACAGGAAGGCCAGATACAAATAATTGGGCGAAACTGCAGGTCACACCTTTATATTTAAAGTAGCAGTATAAGGGGCGTCATCATCAGAGACCAGAGCAACAGAAAAATTTGACACGCCCCTAACTACGGGGGATTGGAAAATATAATTGCAGTCCCAGTTTCGAGAGAAAAATGCAAAACTCTATAGCATTGGTTCCTAAACTTTTGAGCCGTTTTTATGTTTTATTCCAAAAACACATTGAAAATACGTGGAAGGAACATAATTATCCAAAATAAGGCGGGCAAGATCAATTCCAACAATTTTAATTTTTTTAATTAGCTGTACCCCATATCGTAAATCTTTAGGACGTTTGATTCGAAACACAAATATTAAAACTAGTGCAAAACATAAATCTCATAATTTCAAGAAAATACATAGGATCAGAAAAGCGGTGCACTTACATAGCTATGCCGACTTTGATCGTACGACCGTGGAGCGCACACTCGCATTGTGATGCTCACTTAACCGGGACGTTGAAATCCTACTATATTGGAAGGGATTGCGAGCTTATTAGTTTGGGAATGGATTTAGATGACAAAGGTAACTTCGAGTCTCCGTAATGGTGTCTCGATGCCCCTTCAATAACTGTGGGTTTTTGATTAGTTTCAATATTCAAAATTAACAACTATTGACCAATATGAGACATTTTATTTTTTTTTGCCCGTGCTGATTAACCCTAATAACAGCATGAGGCTTTTAGGCCTTTTTAAGTTGGAAAGATTAGTGTCCCATTGACACCTTGAGACCTGGGTCTTGGCAGTGTTTTAGAGACTGGAGTCATTGACTGTATTGCAGTCTGCAGTTAGACTAAAGATACCAAAAATTACTCACCTATATATGAGACATTTCTTCTTCTGTCCGTACCGATATACCCGGCACACTGCCTGAGCATCATGCCAAGGATTCCAGGATATATCAAACACAACAACACGATTTGCTCCAATGAGATTGATTCCCAGACAGCCAGCTCTGAAAAGTTAGAAAATAAATTTGTAAAGTGACAACTCAAGTGCAAATGAATTCACTAAAGTTAAGAAATGGGATTAGTTAGCAAGTTATTCGTTCCAGATGCATGGACTTGATGGTAGAAATAAAATAACCAGTCACAGGGTGGGAGAACCATAATACACAATGACAATATGGCCAAAGAAGTAGATGAGTGAAAATACAAATTCCAGAGATTTAATTCTTGGGAGTATATTTGAGTCCAGCAGTATTGGCATATTTGTGTCAGGGGTTATTCCGACCAGTCAATAAACATTTATATAAGTGGTTCTCAACCTTTTACTGACTGCGTACCACTTTACGGTTTTTTACTATGGCCGCGTACCACTGACAAAGCCACTTTTGTGGCGTGAGCAAAAAGACACAAGAAACATGCTATGGAAGTATTTTATAATGTGGCACTACATCCCTCGTGGCGTAACACGCAAAACGGACAAAAACATGCCCATATTGTTTCATTTAAGATGGGCAATAGCGGGCGAGAGCGATCTCTAAAGAAAAGGACTGGTAGCGTGTCAGCGCTATGGACGTTTCCCCGAACATTGATCCCGGAAAAAGTTATCCCTATACTTTACTATAGCAAACTTTATACTTATTCTGAGAGTGTTTTGATGTGTTGGCGCATATAAACTGGTTTACGTGTTTCAAACCATCAATGGTATTGAAATTATTCAACCATGTGCCGTTTGCAGGTACTGATATATATAGCTAAGTTTAGCCTTGTCTATCGCAGCATTTGCGAGATTCATTGACACCTTGAGACCTGGGTCTTGGCAGTGTTTTAAAGCAGTGGTTCCCAACCGCTGGTCCGCGGACCGGTGCCGGTCCGCAAAGCTTTTTTGCCGGTCCGCGAGAAATTTCGTTGTTTTGTTGTTTTTATGCCGGCTCAATCGCTTCACCGTAGACAAAGTTGCGTTAGCTCATTACGCAATTCTCCGTCATATTGCGACGTCTTTCGCGACATCTTGGCGCTGATCATTCACACTTTTCGCTTTTTCGGCTCCGATTCATCGCGAATGCGCTCCATCAAATCTCGCGAAATTAAGCCTAAAAATTGGCTCGCGTGCTTTTTCTGTTTTGCGTGCTTTTCCTGATTAATATGACCATCCATATAAAACGTAATGCATATCTCCTTGTTTAAACCAGAAAACTGTCAAGAACAGTATAATATTCCAGTAAGATATGAACTTGTTGCGACCCCACAGGTGGTTACGAGACGCGCAAAAACGCATGGGCCGTAGAGTAGAGATGTACCGATGTATCCGTATCGGCAATATCGACCATTTTTTCGGTATCGGCCATGTATCGGTATCGGTTAGATTAAGGCCGATATTACCGATATATTTACCTTTTTGATATGGTCCAGAATGTTTTAAAAGATAAGTTGGAATACTACTTTTTAATTTATTTTTGTCTGGAGAGATCGTGAGCTATGAGCCATACATGTCCCCACCCATGCGAGAGAATAGGATTCACGTGTTTTTAGCTATTTATCAGCTAAACTAGCTCAACTAATTTGGCTATTTTCGCTGTCAAATTTTTATATTGACATTTTTAATATTACATAGTTTTTATGAATAAATATATCAACACAGCACATAACAAAAAGCAACTAGGCGCCCAGTTTTAAATCATACAGTGGAATTAGGGTCCTTCCTTATTAACGGCACATGGACTTTTGGCACGGGTATAAATTCTGACTGTTTGTCGTCAAGTACGAGTGTCATTTAGTTCGTCGACATCGATAAACTAAATTCCGACACAATTATCCCACTACACAGGTATTAATTTTAATTCTGCTTAACTACACGATTTCTTTATAGATATATTGACTTGACCGCCTAGCCCTAGACTGTCTCAAAATATAGGATAGCAATTGTAAAATATTATAAAATAGTGAAGTGAAAGAACATCCTCAACGGTTATCGGTGGGCCTTCTTTTTGTCGTTGCTGATTGATATTCTTTCATGTTGGCTTTGACTTATTGCGTCGACGATTACGATTAAAATTACACTAAACACTAAATTAAATATTTGTAAAATGCTTTTAATTTGAACGTAGGAAATTGGACATCCCGTCTTATGAGTTTTCCAATTGAACACCGAGATTACTAGCGTTACTGTACAATGTATCTTAATCAGTTACAGCATATGGATACCAAACATTAATTTCATATTATGTGATATATATATCTTTTTTTTCGATCTGAAATAATGTGTACTATGAACAACGCTTAAAGACCATTGTTTTAACCAGGGCTGGGGAGCTGGCTTAAAATCAGTGTGGCTCCAGCTCCGACTCCAGAGCCAGAGTATATTCGAGCTATGGCTCCGACTCCCAACTCCGGAGCTTCATTTTTTTAGTCCGGAGCTGGCTCCAGCTCCGGCTCCGCACACTATAATGTATTTGATAGTACCGCTAAGCTTATCATTTACAAAAAGTCAATGCCTCACTGTTATTTATTTCATGATTTTATCACACACACACTTGGTAAGGGAATCATGAAAAATCAAGTTAACACTTAATATTGTGGGTTTCAATGGATATCTTATATTACTATATTTCCCGGCTGTTATAGACCCCATTTTTTGGCCTGAGGCATCTTATTGGGCAGCTAGGCTTGCTTGATTTCTGTGGCCAACTGATCAGCGTATTTTTCGCAGATGTTTTCTCAAACATGATTTGTGTTAACCGTACATTTGAGTTGATATATTTTATTTTGTGAAGAAAAGATTTACATATAAGAACCGATAAAAGAGCTTTAACATATGGCGAACCACGGCCATACTTAAATTAAATCACATTTGTGAATAAGTATGTAACACAAATTTGACTTGGTAAATTGCTTTTGAACAATAGAATTGCACTCTGAGCACTATTCTATAAACTACAGTCGATGCAGGACAGAAAACGTGAAATGCAATAATATTTGTACATGGAATTTTGGAACACTCAAAAATAACAACTTGCCTATTAAAAGTAGTTTTAATTACCGTATGTATTCGAAGACGCCAAAGGGTCTGCTAATCATGATATTCAATTGACTTTGTATTGCCAGCTGTTATTTGGAAATACAGTATATTACTAAATGTTATTGAAATTAAAGTGAATAAAAACTAATTGAACATTGAATGGCCATCACATAATTTATACGAGCATTTAAAATGAATTTGTTCTTAAGAACAGTATCGCTTCTACTAAATCTTCTTTCATTGAGGCTCGCAGGTCCGAACGAATTATGCGCAGGGCCGAAAACAATCTTTCCACACTAACTTGGGTTGGAGGCAATGCTGTCACCATATATGCCACATTTTGAACTATTTCTGGATATTCTGGGATGGCTTTTAGAATATCCAACTTATATGAGCGATCTATTTTTTCTACATCATTTAAAGCATAAAAGAAATCTTTTTTGAATTTGGAAAGCGGTGATAGATCTGAATTTGAGTTTCTACTTTCCTTCTCTGTTCGACGACGTTTGGCTTCAATGTCAAGGTGTTTTTCAAAATCTATTTCGCATTCGGAACCAGAATCAGAGGAGTTCCTTAAAGGCCCACTAGCACAGATTGATTGGTCTTCAAATTGTGTAGCTCGTGATCCACGGTGCATTCGGACAGCTATATCACATAGCGCTGCCTTTCCTCTATTGAGCTGTTCTTCACTTAGGGTAACCCTGTACATAGGATCAACATAAATAGCCGCTAATAATACAGGGTTATCGAGGAGACATTTTTCTCTGCGCAGCATAGATGCTTTTATAGCATCTGCAATGATGCTACTGGATTGTGAAAGTTTATAAATGAGGTTTTTCCACTCTTTATAAAAAGACCCTGGTGTCAAATCTTGTGCCTGTAACCTTTTGGTGACTAAATAGGGCTCCCGAAGTAATTCTTCTAATTGATATGTCTGTCGCCATTGCAAATCAGTCAAGGTTATGTCTGGATTGGCCATGTCAATTAAACTGTTTTTTATTTCCAAGAGCCGCTGAATCATTAAGTAGGTGCTACCCCACCTAGTGGCTTGATCTATTATTGCACCTTTTCCTGTTCTACGCTTCAATATAGCATCTATTTTAGGCGTCCTGGCCATGACTGAGGTTTGACGTAGCTTACTTAGTAAAGTGTGTACATGCTTTTCTTTCAAACCATCACGAATAACAAGCTGAAGGGTATGTACTGCACACCGCATGTGCTCAATTGTATGAACAGCTGTTATGCTGTTTACAGCACTAACTAAAGCTTCATCTGATTTACCTTCATTCAACTCATCATCACGTTCAACCTCGTCCCCAATCATATCTGCATTAAGTTTCTCTATTGTTTTTGTCATGTTAGAGGCATTATCTGTCACAATCGCTAATATCTGTTCTTTTCTAATTTCAAACTCTCTCAGAACTTCCTCAACAAATTTTTGAATAAATTCAATTGTGTGTTGAGCTTGTGTATCCCGTACTGATAATGTACGGATGGCTATTTCATTTTTATAATCCACAAATTGAACATTTATAGCGAAATAATTAGTTCTCTGTCTAGTACAAGCGTCCATTTTCAAAAAACAAAATTTCCCATGTAATATATCCTTTAACACTCTTTTCTGACACTCGGCTTCCTTCACCACCATATCTCTTATATCATGTCTCTCCAGTGATACTCCCAATTTGTTGGCCATTTCTCCATTTAATCCGGGGAATGCTTTCGAAGAGAACAGTTGAAGTGCAGCTGCATTATTCACCACCAGCTGTATGATATGTCTCTGGAACTTTTCTTTAGTCATGGAAATGGTCACTTTTTGACTTGTGAAGTAGCTTGAGACAGAGGTTTGTCTACTTATATCGCTGTCTCTCTTTGTGTCTTCACTGTCTTCTTTTTTGACAGACTCGAAGGCATCAAAATGATGTCTTTCCAAATGCCGCTTCAAATTTGAAGTTTTATTGATGAACCTGAGATTGCAAACGGCCCCATCTTTCTTTAATACTTGGCAGATTAGTGCATTTTTATCTCCACTCTCTTTGAAATATTTGAACACTGCGGACTTTTTACTTTTGCAAGCCATGGTACAAGGGTTGCATTCTTACAAATTAATTTTCTCTAATTTAATATTAACTACTATTTAAAATGAAATATTATATTGTCATGAATGGCATTAAGATTAGGTAAGCATTTTCTACAAGCGAGAAATTGTATCGTATACAATATACATCAACTGGCCATTCCGACACTTAGGCATGCAAGCCAGCATGTCATGTTCCAGCATTGCTTGAACATGCCCAGACATGTCTACGTGGTCGTTACTGTTAGTTACGTCACAAAGGTAAATTAGCGATCGGCCGATCGCTTTTTTCTTGTCCACAATTGCCGATGTATTGCGCAAGCCACACCTGTACTACAATCAATTATTGCGCAATCCCGATTTCGACTAAATCCACTGAACACACTCCATGTGACCTACCGCGTCGCATCATTATATCGCGGTGCAATTTATGAGACGGAGATAAGAAAATAAATCGCATTTTTTTCGGAACCCATTTTACGTTATATACAACCAAGCTGAGAAAGCCGATGACCTAACCTTATATACGACACTTCAGATCTAAATTCGGAAATATTACTTAATATTTAGGGATTCCCAAATAGTCAAAACGCCCCTCTTTGCAATATAGTTTTGTTTTTTACTAGTAGTCGTTAGCGGCAATAAGGTTTTTTAGATCGCCGAAATCAAATTATTCGCAAATAATATTTCTGAGAAATTTAAGTCGTCTGTTTTTTTTTTATCCACAAAAGTATTTTTAACACTTGCCAGTAAATACCATTTATTAGAAAAAAAAAAGCAGTGAGGAGTTGTAATCAGGTAATCGTAAAATAGCCGGTTGCATTGGCCACTAATCGACATCAATAAATATTAGTATACATATATATATGGTAATTTGATCGTATAGCAAAAAATGAATTAAGTGTGCAACCCCGTTAACGACCGCGACTGCTTGTAGTTCTCAAGCATGAAACTTAAGTTTCACAGAAAATATGTATATCAGAATGCATTACTGCTATTTTTCAGGACAAAATAACTTTATCAGTCCATATTGCTATATCAAAGTATTCCGATACTTTTTCAAATTTTAAAGTAATAGTCACTTTTCGCAAGCTGTTTGTTTGTTTCGTTTCCGTGCAAAATCTTCAAACGATTTTATGCACTTTGTCATTAGTTTTTAAGACGACAAAATAGAATTGTTAGATTGTTTGGTATATATATTCATTTTTCAGTGCGCGTTACAGCATTCTTTCACGGTTGCGTGGTGGATATTGTCGCCATTTTCGCATTTATTTCCAGTTACGTCGGGAAATTATTAATTATGTAAAGTAATTATTAATAACTAAACGCACTCACTTTTAGAAAACCTTCCCGCAAAGCGTTTATTCTCGCCAATCCCGCGAGCGAATGGAAGTGAAATCAAAATTTGAATATTATTATGTTCACATGTCTCGCTTAGATCCAACCAAGGTCATATATTAAATAAGTTGTTTTCATACGTTTTGTTACGATACCTCAATAAACTTTCGCAAGTCGGAAAAATAAGTTGCTTTATTGGGAAGATTAGGAAAATATAATTTATACTTTTTCCTGCGCTTTGGCGAATAATTTTGTTTATAATATTTAAAAAAAAACGACTTGTCAGAAAATAATTTTCTATTGTGCTAAAAATGTAACCCATTACCGATACCAGCACTTGCCTTATTGTTTTATTCTGTTCAAAGAAACTCAATGTTGCGTCGTCTTACGAAATAAAAAAAGAATCTCTAACATAAATGACAAGCTACGGACGTAAAATGTGTGGAAAACTGCCCAATTATAATTAATTTTGATTCATATTTTTGCGATCTTGCCAAATCGTTATCGCCGTTTAAAAATACCAAGATCCGTGATATAATCCAACACTATTTACTTTAGAACAATAGTAACTTGATTAATTATACAACTATTTAGTTCTGTTAAGTGTTTGGAGACGCCAGAAATTATAGAATTAAAATCAGCGTAATTATTATTTCTCAACCCTAGAAATTATTAAAAAATCAGAAAAGTAGAAAAAAAAATAATTCTATTGTCAGGAGCTGGAGCCGCTGAAATTTCTGGCAGCTCCGGCTCTGGCTCCAGCTCCATCTATCATGGCCAGCTCAGCTCCAACTCCGACTCCGGCTCCATCAAAATGTCACGGCTCCATGGCTCCAAGCTCCAGCTCCAGCTCCGACTCCCCAGCCCTGGTTTTAACCCGTCTGCCCTACACAGCATACCTAATTAAGTAATATTTACATAGTATCGGTATCGGAATATCGGCCTTTTTGTAGTATCGGCGTATCGGTATCAGCGTTTTTAGCTGGTATCGGATCGGTATCGGCGACAAAAGTGGTATCGGTACATCTCTACCGTAGAGATCTTTTCCAGACACAGCAGGATTTTGAGCCTGTTGCCAAGTTATCGACGACTTTGTCATTGTAATGTAAATTCATTTCGTTTTAGGCGTCGATCAACTGCAGAGGGACTAATATGATGTCATGAACCCAATGAAAGAGAAAAGGCTTGATTAAAATGGCGATTCTACGTTACAGTCCAGATTAAAAAAGAATTACTTATCACAATTTTAGATGATAACGAATTCCCATCGCCTAGTAATCGAGCAATCAAACTGTTGTCCGTCTTTTCAGCCAGTTACTGCGTTATGCGAAAAAACATTTTCACTAGAATTATCACTAGATTCAATTAAAACGAAGCAAAGAAATCGGCTGCACGCGGCTGCAGAGCTACGTGTTGCAAAAACTTTTTTGAGGCCTCGTTTGCAATCTTATATTGGAAACGAAACAGCAGCAAAATTCCCACAGGAGTTAATTGTGCATGTACTTAATATGAGATATTTTATGCGTGTCTTTCTTACGCATAATGGGTGCCCAGCACTGCATTTTATTACGCAAATATATGGTAATATTTTATGCTTCACCCATTTTTAATTTTTGGTCTGCACATTATTTGATAGTTTTTCTCCGGGTGAAATCTTTTTAAGTGTGCTTTTACGTCTAGAAGCATATTTAGTGCCCGACATTGCATTATATTACGCAAATATATGTTATTCTTTTCTGTTCCGGCCATTTCAATTTTTTGCTGGTCCGCGAGTACATTTAATCTAATTTTACCAGTCCGCCAGGGTAGAAAGGTTGGGAACCGCTGTTTTAGAGACTGGAGTCATTGACTGTACTGCAGTTAGACTAAAGATTCCAAAAATTACTCACCTATATATAAGACATTTCTTCTTCTGTCCGTACCGATATACCCGGCACACTGCCTGAGCATCATGGCAAGGATTCCAGGATATATCGAACACAACAACACGATTCGCTCCAGTGAGATTAATTCCCAGACAGCCAGCTCTAAAAAGTTAGAAAATAAATTTGTAAAGTGACAACTCAAGTGCAATTGGATTCATTAAAGTTAAGACATGGAATTAGTTAGCAAGTTATTCGTTCCAGATGCATGGACTTGATGGTAAAAAAATAACCAGTCACAAGGTGGGAGAACCATAATACACAATGACAATATGACCAGAGAAGTAGATGAGTGAAAATACAGATTTCAGAGATTTATTTCTTGGAGTAATTTGGGTCCAGCAGTATTGGCATATTTGTGTCAGGGGTTATTCCGTCGGGTCGAGATCGGGGTTCAGATCTTAGCTCTACGCTGGGCTGGATTCCAAGGATATCAATCTGATCCAAAATAAACAAAAGAAATAAACATATTCACCTTGCAAGCGCTAACTAACGTCATATCACTGCATTCTTTCTCACATTCAGACAGATCAACAAATGGTCAATCTTCGTCATCGTAGACGTAAGTAATTTCGTGATGTCATGTCGTTCGAGACTCGGAATCGGATTCAGTTCGCCGACAACGCGATCTGGAATTAGAATGATGTTGTGATTTTCAATCTTGTTGTATGGTCTATATCAGTGCCCTACAAACTTTATCTGTTACAGTGGAACTATAGCCACGAAATTCGTTTGTACAAAAGTAGGGACGTATTTTATCTGTCCAAAGCCAAAATTCAGGCATAATATTTGTATAAATTATAATAATGGTTTCCTGTAACAATTACATGTTAGAATTGGATTACCGCATAATGGATAGAAAGGGTACACATGGAAAGGCTGATGTTCTGACTACGGCAGGGGCGTGTCTGGAAGGCAGCCACCCCAGGCAGCCTGTTGTGAGGGTAAGTTTGTTGCTCAATTTGCCTCAAAAAAGACTACTTAACAATAAGATACAAATGACGGATAGTAAGGTGAAATTATTTTTTATTCAAAAACACGTTGGAAATAGGTGGATGGAACATGAATATCCAAAATAAAGAAATGTAAATATCAAAAATAGGCAGGAAAAATCAAATCTAACAATTATATTTATTTTTAATTAGCTTCACGCCTCCTCGAAATATTGTCTATGCCCCACCGTTCATGAAACACTGATCTACAGCCTGTACTACAAACTCACCAGACATTTCCTGCTTTGAGATCTGCCAATCATAAATCTTCTTTTCCATGAACTGATCGCATATCAACCTGAAAGAAGAAAAACTTCGGTTAGACACAAAAACACAATATTGGCTTCTTTGCCCAATTAGGGGTCGCGACCCCAAAGCGAATTTTAGAGGTCGCAAAAGTACACCAATTTTACACAAAGTACTATATCTATTGTGCCGTTTTAGAAGGCAGAAAAGCGCCACGCTTGCATAACTATGTCGACTTTGATCGTAAGACCTGGGAAGCGGCACACTTGCATCGTGATGCCAATTCATTAGGGGTCGTCGAAAATCCTAATATATTGAAACGGGGTTGCTAGCTTACTCGTTTGAAATGGATTTAGATGACATAGATAAATTCGAGTCTTCGTAATGGTGCCTCGAACCCCTTCAGTACCAGTGGCTTTTCAATTAGTTTCAATATTCAACATTCATAATTACTCACCTATATATGAGACATTTCTTCTTCTGCCCGTACCAATATACCCGGCACACTGCCTGTGCATCATGGCAAGGGTTCCAAGATATATTGAACACAACAACACGATTCGCTCCAGTGAGATTAGTTCCCAGACAGACAGCTCTAAAAAGTTACAAAATAAATTTGTAAAGTGACAACTCAAGTGCAAATGGATTCATTAAAGTTAAGACATGGAATTAGTTAGAAAGTTATTCCTTCCAGATGCATGGACTTGATGGTGAAAAAATAACCAGTCACAAGGTGGGAGAACCATAATACACAATGACAATATGGCCAGAGAAGTAGATGAGTGAAAATACGAATTCCAGAGATTTAATTCTTCGAGTTGATTTGGGTGCAGCAGTATTGGCATGTATGTATGTATGTTTATTTGCCTCAAAAATGTAACAGTATCTACATAAAAAATAAACAGTAAAACAGAGACAAGATACATGTTCAGGACCTTTCTGGCCTATGACACAGATGTGCGACATGTATACCGTAAAACCGGCTAACTTCGGATGATTTCACTATATTTTGAACAATATCTCCGCCGCATGTTGTTCAACTGAAGCCAAATTTGAAATATAATACATTGTGGCTATTCTTGTCGTGATAAAGTCGGTTCCATATCCATCAAAGCCTTTTTTCATTGAAATTATTGTCTTTATTCGTCTATTCTAAAATTATCTAACTTCGGATGGCCACTTTTCTCTTTGCGTCAACTCGTCGTGAGAGAGAAATGTCTGCGTAAGCAATGACGCGTGACAACGTCACTGAATAGACCTTACGCCGCCACGACCCGTCTTGCGTGTTGCATACTGACGTTTGTACGTGACGTTACTCTTGCCGCTTCGCGAAGCTTAACTATTTATTCTTGTGTCCTTTATTATAACTCGTATATATTTCACTAACTACTCCTAATTTACTGCAAAATGCTAGTTCGTTCTTTTATGATCGTTTATTTTCAATGCAAGAAAAGGATTAACAAAAAAAAAAAACGGAAGAATTGAAAGTACCTAACACTGGTGTAGGTTGAAATTGAAATGCAAGATGGAACAAGTAAAGAATGAACAGACATATCTAATCATTATGATCGTATAGATACATGTTTCAGGCCTAACGTATTACCAATTGCTACGGTACCATATCTATCGGTGTCGGAGGAAGTATGCAAAAACAAAAATCGACAAATTTCATATGCATTAACCGTATGCATACCCATATTTTTAAATAAACAACATATGACTGAGACGATAGTGATGTTTTTGTAGGATTTAGTGACTAGGATCATGGATAAGCATAATTTTTAAATTTCACGAAACTGGGCGCCGCGATGTCTGGCGTTCAAATGTCGCAGCGAGTAACGCACGAGCTACGCAAAGTAACGTCGGCTACGAAGAGAGAGAAAGGGATTTGCGTCGTTGACGTCACGCTGTACGTAATCATCAAAACGTCGATATTTTGATGTAATTTTTAAATCAAAATAATCGATTTCACTCGAATCTCGTACGACACCTTGTGATCACTGTATTTTTTTGTATACATTGTGTACGCTCTCTAGCGCTTGGCGGTGATTTGACGAAGGTAGCATCTGTAGAAGTCACGATTTGAGCCGCTCGAAAAAACGGTGTCATTTTTTTGGTAAAATATGATTTTTTGAATGATAAAAAATCAAATCGAGCGATTGGAGGCTACGGCAGATTCAGATATGTAAGGCCTTACTATAGAAACCGACAGAAGCGCAATACGACGAAGTTTAGTTGAGATATGAATGATTGAAAATTTCATCCGAAGTTACAAGGCATCCGAAGTTAGCCGGTTTTACGGTACCTCCCTAACAATTATAACAGCAGTTTGGCCGTTTGGGACTGCTGCGTTATACTAGGACAACGGACATAAAATAGACCGCAGACATGAAATTGACTATACAAATAAAGCACTTGTACAATACACAATACAAAGAGGTACGGCACAACGTCGATACCGGTATCTACAATAGTCAGTTTATGGCACGTCCATGTCCCAGGCTCCGGTGTGAAAGGATGGAGATAGGGTATGGGTCGCTAAATTGATCTGCTTTTACACTGAATCTCACGAAACACGGAGAGATTTGTTCGAGATATTTGTGTTAGGGGTTATTCCGACTATGCTGGGTCTGGTACCGGTAAATGATTTGCTGGTCAGTTATTTTATTTCCCAGAGCTAGGATATACCGGTATTGGAAGCAAAATGTAAAAAAACGCAGTAAATAATAACAAATCTAATTTTGAAAATTTCAGACACCCTGAGATAAAATACGGTACCGGTACCGCTACTGGTACCTACATTTAAAAATAAGCCCATGGTACCGGTAACGTTATATATTTTAGTGTCAGCTCAGAACTGATTCGCTTTTACCTCTTTCAGACGCGGTCGGCTTCGTACGTAATTTCCCTTCAAAAGTATGCATAGTTCCTTTAGTCAATGAAGGTTCCTGTTCTACTTCCATCGCAAAAACCCATTCAATGTGATATGCCCAAGCTGCCAATACTCCGTGCAATCGTGGGTTAATCTGTTTCTCCATTGCATAGTCATACAATTTCTCTGCGAAAATTATGCTTATTCACGTGACGACACAGATGTCGAAGTTGTAAAAGATATGTGACGACATAATTTATTTTATGACGTTCCTCCATACTTCAACATTATTGGTTGGTGATTGAGCGGCGGCCATTATTCCAAGTTTCTGTTAATTTAAGATGGATCTCTTTCGCAGCTTTGGGAAAATTTCAAAATTGTATGAAACGGATTATTTGCGCCAGATGCATAAAACGAGAGTTTAGTAGCTACAATAAAATGCTGGAGAGAAGGTCAAGAATGGAATACGGATACTTTGCAAGTCTGGAGTTTAATCCGGAGCATCCAATCGACCGTCAGGTAGCCTAGTCTAGAACTCTCTAATCTAGCCATTCATTATTTCACGTAGGGCATTCAGAGGTGCGATGTTAAGCGGCGCCCCTAACGTTCACCGCCGGAGTCATAACGAATTTAGTTGAAGTAAAATTTTTAAATTTAGAATATGGTATTTCTACAACTCTTGGATCATTTGTACAAAGCCCACGTCAAAAAAATAAATAAATACTCCCGCCAACGCACAAAATAGTAAAATTGGTAGTATTTACCCGGTGGCATCCGAAAATGCAGATTGTGCTGGAAATTTGACATGATTTTTAAATCATTCCGAACCATGATCATACCATAATCCTAACGTATAATATATATTTTCATTATTTTGAAACATCGTAAGACGTTATTCACAATTTTGTATTCGTGGCGGGTGACTTTGTACAAAAAATCTCACCTCTTTACTTTACCAGTACTATGAGTTCTAACTCCCGACCGCCGTGATGTTTAAAATATGTTTCCACACCTTCAATTTGAACAACGCTCTTCAGATTGAACCTATGCGAGTAAGAAGACTTTTTGGAAATTTCTCGGCCGTATTAGTGGCTCGCCCTTTTTTCCAATATTATAAGTTAAGATGGATGAAAAGTTTGATAGTCAAGCACTTTGATATCTTTAGAACCGAACTCCAGGGCGGGATATGAGTTTTTCTATTTATCCCAGAGTGATAAGACAGCTTAATCATATGGCAAGCCACGGCTTCTCATCCGATTGCCATTTTATGTCGGGCGTAGAATAATTGACCAGCTATTTATTCCAGAATCAGATGCTTTGGTGGCAGAGTAAGTCGTAACGGACGTAACCGGATACTCGAACGCATAATTCCCCCTCAATGGATTCGGACTGCGAACCCGCGCAGAGTAAACAGAGATAGAAAGCTTATTCCTAATGCTTAGGACATACCACCGAGCGTAAAGACAACCTTTAACAAACTACAAAGAAAAAATTGCTGCCAGTTACCATTTATAGCGATTCTCGGACGTCACGTTTATAATTACGAAGTTGACTAAAATTACTGGCTTCCATAGATGCCGTTTTTCGGTGAATGGCATTCTGATCTGACCTAGACTTACCATATGTCCCGGTTTGGCCGGAGCAGTCCCGGTTTAAACGTCTGTCCCGGTTAGCAAAATGTCCCGAAATTTTACTTTAGTGTGGCTAATCTTAGAAAAATAATGGGATATATATTTTTGTCTACCAGGCACTTCGGCTTTTGCTGAAAGAGCCTTTTCTATGATGAAAAACTATTTGGTCAGATGAAAGGAGTACGATGAAGAAGTCAACAGTAGAGGGTTTATAGATTTGCTCAATATAGGCTTGAGCTGTAGCTAGTTTTACACAAAAATAATAAACAGTTTCTGAAAAAAGTTTATTCAAGTGAAAAATCAAACACAAAACCAATGGTTTCTGAATGCATTCCCGTATAAATGTTTGATTTGTGAGTTGGTGGTATTTTTTTGTTCTTGGTGTTTGTTCTTTCTCTTTTTCCTATAAATGTCTGATTTGTGACTTAGTGTTGCCCAAATTAACATGTATTTTCCTTTAGATGAGGTGATAAAATTTTTTATTTAATCCAAGTAGAATACTTCATTACGCAATATCAAAGCTTACAAATATAAATATGAAATGAAAATTTGCCAAGCTCAGGCCTTCGGTCTTTTATTCAGTTATTTATTTCATTCATAGTTTTGTCCCGGGTTATGCCCAAGAAATTATGGTAAGTCTAACTGACCGTCATCGGGTGCGAACGTGTTACGGGTATTAGGTGATTGGATACTGGAATGAGAGATGCTTTTAATACTGAAACTTGGAAACCGGACAAACATAATTTCTACAGTGAATCTGATTTCATAACAGTACCGGTAACTGGATAGAGCCGGAAAGAGCAATTTTGGACGAAAAATAAAAATGGTGAACCATTGATCTGCTTTATCGGACTACAGATGTTGGGGTTCTCAAGCGAAATATGAATGAATGATCAGAACAATGAATAATCCTGTGACAGTAGTAATCCAAAACATAGTTCTATTTAATGCAAAGAATGCCTTCGGTCCATCTGAAATCTATGGGAACTTTAATTGTTGGTTTTTATGTGCAACAGTTGGACTGCTTTAAATTTTGGGATCTGCATGTATGCATGTTCTCGAGTTTGTTCATTTTATTGGACACGTAGTGGACATAACGATCGTTTCAATATTATGTTGTTGTTCTTGTTCTTTGACACGTTTTTAAAAAGTCGCTTTTCTCTTTGATTACTGGACTAATTGCTTTGAAATTTTCAGTGGTTGAAGATGAAATTTTTCTCCAGAAGGCTATTACTTTTATTTATTTCAAATATTTCTGTTAGCTCTGTAAGATTTGTTTCAGTGGTTGAAGATGAAATTTTTCTCCAGAAGGCTATTACTTTTATTTATTTCAAATATTTCTGTTAGCTCTGTAAGATTTGTTTTTGTTTGCTATGACGTCATTAAACGTTCTGCGGATATCGGACGCCATTTTGTGTCCAACGGACCATCTTGCAATTTCAATTCACGCTGTCACAAGACAGGACCTTCTAAAGATAGAGAAGTTTTGGTACCGTAACACAGCGCGGTGACACTGAACTAACTCGTAGCTGTCAAAAGCTTGAAAATCCATACAAATATGAGAAATAAAAAATAGAGACTTGGCAGGTAGGTAGAGTTGTGTTTCTTTTAACCATATTTGAAAGTTTCGCGTTTCTACATTTGAAGGAGGGGGAATAGGGGGTGTGCATTTCCAATACGTCGATAATATCTTTGTCAACCAATTTGCGGCCACCGTGTTTTCGTCTGTTTGATTGCTGTGATGGGGTGCTTTGTTTATAATTTAACGAGTTTTGTTCGAAATAACCGTGTTCTTGAAATATATGACGGTCAGAAATGCAATTAAAAGCCCAATGTTTTCACGCTGTCACAAGACCAACAATTGTCAACCAATTTGCGACCACCGTGTTTTGTCTGTTTGATTGCTGTATGGCTGCGTATGCGATAGTCTCGACGCAGCAGAAACGATGATCAAGGCTTAAAATCCGTGGTTGCACACTGGTCGTTCGGTCGCAAATACATCTTTCGAGTGCCGTACTTTGGGGATTTGTATAGCTTTAACCCTTTGTCGTAGAAAGTTAATACAAGGTTTAGCGTGTAGAATAAATGCCACCAATGCACCCACGGTAAAAAAATTAACGGGTTAGATATATTGGTTTTTGTGTTATAGCGGTTTGAATGAAATTGTCCGCAGACTGGCTACACCACCCTAGGCCTGGTGAGTTGTCCGTGTAGTCGAATTGTCCATCAGCCCTAAACGACTATGACAGTCACTGTACCAAAAATTGTACCCCGATTCGGCTGGTGTTAAGTTGACGCATGTTATTTAGTAACGTTTTTATGTGAAATGTTTGACTGTGGTTCGGTACCTGATCCGATAATACGGTACATAATTGACTCATATCACGAGATATTTCAACTGATGTTTCAATTGTCACAGGACCTAAAATATCTATGACAATCCCTGTACCGTCACGGTACCCCAATACAGGTACTGGTAAGTCACCGCCGGTATGTTAGTCGTTGGTCACCGCATATGATTTTTGGGGAATTGTTCTGAGTGTCCATATATTTGAGCATTGCTCTCTTGTATTTATTTTACATTCTCCTTAGTCACAAGTAATTATTGACCAAATGTGTTTATTTGATCGAAAAGCGTTTGTGCCCGACACACTATCAACTTTATTGTCATTATTTTAAACTCACGTTTTTGCACATGAAACGCGAAAGGAGCCTTTAACCGCTGCTTATCGAGTCTTTTTATTATTTATAAATATATTATTTGTGTAGGTTCTTGATATTGTCCCCTAGACTCCGCGTGCCGAGACTGCGCTTCCTTTATTACCAACTTCCATTTTCTTTGACCGATGCTGCCAGCAAGGTTTTTTCTGCTGTTTGAGGGATGTGTGGAGAGAACTACATGTGTACATATGGTAAATTGGTCATGGTAGTGACAAAACTTTTGGCAAACATACGTGATAGGGCAAGTGGTTAAAACGAACGATGGAAAAACATAATAAAATACATAAGTGAGACAAAAATAATTACTGCGAACAAATAAATCACACGGTGATATGCTTCGATAGGGTAGTTAAATATATAATAGAAAGTAAAGAGCTACGCTATTAATCTAAATGTTTATTTCAAAAATAGGCGCCAGAATAAAATCGTCCAATTGCCGTGGTGTGCGAATTACCCGTCCACGTCGGAGTAAGGCTGTTTTGTGTTGGCGGGTTTAAAATGGGAGGGTTTTCTCTTAGTTCGCTATCAGGTTTTGACTGCGGTATCAGCGGAGAAGGTTGAAAGTTGTCAGTTGTGGTCTCGACGTCACAAAAAGGAAGGAATGCTGGTTTCACGCGGTTGATACGTCGTAATGATTTTTTTTTGCATTCGACCGTAAAATACTTATTGGACCTTGAAATTAGGGGAGATGTGGGACCTGCGAGACATTTTTGGTTATACCAGGATATTTTATTAACTACAGCAGATGGGCTTACTTCCTGCCGTCTACTAAATACTATACCCATAACCCATTAAACGGTCAAATATTTTTGTCACATACAAAGAACTGCGGAATTAATTGAACAAACAAATTTACAAAATTTTATATAATTGGTCCCACCCCAATGGGACCTGTGCAACTTCAACCTGGGATCTATGCACCAAAATGCTATTCGTGGTAAATGTTTTTCTAGTTGAGTTCATGGAACGGTGAAACGGTACATTATGAAAGTTTGTGCTGAAATAGTGTATACCAACGAAACAAAATGTTTTCATTTTTGTTAGATTTCATGTTCATCAACATCCACAAATCTATAAATGCCAGAGTGGCGTTTGGTCGTTGCCACAGGTGCGGGATCATTTAGTACCCTCACGATATCTCCTTGTCTAACAGTAGCTACGTCTTCAACTTGCAGAAACACAAATCCATTCCTTATTTTTTCCGACCTTCTCATGAATTTTACTTCAAATTCATCATCAACATCGGGTCCACCAACCAATAACCCAACGAAAATTTTCCATCTTTCGTTAGTGTCGTCGTATACTTTAACTAAGACATAGTCACCGTGGGACGCTTTTCGTAATCATTTACCGAAAGATCTGAATGAACAGAAATTACACCATCTTCACTTGTATCACTGCTGCTATTCGAGGCCTGGCGTTTTTGTCGTTTTTTTAGGTTTTATTTTCTTGAGCTGTTCCAACCTTGTTTTTTTCCGGCGTGCTTGTTATAATTGTTGATTTCGATTTTCTTTTGTTGAATTATTTATTCGTCGAAGAAACCCACAGAAAAAG
Source organism: Styela clava (assembly GCF_964204865.1). NCBI lineage: Eukaryota > Metazoa > Chordata > Ascidiacea > Stolidobranchia > Styelidae > Styela > Styela clava. The sequence continues at coordinate 2,296,990 of NC_135258.1, forward strand.
GACAAATGCTTTTTATTATATCGATGTCGTTTGATGCCGATATGTCCAAATCGGACAGAGACGATGTTGTGTTACTAGCTTTTGGATCTGTTTGAAAAACCTCTTCATCTCATCAAGAAACAGCAAGGTGTCGCGCGATACAGGATGTCGGTAACTGCCGGAGGCAAGAATGCGTCGTCAGGAAAAATATTTGGATTGAACGAGTACACTCCAGTTGCACGAAATCCAGCTGTAATGCTCAACATACTGAACGAACGGGTGAAGGCGGCGCCTGCCAGTGGCGGCACGTGGTCATTTTGACAACCGGGGCAAGCTACTGCGGGACCAAGTCACCCCCATCTACGGGGACAGGATGAGCGCTGTAAGTTCTCCCATCATTTTATGAGTATAAAAACCATTCCATCGGTAACAACCAATCGGCAAAAGCGACAATTTTTAACGATAAGAAAGTGTCTTTAAAACCGGTCCAAGTCAAGGGATTAATAAATATAGACGTAGTTTATTTTGAAACCTCTTTCAAAAGGAAAGGCAATATTTACCCAGATAAATCAAATGACATATTAACAGAAACTTCGGGAAAGCAGACAAAACCTAAAATAAGGTTTAAAACGTTACTATGAAGAAAGGAAAGTTAATGCAAAGATAAGGACATGCGTCGCTCACTCATAGATATATATGCTGCTAGACTTCTACTGCTTGAACATATATGCAACACGCCCCGGTTTCTTGGAAGCAAAATGCTCAATAACGCGCTGATTGAAGTCATGCATCCCAGAAATAACGTCTCTGTGAATGAATAAAACAGCCAAGGAATTTAATCTATCTTGCTTCATTGTGTTTCTGAGATACGTTTTAATACGCTTCAGCGTGCTGAATGTTCGCTCTGCGTCGGCGGAGCAAATAGGCGTCGTCAAAATGATGTCCAGAAATTTTGCAGACGCCGCAAAGGTAGTTACTAGAGTGTTATCTATGAGGAACCCATAGAGCGCGCAGGGTGATGTGATATTCAAAAAAGTTTGATTGGTGTATATACATCGCAATTCATTTTCCAATTTACCCACGTTTATCATGGGGTAAAATTTGGAGACAGTATCCAACAAATGGATGGGAAATTGACGTGCAAATTTTGAAAAAATTTTGGGGTTCATCAAAGAGAACGCGGCAAGGTGTTCAGTGCGCAGACGATCGCCTATTTGATTCACCAGAATGTCACAGCATTCCTTTGCAGACAAAATCAAACGCTGCGTTGTTTGCCCGCGGCGTAAAGAAGCACTCCATGTGTCGTCGTATTTTATTGTTTCCCGGATACGAAATACAGCATCGCAGAAGTCTGAAATACACGGCTGCACAGACGCTCCATCCATTAGCCTTGACTGCAATGCGCCGTATAATACATCCACGTGATAGAATATTGTGGAGAAAGAAGCGAGAAAAAAATGAAAACTCACCATCTTCTAGCAGACGCTTTAGACCTGCCGCCTCCCTCACAGAGCGTTCGTCCCAAACCGGAGAGCTCTGAATGCCATTAAAACACTCAATGAGCTCAGACCTAAATTCAGACACGCCCTGCACCACGCGTGATTGGAAGTTCCAACGTGTTGGTGCACAAGCTGGGAGACGGCGGCTACATATCTGGCGAAGGAGGTCAGAGCGCTTCGGCGAAACGGAAAAAAATGAAGAAAACCCCGAAACATTTGCAAAAAATATACGGACGAGAGGGGTATCAAGACACATATTTTTAATAACGAGGTTAAATTGGTGTGCATAACAATGTAAAAATTGCGCATGAGGAAAATCTTCTTTTATATAAACTTGAACACCATGTTTCGACCCACTCATGACTGCCGCGCCGTCATAAGTTTGAGCTATCAATTTTGACTTCGCGTTGTAAGGCTGTAACACTTCTTTCAGTACGGCCGATATCCCGCAAGCCGTGCGATCAACGATTGGTACAAAGCTGTGAAATCTCTCGGTAGGTTTACCATCTTTCACAAACCGAAAAATCACAGCCAGTTGGGAAACGCACGTGATGTCAGTTGTCTTGTCAGACTGAATCGAAAGGAACTGGCAATTCTCAATTTCCAGAGCCAAATGTTGTAAATAAATTTTATACATTGAGTCGAGCAAATCATTTTGGATATCCTTAGATGTCCCTTTCGAAACAGGTGCGGCATCAAGATGATCTCTCAATACTGTATCTAGGGATGCGGTGTATTCCACCATATCCAAAAATACCCCTCTATTAGAAGAGCCAGCCCGTTCATCGTGCCCACGGAGGGACAGCTCGTGACAACCAATGAACTTCAAAACATCTATCACTCGACCGAGAACATGGCGGTTTTTCTCGACGTTTTGGTTGTGCTGACGAATAGAAACCGCGCGTCCTTCATCCAACTGTGCTGCAATATTAACATTTCCGAATGTTCGGTATTTTACTGCATTGTCCAGATGCTCCATAGAAGATTGATGATCCCTGGCACGCTCGGAAAGATGTTTAAGATCTCTAAAACTAAATTTACACCAACGTGAGTCACGGGCGGTAGCAAAAAGTAGGCAATAAAAACAAAAAAGTGCATTTTTGTCCTCGCTGTAACACAACCTTATTCATTATGAAGTCTAAGGCTAAGAAATGCGAAGCCGGAAAGAAGTGAGGAGCTCAAAAGGAATGTGGAAAATCGAAAGCAAATGGACTAAATGTCTCTAACTGATTCAAATAGCGAAACAAGCGACAAAAACGAAGGCGAGGAAACTATCAACTCTTCAAGCAACCAACGAACGAGAAGGAACGCGTGAATATGTCAACACGTTGTTGTAAGAAACGTCGGCATTGTGTCGTCATAATTTCGGGGCTAGCCCCGATGATTTAGTAAAAGAAACAGAAAACAAACGAGACAAACGCGGCGAGTGGAAGATAAAAGAGAGAATACGATATACAATGAGCAACCGGGGCAAAATCGGCGTCGCCCCGTCGACGGCTTTGCGAGCGAAAAATGAACCATGTCGGGAGAATATGGCTAGTGTAGACAGTCTGTGCAACCGATATTGAGGTATTTTTCGAATATTTTTATTATACCAAAAAAACAACCGTGGCATTGCCCCGGTTGGCCCTATTGACGCGCCGCCACTGGCGCCTGCGTATGCAGCAACTTCGTATACAGCATAGTGATCACTTTTTCTGGGTGAGTAGTTAACCAGGAATCACATTAGAAGAATCGCGGGATTTGACTTCGAAACTTTCATCAACCGAATGAAATGCGCAAGAACATCTGGGAAAATTCCCGTTGTCATCCACCCTGACCGGCAAGCAAGACTCACAGGCGGGGCATCTCTAAGCATTCTGTCCTGGGAATTACGCGAGGAGAAACAAATGCCGGTGGCAATGCGTTTCATATGGCCGTTTCATATGGCGTTCACGCATGCGCACATTGTGACAGTGACGCCACGTTCTGCTGAAGTTATGCGTCCGACCTGTTTTCTTCCCTTCTCTGCAAGAACTTGCGGGGTTTTAACCACACATGCCTGTTTCGTCCAGATTCCAAATATTTTGTGGTAAAATCGGTCCTTGTTTCATGTACAATTATTTTAAGTTATCGAAAAAATTTCCAATGTTATGCTTGTTAAAAGCTATTGCTCAAGCCTTGTTTGTTGGTTCTGGCTGGCGAAGGCTCAAGTTTCCCGTTTTTCTCCGAAATCCCTTAAGCCAATCCTCACCTGCACAACCGTTTCTGCTCCAATTGCTAGAAATTTTTTTCTTTCTTCACTGCATATGCCATTCGCTTAGCCTCAAATTTTGTTGAACCATGCAGCATTTTGGATGATTGAATCAAATATTCTGCTAAAGCTTCCTCTTCTTTTTTCCTGAAAACCTGAAATGAGTTCAAACAATTGTACTAAATCCTCTCATACCTAAATACAACCCGCATTCATCTTTCTACGAAAGGTACAAACCTGTTTTGTAATCATGGACCTTTTTGAAATATCTGCCCAACCTTGACGTCTTGCTATATCTACATATCTGCCAAGAGTTGTATGGTCAAGGTTGTAATCTCTGGCAATTTTTTGCACACTCCCCTCGTTAGCAATAACTTTTTTAACGGCTTCGCTTAGAACTTCACTCGTGTACTTTTCTTTCAAGCCTTTACTAATTTTAAAAGTTGGCATTTTGAGGTTAAATTGCTGCTGAAAGATATAATTTGTTGTTGGGGGACCATGGAGACAGCGTTTTATAGGTCCCGTCACATGATGTCTCACTGGTCCCAAACCTGCCATTTTTTTCTGCGGAGACCTGATGTAAAACTAACACATCATTTGCTTTCCGATACAACTTGAAAATGTAGGTAAAACACCGACCTCTAAAACCAATGTACTGTTACCCTCACTGGTTGAAAGCTTGCCCGCGATTTGTTTTCGCTATCTAAAAACTCATTTACCTCCGTTTTTCAACAACCCAGAAGGCTACCGGCGCTTCAACTGGAAATCGCGACAGACGACCTAACCTCGTTGCCATGGCAAAATTTGAACTAGAATACGACCACTAGATGTCGAGAATTAGCGTTGTTCACCTTGTATCGCAGTTCCCACATCTCCCCCTACCCTATGTGGTCCAGTATAGACGGGCAGAAGTTTCCTTTTTGTGGAATCGACACGAATGTAGACATGTGTTGCATTATTGAGTTCTTCAGAAATATAAACTTGGTTAGAGGGCTGCTGTCGAGTGCAAAGAGCTACGCTATTAATCTAAATGTTTATTTAAAAAATAGGCCCCAGAATAAAATTGTCCGATTGCCGTGGTGTGCGAATTACCCGTCCACGTCGGAGTAAGGCTGTTTTGTGTTGGCGGGTTTAAAATGGGAGGGTTTTTTCTTAGTTCGCTATCAGGTTTTGACTGTGGTATCAGCGGAGAAGGTTGAAATTTGTCAGTTGTGGTCTCGACGTCACAAAAAGGAAGGAATGCTGGTTTCACGTGGTTGATACGTCGTAAGGATTTCTTTTGCATTCGGCCGTAAAATACCTATTGGACCTTGAAATTAGGGGAGATGTGGGACCTGCGAGACATTTTTGATTATACTAGGATATTTTATTAACTACAGCAGATGGGCTGACTTCCTGCCGTCTACTAAATACTATACCCCTAACCCAGTAAACAGTCAAATATTTTCGTTTCATACAAAGAACTGTGGAATTTATTGAACAAACAAATTTACAAAATTTTGTATAATTGGTCCCACCCCAATGGGACCTGTGCAACTTCAACCTGGGATCTATGCACCAAAACGCTATTCGTGGTAAATGTTTTTCTAGTTGAGTTTATGGAACGGTGAAACGGTACATTATGAAAGTTTGTGCTGAAATAGTGTATAACAACGAAACAAAATGTTTTCATTTTTGTTAGATTTCATGTTCATCAACATCCACAAATCTATAAATGCCAGAGAGGCGTTTGGTCGTTGCCACAGGTGCGGGATCATTTAGTACCCTCACGATATCTCCTCGTCTAACAGTAGCTACGTCTTCAACTTGCAGAAACACAAATCCATTCCTTATTTTTTCCGACCTTCTCATGAATTTTACTTCAAATTCATTATCAACATCGGGTCCACCAACCAATAACCTAACGAAAATTTTCCATCTTTCGTTAGTGTCGTCGTATACTTTAACTAAGACATAGTCACCGTGGGACGCTTTTCGTAACACCACATTGTGTGCCGTATTTTCTTCGGATGAAACCTCATCATTTACCGAAAGATCTGAATGAACAGAAATCACACCATCTTCACTTGTATCACTGCTGCTATTCGAGGCCTGGCGTCTTTGTCGTTTTTTTTTAGGTTTTATTTTCTTGAGCTGTTCCAACCTTGTTTTTTCCAGCGTGCTTGTTATAATTATGAATTTCAATTTTCTTTTATTAAATCTTTTATTCGTCGAAGAAACCCTCGGTAAAGGACGAAAGCTTTTCATTATATCGATGTCGTTTGATGCTGGAAATGGACGCGAGGAAATACAAATGCCGGTGGCAATGCGTTTCCTATGGCGTTCACGCATGCGCACATTGTGACAGTGACGCCACGTTCTGCTGAAGTTATGCGTCCGACCTGTTATTTTCCCTTTTCTGCAAGAACTTGCGGGGTTTTAACCACATTGACAATGCCTGTTTCGTCCAGATTCCAAATATTTTGTGGTAAAATCGGTCCTTGTTTCATGTACAATTATTTTAGGTTATCGAAAAAATTTCCAACGTTATGCTTGTTAAAAGCCATTGCTCAAGCCTTTCTTGTTGGTTCTGGCTGGCGAAGGCTCAAGTTTCCCGTTCTTCTCCGAAATCCCTTAGGCCAATTCTCACCTGCACAACCGTTTCTACTCCAATGGACCTTTCCCCGACATCAAAACATCCGTATTTTCAACCAATCACAAGCGAGCAGATGTAAACAAACATTCTCCGATTAAAAGTCGCTCAGACAACTTTGGACGCGTTCTGCAAGGGTTGCTGGCGGTTTAGGCAGATCTTTGTCCTTTTTCCCCTCTTTTTGTCTTCTTCACAGGGCTGCGAGAATTAGAAAGCTGTAATACTATATGTTACTTGTTGCAAACTTCGTTCACGAAATCTATATATCTATACTAAAAGGCTGTACCCGTTACAGGCACCTTACAGGGTACCGTTCAGGTCAACCAACTGATATTTCGCCTTCGATACGACGTTGCATTTTATTAAACAGAATCTACTAGTGAATTATTTTGGTAGACTAACTATGTTTAATCGCTGCGCATATGGTATTTGCCGGTATGACAACCGGTACGGTTCCCCTGCCGTTCAAATGAAGTAAAATTTTTACTATTTCCGAAGCCACATATTGACCGCTAAAAAGCAATGAGGTGGATAAAGGAATGAAACAGGCCTCACAGTCAATTCAATCTAGGAAAAATCACCAGAAATACATACGTGTGTACCAAGGTAGGCCAACATAAATATTGTTTTCGATACCTATGATAGTCTATATTCAATATGTTAATTCTTATATGAAATAAATTTTCATACAAGCAATGCGTTCCATCATGCATTTTCATGGAGGCGATGGACCAACTGATGAATACCCTGACCCTATATCAGATTCTTATCTCCCAACAAAAAAGCATCATAAAATTGTGAGGGTAAGGATTACTTATGACATAATTTAACTTTGGATCATAATTTAACAGGATCTGTCACCAGATACTTCATTTGATACAGGGACAAGCGAATCTGACGAAATTGAGAAAGGAATGTCAGGGATCCAACCAGATCTGCCCCCAGACTCTTTAGTTGAAACTACCTCAAGTGCCGCTGATGAAAATGACAGCGCTTTGTCAGACAGCAGAAAAATTTAAGCAAGCATCATCATCATCATTTTATTTTGGTTCTCAGGCATAAAACAACACAAAAAGTCAACATACAAACAAAATGCAGAGAAAACTGGAAGTCGAGCATAATTTAAAATAGATTTCAAAAAGTACGCGGCTACCTACCAGAAAAATAAATAATAATAATAAAAGGGCACAAAAGAATTAACAAGATTCAGAATCGGGCAACACTTTTAACGTAATTCAAAATGAGAAAACACATACTTCTTCTAGCATTGGTGTCATATTTGCTAACTGTAAAAATGACGAATAAAGAAGGAAAATTAATATTGGAGACTTGGTACTTCATGCAGAATCTTTTACAATCCATTGGTGATAAAATGATGTTACTTTATGGAGGATGCTTCGCATGCATGCCATGTCTAGTATGACATTGGTGATTGCAATATCATTTTTTGTGCGAACTGCAAAGTCACACCAAGCTGCTTCTGATACCAGAAGTTGGCCTTGCACTTGGTAGTAACTGTGGTGTGTGATAAATATCCTTATTTTTTTAGGTTGTTTTGCTTTTATCACTGTCATATAAATTACAACTTGTTCATAATCACCTGATAACTTTAGAACCGAACCAAGTGGTGGGTTTTTGCCCACCTGACTATGGGCTGACTATTCAACAATGAGGTAGTGCTCAGTGAGCGCAATTCTTCCATATTATCAGCAGACGAAACCAGGCAGCTTCAATAAAATAACTCAGCGATAAAATCATTGTGATACATTATGTCTGTGAATGGAATTGTGAAATGAATTTAATTCTATTATTTTGACGTTCCATTGCTTTCATGGTTCTTGTTTGTTGTGCCTAAAAGCATATATCTGGTGTGTATTTTTATCCTATACAACACAATATCTGGAAAACTGTATGATTTGTAGTAATTTTATGGGATTTACTTGCTTGTTCCTTCATCATAATTTTTTTTAATCTGTTATATTCTATTTCTACACTGAATGAATAAACAATATTGTAAAACCTATCAGATACCTGACTGTTTTCGGTTGAACAGGTATGATTGGAACTCTGGCTCTATCTAACTTTGTGAGCCTAGCACCAACTACAGACGACAAAACTGTTGGATCTAATTTGTTCCCTCCATATAGATTGTTACCAATGCTGGGGAAGGCTTGTACACACTTGGCTAAGCAGAAAATCTTTTATTCCCATCAATTTCATCTGTTAGAGCTAATAAATAAATAAGCTGAGCTAATAAATCTGTGTTTCTATGATACAGCATAAACTCACCGTGCCTAGCATGTAGAGGTCCAGCGACACCACTATTTGAAGATGATGTGGTGGGCTGGTGGCAGAGAATCCTGAACTTATCTATAGCACTTGGCTTTGAAATCTAGCGTTGAACCAAGATTGACGACTGAACCATCATGAATGTATCTGAAGAAAATATTCATCTGTTCATAGTCTAATTACAGATTGCTGTAGTTTGTGCAATGTTTCCAAGAATGTACTTAAAAGACTTTTTAAACTGCCCCTGCATTTCATTTGTATCTATACTAAACCCACCAATTCAGTCCTAACTTGGACGCTATCTATTAGTCTATGAACCATGGGATACGGTACCGGTTGTCACGCAGGTCTCCCAGTCCTCTGACATTCTTCAACCATATAAGTTTAAATATCAGCTTTCAATGAAAGTTTTGTATCCTTCTCCAGCTGGTGGAAAGAAAAGTTCTTGGAGAACCAAGTCATAGAAAAGTCATCTCTGGGTGTATCCATTTTTGTATGTTAAATAAATTTTTGGAACTAAGTTAGGTACGGTAACGGCAATGTAAAGGCGGAATAACGTTAATAACGGATCACTTGACAATATGTTATAACTTTAGAAGCGAAACGAAAATATTGCCATCACCAGTGAAATGCCATTCGAAGGCCTTTAAAACGAGCAACGTACCACTCTATCGCCCTACACAAGCCTGAATATTTGCAATGTTTGTCTGAGCGACCAAAATCAAAACATTAAAGGTCAAAGGTCGGGAAAGGTCTATTGCTAGGAATTTTTTTCTTTCTTCAACGCATATGCCATTCGCTTAGCCTCAAATTTTGTTGAACCATGCAGCATTTTGGATGATTGAATCAAATATTCTGGTAAAGCTTCGTCTTCTTTTTTCCTGAAAACCTGAAATGAGTTCAAACAATTGTACTAAATCCTCTCATACCTAAATACAACCCGCATTCATCTTTCTACGAAAGGTACAAACCTGTTTTGTAATCATGGACCTTTTTGAAATATCTGCGCAACCTTGACGTCTTGCTATATCTACATATCTGCCAAGAGTTGTATGGTCAAGGTTGTAATCTCTGGCAATTTTTTGCATACTCCCCTCGTTAGCAATAACTTATTTAACGGCTTCGCTTAGAACTTCACTCGTGTACTTTTCTTTCAAGCCTTTACTAATTTTAAAAGTTGGCATTTTGAAGTTAAATTGCTGCTGAAAGATATAATTTGTTGTTGGGGGACCATGGAGACAGCGTTTTATAGGTCCCTTCACATGATGTCTCACTGGTCCCAAACCTGCCATTTTTTTCTGCGGAGACCTGATGTAAAACTAACACATCATTTGCTTTCCTATACAACTTAAAAATGTAGGTAAAACACCGACCTCTAAAACCAATGTACTGTTACCCTCACTGGTTGAAAGCTTGCCCGTGATTTTTATTCGCTATCTAAAAACTCATTTAACTCCGTTTTTCAACAACCCAAAAGGCTACCGGCGCTTCAACTGGAAATCGCGACAGACGACCTAACCTGGTTGCCATGGCGAAATTTGAATTAGAATACGACCACTAGATGTCGAGAATTAGCGTTGTTCCCCTTGTATCGCAGTTCCCACATCTCCCCCCTACCCTATGTGGTCCAGTATGGACGGGCAGAAGTTCTCTTTTTGTGGAATCGACACGAATGTAGACATGTGTTGCATTATTGAGTTCTTCAGAAATATAAACTTGGTTAGAGGGCTGCTGTCGAGTGCAAAGAGCTACGCTATTGATCTAAATGTTTATTTCAAAAATAGGCCTCAGAATAAAATTATCCAATTGGCGTGGTGTGCGAATTACCCGTCCACGTCGGAGTAAGGCTGTTTTGTGTTGGCGGGTTTAAAATGGGAGGGTTTTCTCTTAGTTCGCTATCAGGTTTTGACTGCGGTATCAGCGGAGAAGGTTGAAAGTTGTCAGTTGTGGTCTCGACGTCACAAAAAGGAAGGAATGCTGGTTTCACGCGGTTGGTACGTCGTAATGATTTTTTTTGCATTCGACGTAAAATACTTATTGGACCTTGAAATTAGGGGAGATGTGGGACCTGCGAGACATTTTTGGTTATACCAGGATATTTTATTAACTACAGCAGATGGGCTGACTTCCTGCCGTCTACTAAATACTATACCCATAACCCATTGAACGGTCAAATATTTTTGTTTCTTACAAAGAATTGCGGAATTTATTGAACAAACAAATTTACAAAATTTTGTATAATTGGTCCCACCCCAATGGGACCTGTGCAACTTCAACCTGGGATCTATGCACCAAAATGCTATTCGTGGTAAATGTTTTTCTAGTTGAGTTCATGGAACGGTGAAACGGTACATTATGAAAGTTTGTGCTGAAATAGTGTATACCAACGAAACAAAATGTTTTCATTTTTGTTAGATTTCATGTTCATCAACATCCACAAATGCCAGAGAGGCGTTTGGTCGTTGCCACAGGTGCGGGATCATTTAGTACCCTCACGATATCTCCTCGTCTAACAGTAGCTACGTCTTCAACTTGCAGAAACACAAATCCATTCCTTATTTTTTCCGACCTTCTCATGAATTTTACTTCAAATTCATCATCAACATCGGGTCCACCAACCAATAACCCAACGAAAATTTTCCATCTTTCGTTAGTGTCGTCGTATACTTTAACTAAGACATAGTCACCGTGGGACGCTTTTCGTAATCATATACCGAAAGATCTGAATGAACAGAAATTACACCATCTTCACTTGTATCACTGCTGCTATTCGAGGCCTGGCGTTTTTGTCGTTTTTTTAGGTTTTATTTTCTTGAGCTGTTTCAACCTTGTTTTTTCCGGCGTGCTTGTTATAATTGTGGATTTCGATTTTCTTTTGTTGAATTTTTTATTCGTCGAAGAAACCCACAGAAAAAGGACAAATTCTTTTTATTATATCGATGTCGTTTGATGCCGATATGTCCAAATCGGACAGAGACGATGTTGTGTTACTAGCTTTTGGATATGTTTGAAAAACCTCTTCATCTCATCAAGAAACAGCAAGGTTTCGCGCGATACAGGATGTCGGTAACTGCCGAAGGCAAGAATGCGTCGTCAGGAAAAATATTTGGATCGAACGAGTATACTCCAGTTGCACGAAATCCAGCTGTAATGCTCAACATACTGAACGAACGGGTGAAGGCGGCGCCTGCGTATGCAAACTTCGTATACAGCAGAGTGATCACTTTTTCTGGGTGAGAAGTTAACCAGGAATCACATTGAGATGCGTATTCTCTTTTAAAAGGGCCAAAGACGCTAACGTCCAGATGTTGAAGCTTGTGGCTGCAGTGTGGTGGAAACGTGAGAATATGCAATCCATGACTGCGTGACATATCAAAAACTCCCAGCGATATGTGGCTGGTATGATTATCCATTAGAAGAATTGCGGGATTTGACTTCGAAACTTTCATCAACCGAATGAAATGTGCAAGAACCTCTGGGAAAATTTCCGTTGTCATCCACCCTGACCGGCAAGCAAGACCAAGACTCCCAGGCGGGGCATCTCTAAGCATTCTGTCCTGGAAATGGACGCGAGGAGCAACAAATGCCGGTGGCAATGCGTTTCCTATGGCGTTCACGCATGCGTACATTGTGACAGTGACGCCACGTTCTGCTGAAGTTATGCGTCCGACCTGTTTTCTTCCCTTTTCTGCAAGAACTTGCGAGGTTTTAACGACACTGACAATGCCTGTTTTGTCCAGATTCCAAATATTTTGTGGTAAAATCACTCGAACGTCACTCGTGTACTTTTCTTTCATGCCTTTACTAATTTTAAAAGTTGGCATTTTGAAGTTAAATTGCTGCTGAAAGATATAATTTGTTGTTGGGGGACCATGGAGACAGCGTTTTATAGGTCCCGTCACATGATGTCTCACTGGTCCCAAACCTGCCATTTTTTTCTGCGAAGACCTGATGTAAAACTAACACATCATTTGCTTTCCGATACAACTTGAAAATGTAGGTAAAACACCGACCTCTAAAACCAATGTACTGTTACCCTCACTAGTTGAAAGCTTGCCCGTGATTTTTTTTTCGCTATCTAAAAACTCATTTACCTCTGTTTTTCAACAACCCAAAAGACTACCGGCGCTACAACTGGAAATCGCGACAGACGACCTAACCTCATTGCCATGGCGAAATTGAAATTAGAATACGACCACTAGATGTCGAGAATTAGCGTTGTTCCCCTTGTATCGCAGGTACCACATCTCCCCTCTCTCCCATGTGGTCCAGTATAGACGGGCAGAAGTTCTCTTTTTGTGGAATCGACACGAATGTAGACATGTGTTGCATTATTGAGTTCTTCAGAAATATAAACTAGGTTAGAGAGCTGCTGTCGAGTAGGCACGCTATGTAGTTTGTTGAAAAATCTGCGCAGCTTGTTGTCATAATTATAAGGTTCGATTGTAGTTTGATTTGCAGCTAAGGCCAAAAAAAAAAACAGGAGCAAAGAAGTGACTGAAAGCATCTGGCGCCCATCAACAGCCTAAACCTAAAAAATTAGTGAATAGATACCCCTCGGTGTCACGTGATGGCCTAAAAAAATCGAGCTCTTGTTTGCCGAACTCACATTTATCAACATTCAAGACAAGTCCGTATTTCGTAGGCGTTGTCATAATTAGAAGGTTCGATTGTAGTTTGATTTGCAGCTAAGGCCAAAAAAAACAGGAGCAAAGAAGTGACTGAAAGCATCTGGCGCCCATCAACAGCCTAAACCTAAAAAAATAGTGGATAGATACCCCTCGGTGTCACGTGATAGCCGAAAAAAATCGAGCTCTTGTTTGCCGAACTCACATTTATCAACATTCAAGACAAGTCCGTATTTCGTAGGCGTAAGAAAAGTTCCCTTAGTGCTTGGCGATGTTGTCGCTCAGTTTCGGTTGCAATTAAAATAAATCGTCGAGGAATACGAATATATTTTTCAAACCGAAAGTTACTTCCGACAGAAAACGAGAAAATTATGAACAGGCATTGCACAGAACGAATGGTAAAGTTACTGCTTCAAACAATCTTTCAAGACAGATGAAAGCAGCTTTCTTCTTATCAGATTGATGAAGTGGTATTTGATGATATGCGTTCGAAAGGTCACATTTGCTAAAATAGTGGCAACCATGTAGGCTAATTCATTTGTGAAATCACAAATGCAGGATACACTACACTAACAGATATGCATGTCGAGGGATTGTCAAATCTTCGAATTCTTTCAACAAATGGTCGTAGTGACCCTGATGTCCCGGTGAGATGAAGTTGGCTGCTATTGATTCGCCAAACGACTTCTTACTGCATATATAGGTATTGAAATTAGGATTGAAGAGACGCGAGTTGAGGAAGTGAACCACAAGATTATGTTGTGACAAAAAATCAGCTCCTAATATCGGTTGAGAATCACGTGCTGTTTGAAAATGGCAGTCATATTTGGTATTGTTATCTAATGCAATACACACAGTTCGATGACCATACCATGGTATAGGTGTGTCGTTGGCGGCATACAACTTACGGCCTGGTCGAGGATGATTGTAACGTTTCGAATATGGGGGAATTAGGGAAGTCAGTTTCAACTACAAATTGTCGGCCGCTTTTTCTATCGAAGACGTAGAGAAGATTTGCATTTGAAGAGTTCGAGTTAAGTTCATGAAGTGAGTTATACGGCGCTCTGGACGAGAGAATGAAACTCGTTCGGAAAAGGTACAGGGCTGGACGCAGTTGCGCGCCAGATTCCTATAACGCTGATGATACCAGCAAGCCGTTAGAGCGTTGGGTACAGATCGCTGATTTCTATAATTGACGTCGCGAGTACGGTCACACAATAATTGATGAGTTTTTGCAGTGGCCGACAGATTGCGCTGTTTGTTCCGCTGAGCTGGCGCATTTGAGCCGATAGACTTAGTGGGTGCAGCTTCCGAAGACCGACGTGTCTGGCTATGCTTTATATCGTCAATTTCCTTTCGAATATTATTATTTCCGAGTTTGTCAGCTAACTTAGACATCATTGAGGTAACTTCGACCATGAATGAATTTTGTACTGTTGTCAGTATCACAGTCAGAGTCTGATATATTATTGTGATCAGCAGAAAATTGTAAAGCTCTTTTGGCGAATATACTATCGATTCCTTACCATACGGAAGCCTGCTTCGGTTGATGCGAACCATGTGTCAGAGGAATGAAACCAGAACTCATCAATTTGGAGTGGACTTCTGAAAAAACTGCTATTTAAAATTTTTGTCACACCGACTTCAAACGAATGCAGTGAGAAACACGTTTTTGTAATATAAATCGTGTATTTTGCAACAGAATTTTGCTAGCTTGTTTTGCGATGGGCTTTGCGACGAAAAAGAATAAATACTCGTTTTGCGGGTTCACCATTCGAAATTGGTATTTCTCCGCGGACCGCACAACTTCTTCTTGCGGGTCGCATTTGGCCCGAGGGCCGCAGTTTGCACACCCCTGGTCTAGACAAATGCAGAGCGAGTGGGATTTGAATCAAAGATATGTACTTGCATGAGGCCATAAACGAATCTTCCAGCACACGCGACGAGTGAGAGAGAGACTTATCTTTCGTCAACCAGATAATGTGAGCATTGTAACAATAAAAAGATATACAACATACGCAAATTTTTTCGGTATAGACTGATGGGAACCATACAGTCATCAGAGTCAGCTCCCCCCATATTCACTATTTCAACTATGTATGTAAGATTAGGTCAGTATATGATTTAAAAGAAGGCTATCTATTGTAGAGTTGCCTGGTTTTCTACAAGATATTTCCAAGTTAGGCCATATAATTGATATACGATGTATATTCAGGATGTGACCAAAGACCTAGGCTACGCCCCGAAACTCGTCTGTGAGCGACATAGACTTTTGATTTCTGAGGACACGAGGCGGATTCCATTTGTCCCAGCTACTGGACAAGGACGAATATTTTTACCAAATTGGTTGCTCAATGAAAAGTACAGCAGATGGTTCGTCTATACCCGAGTCCCGAAACTAGGATAGCGGTCCTCTGTGTAAAGTTTGCGTACTAACGGAGGGCAAAATAAAGCAAATGCGACTACACTGTGAGCAGTTACATTCGTCAGCAAGCCTCTTATAAAGTACGAATACTTTATCGAACATGTTTTCAGTATTACAGAGCTACTTTCGAGTATCACCGAGACGAATGAACAGCAGCCCGAACCGTCATCAAAATCGTCAAGAAAGGTAACAGCGTGTGCAGATTTGGGACGCATATTACACGTGGTATATCACTTGAAAATAGCCTCAGAAAATGATTAATACGGAGCATTAAGCGTATTATTCTACGGCAGTGGTTCTTAACCATTGTGAGCCTGCCGAACCCCTACGCTATTCCGCAAGCTTGTGTCGAACCCCGAATTTTTGAACTAAGAGCGCAACCTGAAATTATCAAGGGTAGCCTATTTTGTATAAATTTAAAGAAAATTCAACCGCCTTCAGTTGATAAATATGAATTCGTTACCTTACTGTTTAGCATAGGTTGTCTTTTTGGATTGAATTTGCAGGGCATGCTTTCTCAAGAGAGTATCAACCACCGAAAGAACCTCTAGTTGTGCCATTGTTTGTTGCAGAATAGATTGCAACAAACAGTACCTTTCATTCATTCATTAGATTTATTAGTGACACTTTTGCTGCTGTTTTTCGGCGACTTAGATACCAATTCGCCGTGTATCATTGTCATGTCAGAACGGCGTCGGTCGGCCCAGGTCTCGTTGCCAAGGAGATATTTTTTTTATTATAAAAGTTGTGCCGATGGAAAAGCTCAAAACGGCGAAAGCGAAATTGCAACATTGGTGATTCAGAAGCTGAGATACTCAGCTTCTCAAGTCATACACATTACAGATTTCAACCTGCCGTCAGATGAGTATAAAAGCATTTGCCCATTGCTTCCGAAACAGAGATACGATATGTACAAGCGCTATATTAAGGTCGTCGACAGGTGTTGATATTTTTACGCAAAGCTCCGCCATGAAATATTCTGTTCCGGAAAGTCCATCTAAAAGCGAAATTCAAACGTGCCCCGGTTTCTGATTCATTTATGTGCACCTATTATATTCAACTTGTATTTGTTAGGGGTTAGAAGGCATCCAAAAAATTAGGTCATACGAGGGTACATCCAAGTGCGTGACGTCTCTCATTGACGGGTATTATAAAACATTAATCTGCGCATTACCACACATAAATAAGCCATTCTATGAACGGTCTGAATGTTGGAACTTGGATATCTGCTTTAAATTATAGTTGTTTTTACATATTTAATTGGCTCGGAAATAGAAATACTTCGTAATACACAACAATTTCACAGGACCTTTTAGCTTTAACATTTAGTATTGTATATGTACCTATTGTACTGGAATAACACATACGAGTAATATTGCCACCGAAAACTTATATTCAATTATTCAACGATCATTCTTTACTAAGAAGAGACTTTCAATTTCCAGCGAATGCCGCGTTCTTCACATCCATAGAACATGATTTCTATCTATAAAAGTTTTGTAGGAAGGTAACGAAACTACCATGAAGGGACAAACGAAGGCTGGGCTTGTAATTCAAACTGTGGTTCGAAATCCTGGTTTGTCGAAAGTTGAGCTTGTATTTCGGCACCAAGATCGCGACTTCAATTTACGAGCCCATGCGTGGCTTGATAATATTGATTGCAGTTCAGTAATATATTCAAGAATTCGTGCGTAACTTTAAATTACGCAAAAAATTCAAATAAGTAAAGTCAGCCTCTCCCGTCGATTTGGTATTTTTGTACGGAGCCCCCGCAATCAAGAGAAAATGTGACATTTGAGAAAAACATCCCTGTCACGTTTAAAGTACCAAAATAGGTATTCAGTTCGGGTTAGAGATGATTTAAATTTCAAGCGCAATCTGCGTTCTTAACCTGGGGTCCCTCAATTTTTTTTTCCTGCCACGGCGTTGGCAGGGATATATTTTGTGACCTATCACGAGAATTTTATTTATCAGTTTGGATGAGATACTTCTAACGAATATCAGATTTTGACCCGATAAAACAAACCCGATCGAATGGGCAGACTTTAGATTACGATCAAAAAATATCTATGTGTGTTTTCCTCGGAAAGTACCATTTGAATATGTGATAAGGCAGGAGCAGGCAACCAACGCATGTTTGGAAGTTGTAACTATAAAGTTGCTATACTGCTTAGCGGTAATATTTGCCTTTTATCTTATCCTTTGAGTTTGATGCCACCGTAATCACATCTAATATGACGTCATACTACAAAACAGTGGTTCCCAAACCTTAATGGCTCGTGGCCACTCTCCTTCCGATGACTTTAAGCACTCATCAATTTTGAGTATTGTAACTAAACTAAAAATCTTCGGAAGACATAATGACTATCAAGTTAATTGATTCACAACTAAATCCTGACGAATAACACGCAAAACCACAAAAACGAGGGATTGTTTACAACCATGCTTGAATATCTGTCTGGGCGGTCGCATAAATTTTAACTATTACGTCATTGTTAACTTATTGCTGATTTGTAGTTGTTACGGGAATAAACAAGTAAAACGATGCTACAAAGTTTTCGATGGTGCGTTATTCCGGCAAAGCTTAAAACAGGATAATTATCGTCTACCACACGCGTACCATGAGTTGGAAAACACTGCGTTATACCATATTAAACGTTAAAGCTATCTATATAACAGTATACCGAACATCTTTCATCCTTCCTATATAATTGTAAGGCATAAAATATGCGCGGCACACCGATAGGATAATATTGGCTCCCGGCTCGAAAAATATTGCGATTTTTGATATTCTTGAATATTCCTGCCACTCCCGAAATATAAAAAGCATGGGTTCTATGGCTAAATATACGTTGGAGTTCTAATACTTTCCGCAACTGATTTTTACACAACGGGCAAATAACATTGTGAAATGGAGAGGAAAGCATCAAAGAATTTATGGCGTTCGGCACGACGGATTCTTTCACAAGTCCCACGGTGTGTCTGAACAAGTTCTGGTAAACATTGAGTCATTTATCTCTGATCGCCAAATCAACTTTATCGCCAGTTTATACCTTGATTACTCTGGAGTTCCCCAGGACTCAATTCTCGGACTTACATTGTTCCTCCTATTCAGCTTGATCTTCCAAATAATCTCATTTGCAATTCACTCATGATACTGCACAACATTCTATTCCAGTATTGATGTGAAGTTCTTTAAACAATGCCGCTTGGGCTTGCTAAATCTTTGGAAACGTGCTTGTTTCGGGTTTTTGATTGAGGGAATCCTATACGAACCAACCAGATTATGCATCGCTGTGTTCGCCATCTCCAATAATTCATGTTGGAATGCCAAAGATGCAAATGAAAGTAATCAGTAGTTTATTTTTTCACCACACATGAAATACACTAAATGCATACGGAATGTAAAAGGAAGCAAAAACGGATAATTCGAGGTGAAAGGAGTCGCGAAAACCAAAATTGATTATCGAGCGGCGACACCTGAGCTAAAGTCTAATAAATGAATCATAAAACAATGAAAAAAGTCAAACAATAAATAAAAGAATATAAAGAAGTGAAAAATCGAGACGACCTGAATCCAAGAGACGCTCGAGACACAGAAAAGCAAAACCAAAAACGACTCCAAGCACATATGTGCGACTAACTATGGGAACGGCAGCAGGAATGCAGTACAGTGCGATGACAGGATACCGAACCGATATCGCAGCGTTATGGAATTGATAGTTATTTAACAGATTTTAAATATATCCCGGTAGGGATATTATGCCGATAACACGGCGTAATCATAGTTATAAATGTTTGCCAAGAGTTCGAATAAGATTGCATGAAGATTGCAAGTGCTGGGGTGCAAGAAGATTGCAAGTGCTGGGGTAAGTCGAATCGTCATTAATACATTAAAGATAAAAATTATTCTAATCTGTGAAAAACAGGTTAACTCAACAAAGTAGATGGGGGTAACAATAAATAGCGTTGTAAATTAGTAAGCATACCGCTTGGAATCGTTGAGAATATAGAATGAACACAATATGTGTATGAACAGATGGATGAAATACCCACTGCAGCACTGAGTATCAACAGTGCTATATATATACAAATTTCGAAAATGCAACAAAGCACAATAATAATAAAGTGGTAAATATGATAGCTTTTTACAAAAATATATACGAGATAGTTATTAAATTGTATTTGGTGAGAGACCAATATCAAGGATCATGAGTGTAGAACTGTTGAAAGATACTGCTAACACTATACGATTAGGCTATGAGCAAAATTGAATTACCATTGTATGACAAATGGCCATACAGTATAATATAGTGCAGAGCATGCACTTTGGAAGTAGATGATAATAAAGAAGCAACTTAAAATTTACATGAAACATTCAGATTCACTTATTACAGGTACTGTCGACTCTGGGAGGTTGTGGACCTAGTCAAGTATTCTGCTGGCAGTGCCGAGGGAAAGTCACATCAAGCACATCAAACAGATGTGCTGGAGAAAGACAGGTAGGATGAAAGCATGAATTTTTTATATTTTATTTTGAAAGTAGCATATGTGGAGTCACGTAAACTTTGGGGAATGTTATTCCAAATTATTACGCCTTTGTATTTCAGGGAATTTTGAGATTTGCTCAGCGAAAAGCGAGGTACAAAAAGATTGGATTTGGTCGAAGAGCGTGTGTTGTGATCATGCACAGAGGTAAGCGAAACAAAATAATTGTCGAACGCTGTGGGCAAGTAATTATTCTGAAATTGGTGCATAACTTTGGCAATCTCTAGAGTATAAATGTCGGATAGTTTCAACACCCTGGTTTTATGGTAAAGGGTGTTTAAGTTTGTACGAATAGACGCTCTGGAGAGAGTTCTAACAGCTTTATTCTGTAAGACCTCCAATTTGTGAATGTTGGTTTGTGTTGCAGAGCCCCATGCAGTTATAGCATATTGGATGTGGGATTGAAAAAGAGCAAAATAAATGGTTCGCAGGGTAGCATCCTGCACATAATGCCTAAGTTTTCCCAAAATCCCAACAGACCTTGACAATTTCTTGTGCATCTCGGTAATATGAGTGTTCCATTTTAAGTTACTATCTATATAGAGCCCGAGATATTTAAAGGATTGAACAACTTCCAAAGCAACCCCCCTGATTTTGATTAACATGTTGGGATGTTTTTTAATTGATTTAGGACTGAATAGCATGACTTTAGATTTTTTTACGTTCACAGTGAGTTTGTTGCATAACATCCACTCAATTATTTTATCTATTTCAGTGTTCATAGTATTTTGGAGCGTGGTTGAATCTTTGGCACTGGCAAGCAAGCAAGCGTCATCGGCGAAGAGTTTTGTTAAAAGATTCGAACAGTTCGACAAATCATTTATGAAAAGTAAGAAAGCCAATGGTCCAATGACCGAACCTTGGACAATTCCACAGTGGATGGGCAACATCGGAGACCTATGACATCCTACTTCAACAAACTGTGATCGACCACTCAGGTAATTACATAATAGTTTGCATGCGTTACCTCTAAAACCACAGTGTATCAACTTTTGGACAAGAATTTGATGATCAACTGTGTCAAAGGCCTTCTTTAAATCCAGGAATGCACAACAGACAGACTCCCCTTTATCAATTTTTTCATAGATAAATGAAATAAGATCTAGGATGGCATGGGAAGTCGAGTGATTGGATTGAAATCCGAATAGGCATTTGTCGATCAGATTGAATTTGTTACAGAAGTTGAGCATTCTTTTATAGACTAATTTTTCCAGGACGATGCCGATACAGGGTAGAATTGAAATTGGCCTATAATTTGAAGGATTATTTTTGTTGCCACTTTTGAAGATGGGTATTACCCTAGCAATCTTCAGAGCGGAGGGAAAAATTCCTAAACTAAATGATAGATTAAAGAAATGACTCAAAGCTGGGGATATGCTGTCTGCGACTAATTTTAAGAAAAAAGAAGGAATATTATCATGCCCAACTGCTTTGCCTTTTTTCAGGTTCATTATTACTTGGTGAACTTCTAATGGTGTTGATGGCTCCAGAAAAAACGAATTCTGTGTAGGAGCACCCAAAAAGGCTTTGAAAGATTTCGTACTGTGTGGGACATTATCGGCAAGTCTCTTTCCTACGGATGAAAAAAATTTATTAAATTCAACGGATATCGCGACAGGGTCTGAGACTATGGTACCATTTTCAAGCTTCAGTTCCGAGATAGTGGTTTCATCATTGGACCTTACTTTGATGATGTCATTTATAGTTTTCCAAATGCGTTTAACATCGCCTCTGTTGTTCTCTAGGGTGTTATGGTAATACATTTGTTTTGATCTCCTCTGCAAATGTGTCAAAATGTTTTTATATTTTTTAAAGTGGAGACGCTGGGATAAATTTCCCTTCAGGAACTTACTTTTGAACATTTTGTTCTTATGTTTAATGGAATTACGAATTCCTTTAGTAATCCAAGGTTTGGAATAAAATTTGTTTTCTCTACGCGAAAATGGTCTTAATGGGGCATGCTTATTGATTAACCACTTGAAGTGACTAAGAAAAGTATCAAATGAGCTATTGAAGTTTACTTCAGATAATATAACACTAGTATAATTATTACACATTGACTCAACTTCTAGCCTGAACGAGTCAGCACAAAATTTAGTCATGTCCCGTTTCATGCGAGTGTTTGTTTTAACGTTACTATTAGTTGCTGGTATTGTGCACATTATGGGAAAGTGGTCGGTGAGATCACTGAGCAAAATAAATGACGAAGTGCGGGAATCTATGATATTAGTGTAGATATGGTCAATTAATGTGTGGGAGGTTGAGGTCACTCTGGTTGGTTTGGTGATAAGTGGACATATGAAATTGGACATTAGCATATCCAGATACTTGGTAGTAGGATTGTCACAAGAATTAAAAAGATTTATATTGAAGTCGCCTAATATAATAAATTGCTTTTTAGCCATCGCCAGCTTCTCAAATAAACAAGACATTGCTGTGGTGAATGATGGGATATTATTTTTTGGATGTCTATATATTACACCGACAACAAGATTTTGAATTTTTGAGGTTGGTTGGAAATATTTGAGTTCGATCCACAAGTCCTCACAGTTTGGGAGGCAAAGGCTGAAGTCAGTGCATAAATGAAAGTTTAGATTGTCCCTAATATAAAAACCAACACCGCCTGCGCGATTAGAGGAGGGAGCATGAATGAAGGTGTAACCAGAGATATCAATATTGACAACAGCAGTTTCACTCATGATCCTAGTCTCGCTTAGAGCAATAATTTGAGGTGGAATACAAAAATTTGAAATTAGCTCAACTAGATTATCGGCATATTTTGCCAAAGATCTGATGTTATGGTGCAATATAATAAAATCTGTTGCTAGAAAACTTGAAGTTACTCTATTGATATTGGATATTTCAAGGTATCGACTTGCAATAGAAGGAATTTCGGGATGAAAATTGGTTGATTCCCAGGTAGGATAAGGATCACTCATAGATGAGGAATGCTAATGGGTTCGAATTAGATAACATTAGGTTGGTTGAGGCGAGGGGGGCAAAGTCATTAGATGGGCTATTCCAATGGGGACTGAAGTTATTTAAACCAATAACATGATAGAATAATTTACTAGGATATGGCAGTAAAAAATTAAATAGACTCATCTTATTTTATCAAGATCTTCATCTTCAGTTATGGATAAAGTGTTAGTGTCTTTGTTCTTTTTTATCAGCACTTTGCCATTTGATGTCCATAGGAAGGCGTAACCACATTGTCTTTTGAGAATTTTCGCTTTGTAAAATAAGTTCTTGTTTTTGTCGGTCAAATTCTCAACAACAAATGCTTTGGATAGGTTCCTTATGGATGTTGAATTGGTAGCGGTTTTGATCAAGTGACGATTTTTGAGAATTTTAGCTCTGATTTTGCGATTGGTAAATTTTGCGACAATCGGTTTATGGATGTTGGAATTTCGCGTTGGACAACGATGTGTTACAGAGATGTCAGATGGTTTGATGTCCACGTGGATGATCTTTCCAATTTCTGTTATCAATTTGTCGGTGTCCTCATTTTCATTAGGTGCGATGCCATGAAATTCTAGATTATCCAATCTAGATCGGCGCTCTTGTTCCTCAATTTTTTCTGTGGCATAGTATAATTCGTCCTCCAAGTCATAGACCAACTCTTCTAGATCTCTTATTTTTTTGCCATAGAGCATAAGTTTGTCATCTGTTATTTTTTGCTTGGCAATAATCTCATCATATTTTGTTGATTGAAAACTTTGAGATTCTTTAATAGAAGCTAGATCTTGTTTTATTTCTTTTAGAGACACCATTTGGTCCTCCATACATTCTTTTAGCCCAGGACTCATAGGCAGGTATTCAGAGGTGAAGTTCGCGGAGTTGAAGTTTTCGGCAAGGCATTTGGCAATTAAAGATGGTAATTGGTCTACTATATTTCTTTGTATTGCTTCCTGGAGATTCATCTGGAAGTTAGCTTGCCCCTCCTGTTGTTGCGTTAAGGGGCCAATTGGTGAAAGGCCAGGATCCGGGAGACTCCTGGTCAGGGATTGCTTGGGCTGCGAAGCCATGTTGTTATAGATAATTGACTTATATGCTGGAATTGATGTTGAAGTACACAGTGATGATTCAGTTAGACTATTCTGCTAGTTTTAGGTTAGTTTTTAAAACCTGTAGATCTTAATAACAGCAATAAAAAGTTGGATCTCTTTACCGTGCTCAACGATTCACTCGTACAAATCCCTGATACGACCATACATAAGGCATTGCTGTCATATTTGAACTTGCATGACCGTACTCAATCTCTTAGGTCGAGTTCAGGGAAGAAAATAAAAAATGAATATGATTGGCTCTAAATTATGTCTTAACTGCGAATTCTTTCCTATCGACAGAATATGCGCCATTGTGCCTATTTTACAGTTATTGTAATGGACCATGTTCTTCCCTTATTTAGAATCTTATCCCTCCAAAATAGTTTTCAGTCCTTTGTCTTGTTGTTACTATTTTACTGCCCGTGTACCCACCATATAACTAAAATCGTATGCCGAAGGTAGATCGATTTCATATCGATGCCTTCACAAAAATTAAACAATGCAAAGATAACTAAAATCTGTATAAAGTGACACAAACCTAAATATAAGTCCAAAACACATCTTAGCAAACAAACATAAATACAGAAGAATGGTCAATATTTAGGCGTCTCACTTTGTGATCTGATTACATGCAATTTACGCCGCTCCCGTAGTATACGTACCAAGATGGCGCACAACCTGATAACCCGAACCTGGTACACGTACTATGTTCAGGTTGTGAGCCATCTTGGTTCGTATGCTACTGGAGCACCCAATTTACTAACAACCAAAACTGATTAGCCGCTGCACATGTAAAAAGGAATGTATACAAACAATCGATAGAAGTATTTTTAAATTAAATTTACAAGCATTATATTGAGTTCTAATCATAATATCGACTAAAAATCGACTTGAGCCCTCAGATATTACGTTGAGGAATTTGAATGTTTTTTAACAGCCCGATTCGTAAGGAGAAGACTTGTCCAAACTCA
Organism: Styela clava; assembly: GCF_964204865.1. Lineage (NCBI taxonomy): Eukaryota > Metazoa > Chordata > Ascidiacea > Stolidobranchia > Styelidae > Styela > Styela clava. Next base: position 2,322,243 of record NC_135258.1, read on the forward strand.
AATGACCTCGTTTAAACCTATCTTCTGTGATTCGTTGTTGTTTACATTTGATTTTGATGACAATTTTTCCCTGACAGGAGTAACTTGAATTGTTCTAGCGCCTTGCTTTGAGCTAGTTCCTCTAGATGTCGCTAACGAGTCAAAAAATCGGAAAGTTGCCACAGACAACACTAGGATGCTGTTAAGGGTTTTGTACGTGGTTATTAACTGCGTTAAACAATTATCGCAGGGAGGGGTGTCCAAGAAACTTAAGAGTAAAGAGCATTGAATTGAATCATGTTCAGTTAGTTTTAAAGATGAAATAGATAGGCGGATACAATAAAGAGAACAACACAGAAGACGAACACACAGTGCGAAAAAAATCAGGTTAGTTACCAAAACATCGAATGAGGTTTAGACATGTCACATAAAAGTACTACATTGGTTCTCAAGTTCACCTTCTGACATGGGATACTGAGATAGGAAAAACAAGATGATGATACTCGCTATTAGGGCCTCAGCTCGAGATTTATAAATTTATTTAGGCTTAAGTTTTAAAATGGACAAATGGAATTTACTGTGTTTGTTGTTTCATATTTCTTATTTTCTTCTATCTTTTCTGTAATTATAAATCGTAACTCGTTCCTCTCTTTCAATTTTCCATTAGTATTGGCGATGCAGAATCAAGGTCAGTAGGAATGGTGACTTTGTGCAAAAGTAGTATTTTCAATTTATGACATGCAACCAAAATGAAATAAATTTTAATCATATCTATGTATGTATGTATACAGAATTATTTTATCCTGTGTGTATCTGAATATGTCATGATAAGTATTTAGACCATACAATTAGAAAGGCTTTAACTGTGATGTGAAAAGAGAGTAAACCAAGAAACATTTTATGTTGAGCTTGTTGTATGCACCCTGTGGTTAAATACGAGTATAATAGTTGATAGGTTTTTTAATAAATTTTTAATATAAATATATACTTAGATGATTTTGACAAAAAGCAAATTATTTTAAGGTACAATTATCTTTGCACTTGAATAAAGAGTATTAAATTCATCCAAACAGGGATGTTATGTACTTCTGTGATTACATAAAAATATACCATCTTAACGATATTTTTTTACTCAAACTGAAAAAATTCCTAAAATTTATGTTGTGACTGCTAATCTTCAGGGATGTGCAACCTGCGGTGCGCAGGCCAAATGCATCCAACAAGAAAAAATTTTGCGACACGCGGATGAGTGTCAACTTTGCATGGTGTGCGGGCCTTGAAACTGGTTTTTAATTTAGTTTAATCTGCAAAGCCTATACCTGAGTCAAATTTATTATCTATGCCTATGACATTACAATGCCCTAACACAGTAACAGCTAATAACTAAAATTTTTGTGCCTGCAACTGCTAGAAAGTCTATGATGAATGAAGGTGCGGCCCGCGCTTCCACCCAGTTATTTGTATCTGGCCCTCCTGTATCAAATGTTGCATACTGCTGTTGTACATTACGCTTGTCATCACATTTTGTTTCTTGAATTGCATTTAATTGTCATGGTTATGTTTTTCTTGTGTACTACCTATAGCTAGACAATGCATTTTTGATTCAAGATTTTGCAGGCAGTTTTACTTTGAAATATCTGTTTTTAATTAGGTATGATACAGTATAGAATAAGCACAATTTTTTGAAAATATAGATTTTTAATATATCAAAATCGCTTTTAAATAGGGCTTAGGCCTTGGAAAATCTTGACTGATAATTTTTTGTTTTAGCATAACCTATCTGTCTTTTTGCACTAGTTTGTTAGTAGACAAAGCAAGTCAAACTTACATCTGTTAACGCCTGATGCTGATTTATTCAGGCCCAATATTACTGTCTATGTTATGGTGGTCCGAACCCAGGCCCGCATGTGGCCGGCAGCTTCATTATCTGTGGCCCATGTCGCATTTGCCAGAGGGTAATCAAAAAATCGCATTTTGTGTTGTTCATCATAAAATAACCAGAAAAATCTTTTGGCATATTGTTACATCACTAATGTTAATCTACTGAATTTACTAGTGTTATAGCTAACTGAGGAAACCACCATATGTGAATAGTATGCTTAGCTAAATTGTCAACTGGCTTTCTATCTTTTCGATCAGAAATATATGCTAACAATGAAGTTATCATAGCAAACTATAAAAAATCAAATAGGGAAGCTAAAAGCCTAGGTGGCTATGCTTGATATCTAAATATTAATGTTATGAACGAACAATATGATTTTTGCAACCAGCTTAAACAGCATTAAATGAAATGCTGCCGTGCCGCCTGCCTATATGTCAGAAAGTTCAATAAAAATTACCCTCCAATGCCTCAAGTTTGGTAATCAATCAATCTGCAGTTATTTGTAAGGTATATTGTAAACATGAGTTTGAAAAGAAAGTTGATGAATTTATTCAGATTTTCAACTGGATGTGAGAGGGATATTACCACAATGCTTGTTTGATATGTCAGCAAGTTTTGTCGATGACAACTTAATCGGTTTTAGAATCTTGTGAGCAATGCGCATTTTCCAAAGTTAAGAGATTTTGCTTTGAGAGCCTTATAGATGTTCGAAAGCATTTACATTTGCGAAAGCATTTTCTCCGTTAGGAAGAGGCTTTCCTCTCCCCCGGGATAAATATGTAAATCCTATCCTATCCTAAGAGTTTAAAATCTTACACCAAATGTAGATATAGAAAGACTTTGCTTGATTTAGTGGGTTTTTGTGATTTTCATGTTCCAGCTCGATATATGACGAATACTGATCAATGTGTTTACATAATAAAAGTATTTGTTATGTATTGCATTGTTTACATATTCTTTGCACTATTGTGGCCCATGAACAATGCAAAAATAATTTTGCGGCCCCCGAAGCCGATCACGTTGGACCAACCTGGTAGATAGCAATTGATTTGAACATAAAAAATTATTCGGGTCTAGATCAATGGTTATCAAACGGTGGGGCAAGACTCAAATGAGGGGGCATAGACAAATTTTTGAGGGGGCGGGAAGCTAATTTAGAATTAAAATATTTGTTAAATTTGATCTTGTTCGCCTTATTTGTTTCAAAACTTTTCATTTATTTCTTCCATTTACGTCCCATTCAAATATTCTCAACATGTTTTTTGAAAAAAACATACTTTCGCCTCACTATCTGTTATTTATAGCTTATTGTTAGCTAGTTATTTTTGAGGTGGGGCGCGAGACTAGACAAATTCTAAAAAGGGGGCTTGGCTTAAAATGCTTAAGAACCACTGGTCTAGATTGTCAAGGAAAGTCTTTAAACAAATTATCTGGTTGCTCATTAAACTCTTCGATGCCAGAATAAACGAATAATATTTTGATTTTTGTCCAACATTCATGATCATCACTAGAAATAACCAGTCATATTTAAATTTACCACTATTTAGAAATACTAATCCATTCTAATGATTTTATGTACTATGTGTAGACGTAGTATTCTAATAGAAGTAAATCATAGATGGGCCAAACTTAATAATACAAAGCAGTGATAATCAAAATACTCAGATGAGACTGGTAACTTCCTTGAGTTTCAGGTCCCAGTCTTGAGTTAGATCTGAGTATTTAGGGTTGACAGCTGTTAATTGCATTAGTCAACAATGTTGTCAAAGTCAGAAACAATGACTTGCAACTTGCAAGTCTACGAAACAATGTCTGCAAGTCTAAGATGTTAGGCCATAATTTTAGGTACAAATACTACAGGCTAGTACCTGAACTCGTAATGGAACTAAAATTAGGAAAATTGAAATAATATTATGGCCTGTATATTATGAATAGTCATTGTTTCCTCAACATGCTTTCCACCTTTGTAGTTCACATTTGTGGTTTATTACTTGCCAATATTATGTTCTCTTTGCATCTCAAAATAAACTTAATATGTCTTTTTTTACACACAATTGATTTGTTATATTAGTAGTTCCACTGCTGCTGCAGGAAATTCCCTTAGTAGTCAACATCGCTATGCTACGTCACGTACGTCTGCAATTTCCTTGTTGTGGGCGTGCTCGCTGGAGCATGACGTTGAGTTGATCTAGTAAGTCAATACTTTATTTACTGAATCTTCTGTTCTCACGTACTTTTTAGTTCCCAAATTGTTTTTAATTATTTATGCTGATTTACTTCTGTATTGTTTGGCTTAATCTGCTTCTATAATGGTGACCCCTCGTCCATTGCAGTTCAAATATTGTACTTTTTTCTTTCAATGAATTTATTTAATTTCTACCATTTGTTTAAATGTACAATGTTTTTGCACGACGAAAAATAAATATCTGAATCTGAATATTTAGGTGTACCAAGCGAAAAAAGGTTGGGAAGCTTCACAGTAGGGCATAATGTCCAAACATAACCCAACCTCTGATACAGTAGCATAATATGCTCATCATATTATGATAAAATTTATGGTTGAATACCTTATTTTTTGCTACAACAACCCACTCTCAAATATAAATTTCAAGTCGAAAATTGTGAGAAAAGGGAAGTTCATCCTATAATCCATTAGATTGTGGTTCTCAAACTGGTGGTAACAACTAAATTCATTTTTAAGGAGTAAATTTATTGTTCACCAATATTCATGTACTTACCCGGTACTTGGTCACACTCATAGTCGCGGTATGTGTAAAAATAAACTACTGGCTGACTGACTACAAAAATGACAACAGTAATCAAAGCATGAATTTTGCTGTATAATGTATGATGAATCACTCTTTGAGTCATGTGTTAACACAGCGTGATACCGTTAGGCTAATCAGCTTTGTGCTACCCAATATTTTAAATACTGCGAATACGTTTGGCATTGAACCTAACATTCAAGGACTTGTTAATTGAAGCGCAGAAAAAAATATACTCATCTCAATCATCACATTGATAATAATATTTGTTTTATGCTTTGTTTTATTTAAATATGTAGGCCTAATTTTTTTTTAATAATCCACTATAGTTAAGGCCAATGTTACTGTATATGTCCCTATAGATCACTGATGTCTTGAAATAAAAGTATTTGGTTCGCTTATTCAACCTTCAACTCCAGAAATATTAAGAATAAAATTTTTGATTTTTGTCCAAATTTTGTGATCATCTACACCAGTAATAACCAGCCATACTTGATCAGGATTCAAACGTACTAATCCTGTTAGTGTTCAAATCTTCTAGGATTTAATTGAATTTTCTGAAATAACTATATCTGGCATGGACAGTGTTATAATTGAAGTAAATCATAGATGGGCCAAATTTGATAAATAAAATACTAAATTCAACTATACAAAATGTGTTGGTATGTAGCCCATTTCAATTCAATCTGAAAAACACATGGAATGAGAATTTCACAATTTCAGTTCATTCACAAAATGTCAAATAAAAGAAACTCAAGACAAGTTTGAAGTCAGCGTCAACCATTTTACATCAACAAAATTTTTTTTACCATCAAGCAGCATATTAGATAGTATTGTGTAATATAGAGCGAAGAAGTTGTTTTCACTAGCTTGTTATTCCAAGACGTACCAGTCAATATGAGCACTTCAAATGCATTGCAACGAATGTTAGTGTTTAATCATAAATTGTGTAATAATAAACGTTAGTCTACTCTAGTTCTACACAGGCATAGATGGCAGATTTAATATTCTTTGGCCAGACATGAACAACACTAAAACATGGATTGACATCAATGTCTCATACTTGGTATATGCCAACTACTGTATCCATTATGGAATGTCTTCACGCTTTAGAGTCTCAAAAGAGTTTGCCTTTTTCTTGCTTGTGCTCACGTTTGAATGTTTTGCCCCAAACTACTGGCTGACTGACTACATTAATCGAAGCTTGATTTTTGCTTGTTAAGTCGCTATTTGAGTCATGTGTTAACACAGGCGATATCATAAAGCTAGTCAGCTCAGTGCTAACCAATAGTTTAAATATTGCAAATACGTCTGGCATTGAACCTGACATTCAAAGCCTTGTTAAATTGCATTAAAAAGAATTCACTCATCTCAGTCATCACATTAAAAATAATATTTGTATAAGGATTTGTTTTTCTTGAATGTGTAGAATTATTTTTAATAATCTTCCATAGTTAAGGCCAATGTTACTGTACATGTCCCTATAGGTCACTGATGTCTTGAAATAAAAGTATTTGGTTTGCATATTCAACCTCCAACTCCAGAAATATTAAGAATAAAATTTTTGATTTTCATCCAATTTTTGTGATCCTCTACACCAGATATTACCAGCCATACTTGAACAATACTCAAACATACTAATCCTGTTAGTGTTCAAATCTTCTAGGATTTGATTGAATTGTCTGAAATACATGAATCTGGAATGAACAGTGTTGGGATAGGATTCACATATTTATCCATCGGAAGAGGAAAGTCAATAAGACGGCTTGACCATATGACAAACCACGGCCTCTAGTCCAATCACCATTCCATGTCGGGTATGGGATCAGTTAGTAATTTGTTTTCGAAGCCGTAACTGACCAGCCGTAACGTGAACCACCCTACAGCGACGAGTCCAACAATCCTCTCGCACATAACCATCCCCGCATGGGATTCGAATCTGCGAACCAACGCAGAGTAATCAGAGGTGCGGTGGCGAGCATATTCCTAACGTTTAGCATGGCGAGCAACACCGCTGCGTCGTTATAATAGAAGTAAATCATAGGTAGGCCACTCTTGATAAATTAAATACTCAACTCAACTATACCGAATGTGTTGATATGTTGACCTTTTTCAATTTATTCCGAACATGACATGAAATGAAAATTTCACATTTTCAGTCTCATTACAAAATGTCATGTAAATGAAACTCAAACCAAATTTTAAGCCAGCGTCAGCATTCTTACATGAACGAAAAATGTTTTTACCATCATCCAGGCAACTTATTAGATAGTGTTGTGTAATATAGAGCAAAGTAGTTTTTTTCACTAACTTTTTTTAGCAAGATGTACCAGTCAATATGAGCACTTTAAATGCATTGCGTACAAATGTTAGTGTCTTATCATAAATTGTGTAATAATAAACGTTAGTCTACTCTAGTTTTATACAGGCATAGATGGCAGATTTAATTTTCTTTGGCCAGACAGGAAAAACACTAAAACATGGATTAACATCAATGTCTCATACTTGGTATATGCCAACTACAATCTCAAAAGAGTTTGCCTTTCTCTTGCTTGTGCTAATGCGGTTTGAACGTTTTGCTCTAAACTACTGGCTGACTGACTACAGTAATCGAAGCGTGAATTTTGCTGTAGTATGATGTTAAGTCGCTATTTGATTCATGTGTTAACACAGGCGATATCATAAAGCTAGTCAGCTCAGTGCTAACCAATATTTTAAATATTGCAAATACGTCTGGCATTGAACCTGACATTCAAGGCCTTGTTAAAGCGCATTAAAAAGAATTCACTCATCTAATTGAAATCACATTGAAAATAATATTTGTATTACGCTTTGTTTTATTTGAATATGTAGGGCTAATTTTATTTTTAATAATCTCCTATAGTTAGGGCCAATGTTACTGTATATGGCCTTATAGGTCACTGATGTTTTAAAATAAAAGTATTTGGTTCGCATATTCAACCTTCAACTCCAGAAATATTAAAAATAAAATTTTTGATTTTCGTCCAACTTTTGTGATCATCTACACCAGATATAACCAGCCATACTCGAACAATATACAAACATAGTAATTGTGTTGGTGTTCAAATCTTTTAGAATTCAATTGAAATTCATAAATCTGGCATGGACAGTGTTATAATAGCTGTAAATCATAGATGGGCCAAATTTGATAAATGAACAATGCAACTATACCGAATGTGTTGATATATAGCGCATTTCAATTTAATCTGAACATGGCATGCAATGAGAATTTCACATTTTCGGTTTATTTAAGAAATATCACATGAATAGAACTCAAAACGAGTTTAAGCCAGCGTCAACATTCTTACATAAACGAAAAATGTTTTTACCATCATCCAGGCAACAGTTTTGCGTAATATAGGGTAAAGTATTTGTTTTGTGGGCTTGTCATAGCAAGGAATTGGCAATTCAAAATACCGAATCCGAATGATTCGAAATATAGAGTATTCAAATCCAAAAGCACCCGATAACAGGTTTCGGTTTTCGCATGTTTGGCACTGAGCATTAATTTTTGGATTTCGTTTTTCAAATTTATTATTATCCAAAGACGGGCATTCTTTCTCGCGCTGAAATGCTATTTGAAATGCTACGCGTGACTTGTGTTTTCTCTCAAGTTTGAAGTCAGCGTCAACCATTTTACATCAACAAAATTTTTTTTACCATCAAGCAGCATATTAGATAGTATTGTGTAATATAGAGCGAAGAAGTTGTTTTCACTAGCTTGTTATTCCAAGACGTACCAGTCAATATGAGCACTTCAAATGCATTGCAACGAATGTTAGTGTTTAATCATAAATTGTGTAATAATAAACGTTAGTCTACTCTAGTTCTACACAGGCATAGATGGCAGATTTAATATTCTTTGGCCAGACATGAACAACACTAAAACATGGATTGACATCAATGTCTCATACTTGGTATATGCCAACTACTGTATCCATTATGGAATGTCTTCACGCTTTAGAGTCTCAAAAGAGTTTGCCTTTTTCTTGCTTGTGCTCACGTTTGAATGTTTTGCCCCAAACTACTGGCTGACTGACTACATTAATCGAAGCGTGATTTTTGCTTGTTAAGTCGCTATTTGAGTCATGTGTTAACACAGGCGATATCATAAAGCTAGTCAGCTCAGTGCTAACCAATAGTTTAAATATTGCAAATACGTCTGGCATTGAACCTGACATTCAAAGCAGTGTTAACTCTAAGCGAATTATGAGTGCGAAAGTGCTTCGCAGTCGAAAAAAAAAGTGCGAAAGTGCTTTTGCCGATTTTAACAAGTTAGGTGCCCTAGCCTTTCATATAACCCATTTAAAACAGCATAGATACTCGAAAAAGCGCTCCTCCGGTTAATATTATGAATTAAAGAGAAGCCTTTCCGTTAACCGAGTTCCCTTTGAGCGAATTCATGTTTAATTAAAACAAGCGAATTCATCGGCAACGAAAGGACATCTGCTAACACCTGCCGCGGACAAAACTTTCATGCAATGTATCACGGTGTCAGTTGCTTACTTGCGTGAACAGCAAAGGCTTTCACATTTGTTACTCCTTCCATCTAACAGACAACGATTGATACACATAGGCTGGAAACCATATTAGTTACAGGGTGGATCATTTGTACAAAACCCGTGCAAAATAATCCCCCCCCCCCCCCCCTCCCCCAAATATAAATAGCAATCAACTAATTACGGTTAGGTGCCCTGGAAATTCAACTTTTCGATTTATCACTAAACCTAATCTGATAATTATGAATTTGTGATTTTGAACCACTTTGAAAGTCGCCACCCGCTGTTGTAAAAGATAGGTTAACCTACGTTCCCTCCGAAATATTACGCAGGATACTCCCCTTTTAGGAGATAGGTTGACCTACTTTCACCTACTTTCCTTTCAAACTTTTTTCTTCGAAATATTACACAAGATCACTTTGAAAATCCTCTCGTTTCGTGAGCTAGCGTGACCTAGTTTCTCATTTACATTTATATTATACTATTTCAGAGCTTACCCAAAGACCAGTAATTCTTAAATGTCGACATGCCTTGGCTTGCGTGCGATTTCGGGCAGAAAACATCATATATTGGCAAAATGTTTAGTATTGCCGTGTACTTTCAGCATTCATAAATAGCACTCTTTGTAATGCTGCTGACCTAGTATCAAATATTCGCATCACAACGCCACTTGCGAGGTTTCCATATATTTCAATTACACTAATAGGAACTTTCTTTTGCGAGATACACGAAATATAACAGGGTGATTCTTGAAAAAAACATGAATATTGAAAATAAACGAATGATATGATAGTGGATCCCAAATAATTTTGAGAGTGTCTCGAAATACCAATCCATTTGATAAATAATTTTTATTTGACCACATGCACGCTGATATCCTGAAAATTAATGTTGAAAGAGAAGTACGCATTCTCAGATATCGGACATCCAGTCGCGATATTCTATCGTTTATATGCACAAATCTCACATTAATAGTAATTGCTACCAAGTTTGTAAAGTTTAGAAACCAACAAACAGAAAATAACTTACGGTATTCTAAAACACAATTAAAATTCAGTCGGCAATAAATTGCGCCAAGACGATGCCATACAAAACGAAAAAGATTTGGTCGCGAGAGTTACGTTAGAGGGCTGCAAAGCGACGTTGTTTTTTAAGCAGAATGTAAAACAATCAAATAAAAAAACGGGAGTTACGACGCCCTTAACACATCGTGTGTATTAAACTTCCCTGGTAAGTACTTTGGTAAGTACTATTATTATTGTACTTATACTCACTCCTGTTGGAGTATTTCGGACAGTTTCGAATTTGAAATAAATGAAAACCCGACATACAATAAAGACGCAAAAGTAAAATGAACATTTATTGAAAAAGTTAATATTTAAGAAAGACAACATGATCGTACAATTCCGCCAAAACCTCGATGTTCGCAAGTGAGATGATAAATAAATACTTTCCTGTATTCGATCAATTAACTTTAGCGTATCGTTGTTCTGCCAACAAACAGCGGGGTGCAAAATATTTCCGTCCTGTGATATGCTCACAAATATTCTCGATATTATTATCATACCCTCGCGTATGTACTTTCTATTAGCTCTTTAGTGATCCCTTTCATCCTTGGCCAAGTCATGTTTCGAATATGTGAACATTTTATTCGACCATACATGGCCGGCGGGATGTTAAAATTGTAAACAAGAGAGAGGTCGTAATCAATCGCGAATTTCGTTATAACGGCTCGTTTACGAATTGTTGCGCTTGTTATTGTCGAAAATGATTACATTTGTTGTATTTTGAGGCATTTAAGCAGTACTAATTAGGGCATGACATCATCAAAATCGTCAAGTGAGATCTTGAAATTGCAAATTCCGTGAATAAAATTGTGAATTACTCGGTAACGAATTCAGCCTTAATGACCGTCGGGGTATTGTTTTGTTGAAAATTATTATTAATGTGAGAGCGCCAAAAAGATACAGTCCATACCGATGCGACTGCAATTTATATGGCCGCACTTGGTGTGGCGCGTTTATTAATAGTGTAAAATAAATTAAACGGATATCAATTATAACCAAGCCTGTCGGCGTGTTTATTTTCTGTGGTCAAGAATCGTAAAATACCATCTTGAGACAGATTCACTTCTATTATAAAAACTTAATTTTCAGTTATTATCGTTATACAAATAACGTGTGGCAACTTTTTAATTTATCGTCGACCAAAAAACCGCCCCACACTCGTCCAAACGTGTGTCGAGCTTGAACGACGGGAACAGATTCATCGACGACCTTAATAATTAGAGAAAATATGTATTTTATTGGGAATGCAAAATAAATGTAACAAAACGCATTTTTTGTGATATAACTTTGTATTTTCGGAACGGGTTGCCGTGAAAGGTAAAATTTGATCTAAATTAACCGTAAAAATGTTTTATTTTAAATGTAACAAAACACATTTTGCGATATAACCTTGTATTTTCGAAAACGAGTGTCCTGAAAAGTAAAATATGATCTAAATTAATCGCAAAAATGTTTTATTTTAAATGTTACAAAACACATTTTCGCGATATAACCTTGTATATTCGGAAACGGATGTCGTGAAAAGTAAAATATGATATAAATTAATCGCAAAAATGTTTTATTTTAAGTGTAACAAAACACATTTTTCGCGATACAACTGTATTTTCGGATACCGGGTGTCATGGAGAGTAAAATATGATCTGAATTAACCGTAAATAATGTTCCAAATGTATCGCATGGTTGCAAAACGCATTTTTTGCGATATAACTTCGTATTTTCGAAAACGGGGCGTCATTATTAATATAATGTTTTATCTATCGTCTGACTAACGTCTGGTACACATCATATTCGGGGAGAACTCTAGCCCGCGAAACGTCATTTAATTTAAAATAGAGAACGTTTCACCCATTCCAAAACGGAAAATCGCCAGTAAGTCGACAGGGATTCAACCCTCCGGATTCAGTATTCTATATCCCCCGTGTCAGAACTTTCTGAAGAATGGAACAAAGAACCCGTCGAACCGCCGCGGAAGAAGGGGAGTATTTTTTGCACGAATAATTAGGGCGTGACATTATCAAAATCGTCAAGAAACTGGTGAATTTGCAAATTCCATAAATAAAATTGTGAATTTCTGGGAAACATTTTAGCTATAGTTATCGCCGGGGTATTGTTTTGTTGAAAACACGTTGAAACTTGAGGGAATCAGTTACAATTAGCGCCTGACCTCTATTAGGCACTCGAGCACTCGAAAAAAAAGCACTCGAGCCCAATCTTTTTAGCATTAAGTCGCATACGTGAAATATACTGTAAAAGAAGTGCTGTTCATTAACGTCATCTCGTCCCATGACCACGCAGAAATGCCTTTATTGCCGAATTATTCAATCACTATTTTAAATCAACATTCAGGATTGGCACAATTTCGGATTTGCAAACTTTATCACCATAGAAAAACATGAGAAAGTTAATTATCGTCTTAATAAATATCTGCATCACGGTATCGGCAATAATATTACCATTTGCATAAAATTGAGACGGTAAATATACAAATCTTGATAGGTTTTAAAGCAAACGCAAATGTTAATTTGAGTCCTCGATGTCTTCAACAGCTGTTGCCGATGTGAACCAACGGGTAAACCCGAAATATAAAACTTCGATGTCCGCCGACCCGCAAGAATTCATATTTGTAAAAAAGAGAGGGCGGGAATATAGATTACCAAAACCTGGATATCGCCGCCAAAACGATCGGTGACAAGAACAATTAGCGATTACAACGGAATTAACCAGTAAAAAGGCTTTGTTGCAGATTTTTTACCGACGTTCCAAAAATATTTGTTATTCGGTACTCGGTTAAAAATATTCGATTCAAAAAAGTATTGAATTTTGCCTACCCGTACTCCTATTTCAATGAGAAATAGTTGTGTAAATATCGCAAAATTCCGGAAAATGCCACGTGCTTTCAACATTGTGATTACAATAAAATGGCACTTAATGGTATTTTGTGAATTTGGTGATTTTGCAAATCTGTGACATGCAGCTAAAAGTTTCGTCTGATTTGAAAAATCCTGCACTTTGGTCACAATTCATCCAAAGTGACTATAACACTTTACTAACACTTTTATAGTCATTTTGAATTCATCGATATCATTGATAGTCACATGACCACTCTCGTTCAAAGAAACGCACTGTGTAGTATTCCAACATTTGGTTTCAAAGACGCCGGGAGCGTTTATGCGGGAGAAGCGGAATCCGTGTGCTTGTATAATAATCATATTATAAACAAGAATTTTGCCGTTAATGCATAAGCTTTATCTCCTATGTCTGCATCTCATAGGTTAGAATTCTGGTAAATATCGTTAAGATATGCAGAATTGAGTTACAAAAGTACTAGTATGTTACTTATTTGTCAACTTAATACTCAAAAATATTTGTTAACTTTGAATTTTTATTCCATTCAAAATCGGAAAAAAGTGCTATTTCTCTTCAAAATCGGAAAAAAGTGCTATTTCGCAGTCCCTAAAAAAAGTTGCGAAAGTGCTTCGCAATTTTCGCAAAAAAGTGCGCTAATAGTGAACACTGATTCAAAGCCTTGTTAAATTGCATTAAAAAGAATTCACTCATCTCAGTCATCACATTAAAAATAATATTTGTATAAGGATTTGTTTTTCTTGAATGTGTAGAATTATTTTTAATAATCTTCCATAGTTAAGGCCAATGTTACTGTACATGTCCCTATAGGTCACTGATGTCTTGAAATAAAAGTATTTGGTTTGCATATTCAACCTCCAACTCCAGAAATATTAAGAATAAAATTTTTCATCTAATTGAAATCACATTGAAAATAATATTTGTATTACGCTTTGTTTTATTTGAATATGTAGGGCTAATTTTATTTTTAATAATCTCCTATAGTTAGGGCCAATGTTACTGTATATGGCCTATAGGTCACTGATGTTTTAAAATAAAAGTATTTGGTTCGCATATTCAACCTTCAACTCCAGAAATATTAAAAATAAAATTTTTGATTTTCGTCCAACTTTTGTGATCATCTACACCAGATATAACCAGCCATACTCGAACAATATACAAACATAGTAATTGTGTTGGTGTTCAAATCTTTTAGAATTCAATTGAAATTCATAAATCTGGCATGGACAGTGTTATAATAGCTGTAAATCATAGATGGGCCAAATTTGATAAATGAACAATGCAACTATACCGAATGTGTTGATATATAGCGCATTTCAATTTAATCTGAACATGGCATGCAATGAGAATTTCACATTTTCGGTTTATTTAAGAAATATCACATGAATAGAACTCAAAACGAGTTTAAGCCAGCGTCAACATTCTTACATAAACGAAAAATGTTTTTACCATCATCCAGGCAACAGTTTTGCGTAATATAGGGTAAAGTATTTGTTTTGTGGGCTTGTCATAGCAAGGAATTGGCAATTCAAAATACCGAATCCGAATGATTCAAAATATAGAGTATTCAAACCCAAAAGCACCCGATAACAGGTTTCGGTTTTCGCATGTTTGGCACCGAGCATTAATTTTTGGATTTCGTTTTTCAAATTTATTATTATCCAAAGACGGGCATTCTTTCTCGCGCTGAAATGCTATTTGAAATGCTACGCGTGACTTGTGTTTTCTCTCAAAGAACCCGTTAAAGCGACATACATTAGACAAGGTAATATCACTCGACATATTCAGAATTATAGGAAGACGGCGATAAACAACACACGGCGAAGACTTGTTATTGCACAATTTTTATGTTTTCCACCTTTACAATCTAGTTATCATATAATATTTATTGGTGCCGACTTACTGGCGATATCCTAATCACCATGTTTTAGTTTACATTAATTGAAAGATTTTTCACGGCCTATGATTTATTTTGCAAAAAAATGATGTAAACCGGAAGCCAGGCATTAAATGTTATAATATTGTTTGCGATAAATTTCGATCAAATATTATTTGTGCATAATTTGAATACTTATATGACATCTTTCTCCGAAAGTACAAAGTCTTCGAGAAAACAAAAGTTATACAAAACAAAAGTTAGTCGCGAAACAAGGCACAATTATTTTGCATTCCCAGAAGATTGCATATTTTTCAAAACCAAGTCGGCGATCCTATCGTCCAAGATTGACACACGTTTGGTCGGGCATCTGTGGTATTTAGTCGATGATAAATCAGAAGATTACCGTATTAGGGAAAGACAGACCAGGCCTAACTATTGCGAGGTATTACGCGAACACGTAGTGAGTAGCGCCAGTCTGGGTAGATACCGTATTTCCCCGAAAATAAGACAGGGTATTATTTTAATTTTATTTCGAAAAATAACACGAGGGGTTATTCTTGCGGGATATATTTTAATATCATTTATCAAAAACAAAATAGCAAAGTAGAGAATTACGAGATTCACAAATATACAAAATATGAAAATCGATATCCACTTACTTATAAATAACACATTTTTAATTAAAAAAAACTTCCTCAGGTCGTTGAATATTTTCCTCTCTCACACGTTTTAGATTAATAATTCGAAACGTGTAAGAGAGATTTCTTGCTTTCGATTCGGTCAAAAAAATTAATTCGCTTTATCGACTAGGTCTTATTTTGAAGGGAGGGCTTTTATTAAAAATCATTTTTAACATTCAGGCTGATACTCAGGCTTATTTCCTGGAAAACACGGCATATTCCGATAAGAAGTTAGGAACAGAAAATCAAGATTTTGCCATGGAAAATTAATCTTTCGATGTTATTGAATACAAAATCACGATTACGGCAACTTTTTTTTACAAGTCTTGCTCGCAAAGAATAAAACGTCGGCCCATAATTGATAATATTTGATACTGGGTAAATTTAATTATTTACACAATAATTAACGTGTTACCTACAAAGTGCAGTAATTATTTAACAAATATTATTGTAACAATTATTTGAAGATGCTTCACATTTAGTTTTTGTATCTTGCCAGTTTACTATTGAAATACAAAATACACGTTTTAAGAAACGCCCGTGTTGTGACTTGTGAGAGACGCTCAAACGTCGACGGGTCGATAGAGATAAAGTGATTTTGGGGATCATCGCTTTCGGTGTGTGTGCCAATGCGTTCAGGCATACATACACACACACGTAGTATGTTAAAGTTCAACGTATTTCCGCTACTAAAGCTGTTTTCGTTTATACAACTACATTCCAGAGGGAGTGCATTGCCGCATACCTTTGTATAACGAATATTATTTTACGAAAAAAGGGAGTGTTGTTTCTACGCTTGGATAAACATAGGTTGTACTACGGATTGCCTAATATCAGTTTTAAGTAAGCCATGGTTTTCAAATAAAATGAATAATTTAGCTCAAGCACAAAACGCGGTTGGCGATGTACAGAGTGGAATCGTGTCAATCGGTCATTAATTTCGGCCGATGTGCTAATTATAATCTCGACGTCAAAAATGACCAAATTCCTCTGCTTTTCAGCAAATCGTCATAGACATATATTATTTGCTTATTAACCATCTTTGATGTAAATCGCAGAGATGGCGAATACCGAATAATTCACTATTTCGAATACATTCGAAATTAATATTTTCGAATATGATATTTCGAATACATTCGAAAGTAAAACCAAATAAAAGAAGCTTATCTAAGTGTATGAAGGGATTTGCATACAATGAACAATGGAATACCTGTTATTTACAAGCTGGCTACCAGAAAATTTATATCCGCCGATTGCCGTGATATTTTATAGTACTTTGCCTTTTTTATTTACATTAGTACGAAAATACGAATCAAAATTAATTAAAATCGACCAGTTTACCATACATTTTTATCCGCTGATTGCCGTGATAATTTATAGTAGTATGCCTTTCTTATTTTCGTTAGTACAAAATACGAATCAAAATTAATCAAAATCGGTTTACCATACTTTTATGTCCGCAGATTGCCGTGATATTTTATAGTAGTATGCCTTTCTTATTTTCGTTCGTACAAAAATACTAATCGAAAATTAATTATACTCGGGCAGTTTACCACACATTTTATGTCCGCAGATTGCCGCGATATTTTAGAGTTGTGATTCTTGTGAATGCTTTTATTTTTTCGTAAGATGACGCAACCATGAGTTACACTGAACAGAATTAAATCAAAATACGGTAAGGCATTTTGAATGCTGGTATCCTTCATGGATTTGAATATTATGTCGCAACAAAAAATCATCATAGCAAAATTGTTTGCCAAAAAGCGGGAAGTAGAATAAATTATTTTTCCGTGGGTACGAAAATACAAATCAAAAGAGATCACATAAATTTTGAAATATTCAAGGCAAAAAAAATATTGGTAAAATTCTCATATTTTAGTGTCTTGAAAAATAATGCCTGTTTGTGTTTGTTGGTAACACATAGTATAGGATTGGGTATTCTAGATTCAATTCAAGTATTCTTGAATAGTAAATTATTCTACATTGCCCATTTGTGGTTTGTGGAAGAAGTCTCAAACTGTAAATTGATTACATGAAAGACCTTGTGATGGTAGGACATGGCAATAAAAGCAAGAAATTTTGTCATCATTTGAAGCTTTTTAACCGTACCTAGAGTGGACTCAGCTTTGAACTGTTATATAACTTGGCACTGTTGTTCATTTATTAGCATGTGAGTGTAAGGCGTGTTATGGTTGAATATGACTTTTCAATTTTTGACTTAGACATACCTCAACCTTTTTTGTTTTTGTAAATTTATTTATCTCAAATTATTAAAAATTTGTGCTTCTTTGTTCAACAGATATTATACCGTTAACATACTTTGAATAGTTTTCAGTAGCATATTCTCCATGTTATGATTACATTTTAAATGCTTTTCTTGAAAAATGGCTGATCAAGACCAACCACAAGAGAGAGCTAACGTTGTGAACATTCAAGGTGAGGCTCAGTAGAATTTTATTTAGATAATTTTGCATTTTTAGAACAAGATTGTAATTGAGAACCTGAAGTGATGTTTACATTTCATATCAAGTCAGGTGTTTAATAAATTACTAGTTGACTAGTGTCAGTATTTCTCAATGTCTATGTCTGAACCTTTCCAAATATTAGTTTGCCAATTTTAGTTTGGATCATAAATCCCATGTTTTCATTTTTAAAATAAATTGAAAATCTCCGTTTTATTTAAAGCAACCTATCAAATGTAGTTAATCCATGAACGATGTTGAACCTTTTTTCAGACGCACAAATCAATGAACTGCATGCAGCCAATGTGAATCGGCTTCAAGCTCAGGTAGACATAGTTGAAGTGGGTGACATTCAGCAAGCTCATGCGGAGTTCATTCATGCAGACAATGTTCAGAACCTTCATGTACACTATGACAATAATGGTATGTTTTTTTAATCGGTGAAATATTCATTCTGCAAGCATTTTAGAGTAAAGTTTGAATGTAAACTTTTTAAACAATCCAGGTTCTAGAAACATGTGAGTTTTCAGTTTCACATACATACCAGACAAAACCTCGGGTTCAAAGAACTAACTCCTTGGTTGTGCATGAAGTTTGGCTTCATTAAGTAATTAAATGTCTTAAGGAAAATAGGTTCAGGTTGGCTTTCTGGAAGTAATCTATATTTTGGTGCAATATATATATGAGTGGTTCCCAACCTTTTTAGACTAAAAACCGGTAACAAAAAAAAATCTGTTTTACCCGCGACAAAATATTGAAAGGAACGAAACATATGGCAACCAGGATGGTAATATTGATAATTAACATCATAGGAATTCCCAACAACTTAACATTTGTCTTATGGCAGATAACTTGACTGCAAACGAAATTATAATATTCACCAGCCCATTAAATAGCAACGTAGTGATAAAACTAGTGTTGTGACGGAAGATCGCGGATAATGCTTTTGGCGCGATAAATTTTCAAAATGTTGCACACTTCAGCACCTGCCCAGTTTTAGACTTTATCAGAGCTCAAAAATTGCCTCTTCGCCCCTTTTTTGTCAAAGTTATCGGCAATTTTTTTTAATATTCGTATACGAATTATAATTCTTATATATAAAAATTCTGTTCATTACTCTAATGCCATACGTCAAAGCGTAGCACTCTTTTGATGTAATTTGTTATCATTAGCAGTATTCAGTTTTGTGTACCCCAAGTCACAAAAGAGTCCCAGTAATCTAACACCAAGTGGTAATTTACACATTGAAAACTTTAATAATTTTGTGTGTACCGCCATTACTGAGGTTTTTTTTGTCTATAATTCAGTTGATACCAAACACACCCCTGAGTTGATAATTATACAGCCTGCATTATTCTTAGATTGGGTAAGCTCTTTAAAATACAAAATCAAAATTGTGTACATACACTTATCCATCATTAAATTCTACAAACTTCAGAAAATTGATGACAAAAAACTTAAATGAAAACAATCAGATAATCAATGAGAACTTATAAACAGCATTTATTCTTCGTTGTTGCTGTTGATACGGAAACTATTGCCATGTAAACTGACCTACTATTTAAGTTTACTCTTAACTGATAATCAACTATTGAGCATTCAACTTTGATTCGAGTCTAGAAACAAAATATTTTCAGCTTTAGTGTCAACATATACTTATTAAACTTAATTACTTCCAACAGCGCCACCTCTACCAGCTGCACTACAACAACTACAGCATGATGCAGCCAGGACTATGCAAGAGGAAATGCCGTCCACCTTAGGTATGAATCAAGAATTTTTATATGCAATAAATCTAAAGCAAAATTACAAGCATTCATTCAGAAGTTTTATGAACAATAAATGATTTGGGCTTTTACTGTGTATAAGACAGATTTTAAAACTCTGTTTAATCAGTCATGCTCGTTCCAATGAGCTTAGTGAAAAGACTAGTATTTCTTTATTTTGTATACGCTCACTATGGTTTTTATGTAGATGCAGGATAAGATTTATTCATATTTATCTTGGGGGAGAGGAAATTTGATAAAACGACTTCATCGTATGGCAAACCATGGCCTCTACTCCCGTTACCAGTCCATTTCGGGTATGGGATAAGTTAGGCAGTTATTTGTTTCAGATACATGGACTTGATGGTGGCGGGAGTCGTAACCGACCACCGGTTACCTGAACCACCCTACGGCGGCGAGAAGTCCAGCAATACTCTTGCACATAATTGTCATCCCACACCCTACGGCGGCGAGAAGTCCAGCAATACTCTTGCACATAATTGTCATCCCACACAGGGTGATCAGAGTTAGGCTTATTTTAAACAGACTATGCCCCTTTGAGTAGAGTTATTTCATTTTTCAACAAGCCATTCCGAACACTCTATGTCTTAACGATACCTTAGAAATGTTTTGTTCAAATTTGCCTCCATTTACGATACCATTCTAAAATATAATTGAATGGGTTTTAACTCATTTACTTCAGGTGCAACCACAGGAAGAATGAAGGAATCCACTGATGCCAAGCTTGCTTCGAATGATTTTCCTTGTCCGGTCTATGAATTGGTGCCCATATCATCAAGTAAGTGTAAAATGATTTTTATTAGTGCTTCGTATACATCGCTTATGCAGATTGACAAACTTGTAATAATTGGATCTCCGCTCCAGGAAATCCTATTCTCAGTCGTAATGTCTGTCTAGCTGTGACGTCAAAATGGTTTGGCTGATTAGGATAAAATTTCTCATGTGGGTGATTCTTCCACCCCAGCAATGTGTGTTTCACCGAAAGTCCGGATTGGATTTTTCGTTTCCATGGCAGCAGCAAAAAAAAACCGACGATTGTTGGGAAATTTCCAATTTTCTCACATTTTATTACTGTTTTCACGATAACTAACTCAGAAATTGAAATTTTGAGAACGCTATCCTCGCGAAATTAAATACTCTTTCGAGCAAGTCATTTTTCATCTCGATATACCAAAAACCAGAGAAGCTTTAGTGACTTTGGTGAACACGTTTTATTAGTATACCATGTATGAAAGAATGCAGACTAGACGCACAGCGCTCAAAATGAATAGTTTCGGTGACGTGGTCACTGTAGTTCAGTGCCGTAATAGGTGCCTTTTTGAGTGGATGGGGTGAGTGCCACCTCGAGTATCAGCAGATGCTTGGCACCAACAGGCTCGTTGTCAATAACTGGCACTTAGATTGGAGAGATGTGCAAGAGTGATATTGCTTTAGTTTACTTTGATCAAATATTCAAGAGTTATGTCAGTTATGTGACAAAGAAGAGCAATCAACGCAACACTGCACCAGCTCAGTGGTTCCCAAGTACTGTTTTTTTTGCCGCTCCGTGAGAAATTTGGCTTGTTGCCACTGCATCCGCTTCACCGAACCGAATCTGCCAAGCTTTGCGAGGCGATTTCATAGTAAATTACTATCAGAAATGGACTTATCATCTAGTACATATCGAGGATGTTTTTTATTCACAAACAAAAAAATTTCAGTTGCACATTTTCACCTGTGTGCCAAAAACTGTATATAATAATTCTCTCTTCTATTGTCATATTTTATAATTTTGACATGTTTCGTGCAGTCAAAAACACAAGCACATAAATTAAACCTCATTCGATTTATACTTTTTTATTTTCATGCTTTGTGTCAGTTCAATATTTTGTTGCCAGTCCGTGAGGTTATTATATTCAAAGTCCCAGGTACAGACAAGGTAAAAAGTTTTGTAACCATTGCTCTAGCCTCCTATACGGTAGTAGTCATCAATTGATGGGTTTTACATCAAGGCATGCAAAATAGACTCCAAACGAAGCCCGGTAAAGGGTAGCGAGTTGTTGTTGGTTTTGGTCATTATCAATGTAATTGTTGAAAGTACAACAGCCCGAAAGTTTAATACTATCGTGTATTTTGTTTGTTAAGTTTGGCCCAAGCCTCATTTAATTGGGCTTGTGTTTTTGTGCGCGTGCTGGTGGGCATGCACATGAGATACTTCATGTTTTAAACTTTTTTATAGGTTTTGCTTGCCCTCCAGAATACTCCATTTTTAATTTATGTTTGTTATGGAGTTTTCGAAATAAGCTATCTATCTCTTAATCATGAGGCAAGCCATAAACTTGCTATAAAAAATAAATTGATTTCCAATATTTTATTTGAAAGATGCTGGAACAAACAATTTCCTATTTGATTAATTAAATGCTGGGTGAAGGCTGACCATTTGCATCATTAGAAACTACCAGAAAAAGAATTTATTCCTCACCCGTTCAAATTCGCAAAGTACAGATTCAGAATATTTACAGAATGCCTGATTTTATTGACTTTCGCAAGGCGCAGTATATACCTGTATGTAACAGCAATTTATTACTATTAACATTATTTAACGTGATTATTAAATGCATTCAAACTTTATTCGGGAAAACGTACAAGAAAAGGAAATGGGAAAAAGGCACAAAGGAAAAGAAGAAAGCATGCAAAAAAATTCATTAATTATTTCAACAAGAGAACCCTAGAGCAAACAAAAGTGAAAATCACAGAAGATTACAAACCTCTAAACCTAATCGAACCAGACTTTGAAGTGTATCCCCAACTTAGAGAAGTGCCACGTTTCTACAGAGGAGAAATGGCCCCCAAGACTAGGCAATACAATATCGAGACTGGATTCACTGTCAAAGCAAATGAAGAAAAAGTTGGAAAACCTATTTCTCAGAATGAACTCATAGAACAATTAGGCAACAAAGAATTCAGGTACATTGCCATATTGGGACAGGCAGGGGGTGGAAAATCCACAAGTATGAAACGCCTTGCTCGAACACTTCATATTACAAACAAATTAGGAGAAGTAGCCCAAGCTGCTGAAGCATTGCAGCTGGGACATCGCTTTGAATTTATTCATCACTTGAACATCAAAGATATCCCCGTTTTAAAAGGAACTACACGAGATGAAGCCATCAGTCCATGTGAACTTCTTTTTGGGAAAGAAGCTTCAGGACTCTCACCACAAGAATTGAAAGACGGCTATGAACGGCTGCAACAAAATCAATCAAAGTCAATTCTTTACCTTGACGGACTTGATCAAGCAACTTGGAGTCTTCTGGGAAAACACAACAAGATGAAATATACTGATTTTAAATTAGCACAGCAACTGTCATGTACAATATCATAACAGGCAATCTCTTTCCTGACATGACGATCGTGATTTCTTCGCGCGAGTTCAGAGTGGCATCACTCCCATCAGAATTGAGGCCGCAATTCATAACTGGCCTTGCTGGTCTGGCTCAAAATGATATCAAGTGTTTGTTCATTGCAATTATAGGAGACAGCGGCAAAAAAGCTTGGGAGAAATTAACAATGCAGTCAGTCGCCCGCACTTATCCCGTTATCATCTGTTCCTCTATTCCTAATATTCAATGCAATCGTTTGCAAGGACGACCCAGATAATCCAACAGATACTATGACTGAGGTAATGCTACAAATCCTCCACATCTTCATGCGATCCGCTCATGCCCGTGAAAAGGAAAAAATTGAAGAAATACTCCAGAAACTGATGCAAATGTCATTCGAAGGCACAAAAGAAAATCGAGTCATTTTCACAATCAAGGATCTCGAAAAAGTAAAGCTTAGTCCTCTTGAGGTTCAGGACTTTGTCATCAAGGTACCTGGGAAAAATATGTTCAACCAGCATCTCATGGAAGGAGACCATCTAATGTTCTTCAGCCATCAAATCTTTCAAGAATTATTATCCGCTCTCTATATTTCAAGCATGGATTCTACTACGTTTCGCACCTTTATCGAAACTGAGATTCGAGACGATCATTGGGAAGTTGTTCGTCGTTTTCTAAGTGGAATCATTCTGAATCCTGATATTGAAAGCAGTCTCATAACAAATCTTTCTTCTGGTAATATTTCTTCTGAGTAATATTTCATGTGATCATGTCTTTTACACCAATTTTGAATTAGTTTGACAACTAGGATTTAACTACTTGGAAGGAAAAGTCAACAAGGAGGATTTATCATGTACTGAATTGTGGCCTTCTAGTCTAGTGAATGAACAAACCATGACCAATCAGCAGATACCGGTACTTTTTATTTCACTCTATAACTCTGCGAAGTCTAATTATGCCTAATGTCCATAATTATCCCCACACAATTCAAACCTGCGTCTACCATATATGGTAATCATAATACTTTTATAATTACCAGGTGCCAGACAAGATGATAAAAGAGAGGTTCTAAGAAAATTTCTCGCATTTCAATCAAGTCAAAAAATGAAATCGTATGAAGAGTTGGAGCTGTTTGGGACATTATACGAAACTAATGACACCGACCTTATTTGTTCCTGCATCAAGAACATCAATTTTTCAAACGAATCCTTCACTACAGTCGGAATGCATGCCATGTCGTCGGTCATGCGACGTTGCAGCCAACTAGAATTTGTTCGTCTTCAAAACTGTAATCTCAATGCCGAGTTGGTTCATATTCTGAAGTCAAATCTAAATGGTTCTTCTTTAAAGGTAAACATATAGTTCTAAACTTAGTGGATTGTGATTGGAATTATTTTATCATAATTTCAAGCATTGGTTGTGATGTGCATGATTTTCAAAATAAATTTTTTTAAACTTACTTCGCTGTCGAAGTTATCCAATTTATCTTGATTGGTTCGTTTGAAGCAGAGAGGGCAAAATTGCCCTCATAAGGGCGGTTGTTGTTTACGACAACTGGGGGGTCTGACTGCAAATTATCCAATTGGGGACCCCTGATTGTGTATCTGGGCGATTGGGAGCACTGATATCAAATTGGTACCATCTCCACGTTGCGACAAAATTGGCTCATTTTCTTACTTGGGACATTGAATACCTAGTTTACATATCTAATACATAAATTCGCGAATGGCTGAAGTCTAGCCTGATGCGATGGCATGCAGTGTCTGACATTGTGTTGCGTAAGTTGATAATATCGAAGACAGTGATCTATGCAGCTTATTTAATGGATTTAGATTAAAACAGTATAATAGCCTTAGTTTCAAAGCTCCAAAATGAGTTTGCAAAGCGAAAATGTAGGCAATGTAGTAAGCTTTACCTCCAATATGGCTTATACTGATTTGCAACGATGCGTTTGTTGTATAATAAAACTTTATGTAGCAATAAAACCGTCCAGACTTTCTCAGCATATAACAAAAATTAATTTGGGGAAGCAGGAGAAGTTTTTTTGTGTTTTAGTCACTTTGGGGAAATTGAAAAAAGCAAAAAAACATTGGACTGAGCCATGGGTATCCGACATGTCTTAATTGAAGTAGTCAATCGCGTCTGATGTTGAGTGAATTTATTATTATATCCCCTAAAAATGCCTTGAACCAGTTTCATGCAGAATTAAAATTTTATTGCCTCATGCATCGGCCTACATGTGTGAGGCGGTATTTTCAGCTCTTCCCAATATGATGACAAAATACAAGTTGAGATTTGCCTTAGAGTCGGAATAGTCATGAAAAAACCCGCGAGTTTGTGTTTTACTGCAAATGCCGCAAAATCTCCTTAAAAAAGTTTGGAAGGGGAGGTGATGGAGGGACTGGCTATGCCAGGGGGGCAACAATTAAAATTGCTGAACCGCGGCCTGCAGCATGATTATCTGTGGCCCACGTCGCATTGGCTGGAGTGTAATTAAAAATCATTTAATGTTGTTCAGTCATAAAAATAACCCGAAAAATCTTTCAACATATTGTCACATCACAAATGTCATTAAATTGACTGGTATAATAGCCAGCAAAGTTGAATAATGTGGTCAGCTAGTCTAAATTGTTGTACAGCTTTCTATCTGTTCAAACGGGAATGTATGCTAACAATAATAGCATCATAGAAAACTAAAAATCGAAGGGCGAATCTATTACGCTAAGTTGGCTATTCTTACTGAAAGCAAATTTTTAATGTTATGGCCGAACTTAACAACATAGTTTTGGCCGGATTACCCTCTGCAACCAGCCTAAATAGTGTTACAAAAACTGCCACCTCTGTGTTGAAAAATTTAGTAATTACCACCGGCAAAAGTTGGTAATCAATCAATCTGTAGTTATTTGTAAGTTATTTTATAATTGTGAGTTTGAAAAGAAAGTTCAGACAGATGCAAACAGATATTTAACTGTATGAGAAGAAAAATACCACAATGCTTGATATGTCTGCCAGTTGTGCCAAAAAATACAATCTAAAAAGATATTTCGGAATCTTGCGAGCAATGAGCATTTTTCGACGAGATTTTGTCTTTAATCTTATCAATGTTACATTAGCAAAAGCACTTTATTTGTTGACGACCTGAAATCTTATACTAAAAGTTGATTTAGGAAATGTTTTGCATGTTTAAAGATGTTTTATGATGATTTTCCCATGTTTTAGCTTGATCAATCACAAATAATGATCAATGTGTTTATGCGATAAAAGTATATGTTTTATATTGCACTGCTTACCGTACTCATTCTTGGCATTATTGTGGCCTGTGAACAATGCAAAAATAATTTTTTACATAGCTTAATTTGGAATTTTAATACCTGAGTGAACTATAATAATTTGTACAAGTAATGGAAAGACTCCATGACATACGAATGGTTCAAGGACTTTCAAACCCCTGTAACTGCTCCTATGCCTATGACTTATCTTTGAGAGGACTCACTTTTATCACTTAAGTATGCTAAATTCTTAGGCATAGCCCAGGGTGGTCCCAGGTTGTCAGCTTCGGATACCGTAGTAACCTTGTATAGTCAATGATGGTTATACCTTATATCCCATTTAATAGAAAACTTAGTGTTTACCTAAAAGTATTGCTTGCTTTGCATTGTATGTACTGCTGTGTGATAGCGTTCAAGATGCTTTCCGCTTGTGAAAATATCTTATGTTGTTGTGACAAACCTCAAAAATTTAAGCTGTATATTTGTGCTAATGTGCTAATATTCATACTCTATCCATCATCATCTAATCCTTATGTTTCTATAACTAACGAAAGGCGAACTCAGAGAGTTGCTGGTTGACACCACTTTAATATTGCATGTCGTTATATATAACCATAAAAACAAAACCTAGCTCAACACTATTGCTACAAGTTCATACTCTGTCAATTGAAGACTGTTAGATTTTCTATAAACTTGCACAAAATCAGATTCTCCTTTATGAGGTTATGAATAGGACTCTGGTTTTAATTGTTTAAAATGTTGGGGTTCAACAAAAGCTCCTCAGAACAATGTAGGAGTTTAGTTTAGTATGTCTTAATGATATGTCATACCAAAGCCTCTTGCTAGATTACCACTCAATGTTGGGTATGAGATTAGATAGCCGGTTATTTATATCCAGATGCATGGACTTGATGGTGGAGGAAGCCGTAACCAACCAGCGGTTACCTCAACCACCCCTACATTGTTGAGGAGTCCAGCAATCCTCTAGCACTTAATTTTCTCCACAGAAATCGAACCTGTGAACTCACGCAGAGTAATCAGAGGTGCGGTGGCAAGTGAATTGCTGATGCTTAGCTCGATGCACCACACGGCATACCATAAAAAAAATTAATATAAAATATTAAATAATATAAAATTATTGCAATTCTTTAAAAATAGGGACAGAATGGTCTAATGACTACACCAAATTGTAGTTTATTATGGAGATTCTGAATTTTCTACCATAATTTCGTAACATTGGTTAATCAGCAAGATTTTGACAGGGATGTGTGACACATTTTCCCCCATGCAGGTTGGCAAAAAAATATTTTCGTTCTCAGCTAGATTTATCTAGATTTCCTATTAGCTTTTAACATGTACGTTGAAAAAAATCACATTTTTTCTTGAAATTTTGTGAAAATGGTGGAGATTTCTACAAATTGCCCTTTTTTGGGCATTGCAACATGGTACAACATAAAACTTTCATTATAGCACAATCTGGCGCTATCTTATAGTGCTTGTGCTATTACAGAGATGTTTTCCTTGTATTCTATATAAAGAGTCTTTACAATCAAATGTTGAATAATTTTTGGAATTTTTTTCCTTTTGTTGTTTTGGTGCTCTCATAGTATTCGTGACAGGGCATTCTTCCTTAGGATACTTTACCTTACTTAGTTCCCACATTGGTACGAATACTTCCGGAGTGCTATTTTTCCAGTTTCAAATTTTTAATAAATAATTGAAGCCGTTGTCTGCTATAAGGCTTCTACTTACCGGCACAATATTTTCAAGAATTATGATTTTTTCTGAGTAGAATATTTCACCCAAAAATTTTTTTTCCAATTTATTGGTAACAATTGCAAGTCAGCTCCGAATCTTGCGAGGGAGGACTGCAGAACTGTTTGAAACTATTTTTGTGTGTAAAGAGAGTCATAGAGGTTCCAATTGCTTTATTACCTTCAATTAATTGCTGATTGGTCATTTTTACAGAGATGAGCAAGTCAGTCAATGAATGGGGGAACATTCATTATATAAGAAATACCGTATTTCACGGCTTATAAGTCTACCCAGCAAATGGGACAATGTCTATTTTTAGCACTCAAAATATGGGTTTTTCCAAATAGCCCTCCAATAAGACAAGCAAAAATTTTTTTTCTCTGTTGGTCAGTTTTATAGAGTGAGAACCAGTTATGTTTTTTCGATACAATCATATTCACAGAATTAACTATTTTAAACAATATCGCGTTATTATATGGTTAAAAAGATAGTACCAATCATTTTGAACAACCTATTAACTGGAACGATGAAATAACATTTAAATGTTATGAAGCTTGAACAGTGTGATAAGTACTACAATGCTCATCCAAGGGTTGGTTAACATGTGTGTTTCCAGTCTGGTGTCGTTTTTTTGTCCCCAATTGGCAAAACCGAAGGGTCGTAATCATAAATAACTAGATAGCCATTCTTTTTTTTTTGACGTACCAATAAGGTGTGTAAATAGAGAGTACTTCATCCCACTAGCCACGTTGTTATTACAAAATACAAAGTAGTTTTAAAAAAGGTTAGGACACGTAATAGGTGGCAGTATAAAGTCAATTAATGATATTATTAATTATTACTATTATTGACATTACATTATATAATATAGCAACCCAAATATAAAGTTAACATGTTTGAGAAGATGCCTGCAAAAAATATGCTGACGGCAGTAAAAACACTGTTTCGAAACGCCCAGCCCTGGTGAGGAAATTAGTATTTCTGGATTTATGCTTGAACGGAGAATGAATTTGTATAGGTTTTTGTGTTCAGAAAGATATATATCTGCATACTCCGGTAGAAAATGGATGTCGGGGAAGTCACATGCAAAAATTGTCAGAATTTGGTAAAATAGTGTAGGAGCCATTGGTTTTTTTGTAAAGCGATATTAGATTCCATTTTAGTTTATGCCCAAACCATATTTGTTCGTTTAGTTGAAATGCACGTATATGTAAGGTATGTATAATCGTTTGATATATGAACAAAAATTATTTGGCAAAATATTTATAGGTAATGTCAGATTAAAAGGAGTTTCTTGTGTATCACTGTCATAATTGAGATTTATTGGAGGCCCACTATTGGCTCGGCAGTGTGGCACATCCTGATAACTGTTAGGAATACGCCTGCATGTCGGATTATCCTGTGTGGGTTCGCATGCTTGAATCTCATGCGAGGTTGATTATATGCGAGAAGATTGCCACTGGTCGGTTACGGGTTCCTACACCGCCAAGTCTATGCATCTGAAAACTGGCTAACTAGTTAATCCCATACCCGACATGGAATTGTTAATCGGGCGAGAGGCCTTGGTTCGCCATATGATTAGGCCATTTTATCAGCTTTTTTCTCCTCCAGGAATAATATGTAAAACCTATTCTATCTACTAGAAAATGCCCAGCAGCCCACGATTGGATCGCGGCCCACAGTTTGCCGAGCACAGGATTAGAAAGCAAAATCTGTACAGAAATTAGAATGTATGGCGGAAAGGGCCCTAAGGCCATCAGCCCAAATATAGTATCATAGCAGTGCAATGGACCCAATAACTTTCAAAGGTTGGCATATTAGTGCATTTTTTTTCAAATCTATAGGAAATATTTGGATACCACTACCTTTGAAGTTGGAAATTGAAATCCATTGTATTTGCTTCAATTTCAATGACATATACTCTAGAAACACACAGTCACAAGTTTATTGATTGCCTTACTAAAAATTGATTGTGCTTGCAACATGTTGATTTAAAACAAGGATGGTGAACCGCCACTGACTTGTGGGTCACAAAGTGTATATTATGCTTCAGGAGTAGGCTTACCATACTAGTTCAGTGAGAGAGAGAGTGACTCCCTATATTGTTATGTCATATCTGTTTCATGTGTAATATGTCAATTTAGCATCTAACATTAGCTGCAATGCCATTAAATTATTCAAATGCCAAAAAATGTATGTTGTCCAATAGGTATAAAGGTTCGCCACCCTTGATTTAGAAATTTCGATTGTATAGTGAATATTAACTTTTTATCCATAAAAAATAAGCTACTTTTAATGACAGGTCTTTGATAATCTGAAGCAAAACTTAATATTGAAAGTTGACATAATCTATTTCCCTTTTAATGGATTACTAATGGCGCTCACTAGCGGCAGAAATACATTCTACAGCAGGGATGTGCAACAGGCAACCCGCGGGCAACAATCCAACCCTCCAAGACATTTAGTGTACACTCAGATTTTCCCCATCAAGCATAAAATTCTAATCCGACAGTTTATATTTAAAAAGGCTCTCATCAGTAAATACATATTGCTTTTGGCCTTGTCTCTGCATTAAATCTCTTAAAATCTTGCTCTTTCTTTTTATTAAATCTTTTGCTCCGTGCATTCATTACTGTGGGGCTAAGCTTCATTCTCTTCTATTGCCCTCCGCATGGCCCTCTGGTAGTCACTAATGTATTTTGTTGCTGCAGGCTTGTTAACAACATATTGTGATGTAATAATCCTTCAAGGTGGCCCAGCTAGATATCGTTCGCGGGCCACAATAGTGCCAAGAATAGGTAATTATTGCAATACAAAACAAACACTTCATTGTCCAAACACATTGATCATTATTTGTCATTTATCAAGCTAACATATGCGAAAACCACCAAATAAAGCCAAACCACCAAATAAAGTATAACTTAGCAAACTTTTCAACCTTTCACGATTTTAGCTCTGACCAAGGCATCAGATAAATATTATTATTTTATTTTAGACAGTCTTTACATGTAAGATACTACACCACAGCTATCGCTCTGTTTGAATTAAAAATACAGTATCACTCATCTGGAGTCTCGTTCAAAAATATAAAGACTCTATAATAAAGAGAGTAAGAGATTGTGGGTGGCCATTAGTGTAGTAAATTTGATTTTAAATGCTGTTACTACTATGATAACAAATGAAAAATTTCACAGTTCATGAAATACACGTTCAGGCCCAACTTTGCTCCAGCTAAGGCTTGGTGAAGAAATTAGTATTTCTTGATTCATGCTTAAAGGGAGAGGGAGAATGAATTTGTAGTCGTTGTGTTCGGATAGATATATATGGGCATACACTGGTAGAAACATGTAGGTCAGGGATGCCATCCCTGAATTTGGCCAAATAGTGCAGGAGCCATTGTTTTTTTTGTGAAGCGATATCAGATTCCACTTGAATTTATGCCCGAACCATAATTTTTAGAGGAATGCTTATGCCATAGTTTAAATTTATTTTTATTTATATTATTTTAATATTAGATGAGGCATTTCCGTTGACCCCAGTAAGAATAATTTTATATTACAAAGCGGTTTCTTTTTGTAAGTTTTCACTTTCAGATTTCAAACAATATATTTGTTTATTGCTGACATAAAATATGTTTAATGTATTTGAGTACTAATATTGTAGTTTTCATTTTTATCCTCCCAAGCCCTAACAGCTTTACCATGAATGAGGTAAGCAATATTGACACACAAAGTACAATTTTGGATTGTTGAGGTGTCACACACACTTAGGTGTGCAAAGGTTTTCCAACTTGGCTTTGTTCGGTCAACTGTGTTCGGCAATGCAATGCTGTGATTAAGTTTCTTGGAGATAAATTCTTAGTTCGGGACTAGGGAGACACTAGTCTACCAAGAGAGAGGGAGGAGGCATTGGTCCATTTCATGACTAGGAACGAGTAATATGATGTTTGGTCTCGTCATGCTGTAGTGTTTTATTACAGCCTCAAGATTTTTGAATAATTTTTAAATACAACTCATTATTGAATTTATTTGGGTTATTAGTAGGGATGACCATAACTGAATACCGGACTACACTGAATACATTCTAAAAAATATTTTTGAATCTGGAATTTCTTAAAAACCCACAAAACATAAAATAACATTTTTCCCAAAGTTCCAGAACATAGAAATTAAGCTTTGATAACATCATTAAGCAATGATATTATCATAATGAAGCAATTTGTTTAGTTGAAATGCACGTATATTGTATGTATAATTGTTTGCTATATGATCAAAAATCATCTGGCAAAATATTTATATGTGATGTTGGATTAATAGGACTTTTATGTGTATCACTGCCTTAATTGAGATTTATTGGAGGCACACTTTTACCTTGGCAGTGTGGCACATCGTGATAAGTGTTAGGAATATGCTTGTCACCGCAACTATGATTACTCTTTGTAGGTTTGCCGGTTTGAACCCCATGTGGTGTTGATTATATGCGACAAGATTGCTGGCCTCTTTGCCGTGGTTCACGTAACCGCTGGTCGGTTACGGCTCCCTCCACCTTAAAGTCCATGCATCTGAAAACTGTTTAAGTGACTAATCCTCTACATGGAATGGTAACCGAACGAGAGGACTTGGTTTGCCATATATGGTCCTAGTCAACACCCAGATTTTCCCCGTGAAGCATAAAAATTCTAATCTGACATTTTATATTTCAAAAGGCACTCACATGGGTAAAAATACATAACGGTTTTGGTCTTGTCCCTGTGTTAAATCTTCCCCTGTGCATTCATTACTGTAAGGCTAAGCGGTAGCTTCATTCTCTTATATTGCCCTCCGCATGGCGCTCTGGTAGTCGCTAATATATTTTGGTTGGTACAGGCTTGTTAACAACATATTATGATGTAATAATTTCTCATCTCAAGGTGGCCCAGTTAGATGTCTGAGTTGGTTATATCGCCCATCGTCAAAAAATGTTGCACACCCTTGTTCTACAGCAACCTAGATTAGGTGGTTCTATAGCCAGCCATATAACAACTTTAATTCATTTCATTCTGTTGCAATGTGAACCATCAGTGCAGTGAATTTTATAGTTTCGTTTGTATTTTCATCCCGTTAAATAATTTTACAGTTTTTATTTATTTCAGCTGAATAAACTAGATGTCAGTGGCAACATGAATCTTGGAACTGATGGTTTTCGTGATATTGGATTAGTTGTTACACAATGTCAGGTAAAGACATTTGTGGCTGGGGATTGCAATCTGACAGCGGAAGAAATAAAAGCATTTAAAGAAAGCACTCGCGATGCAAAGGTAAGAGGAGACTTCATGTGATAAGTATGATTGACTAAACAGCGTAAATTTGAACTGATAATAAGTTTATTAGAGAATTGGTGGTTGATGCATATTTAAAGAAATATTAAACAGTATATTCATCCCTATCTCCAACTCATACTTTTTAATCATTCAATTTTTGCTCAGAACAAGTCTCTACAAAGTCAGTGAATGTATATATATTGTAAAAATCAAAAAAATATTTGAGAGAGTTTAGTCATGTACTCGAGTCACCTTTTTCGAAGACTTGTGACTTGACTCGCACAAACAAAATATCTGAACTCAAGTTACCATCAGAGAGATTCGTCTTTGAAATATAAAAAAAAATGATCAAATATATTGATTGGCGTTGTATTGAAAAATGTAAATTCAATTGCTTGATGATAAATATATTAAAATATTAAAGTTGAAGTAAGAGTGAAATGTTTGTATTGATATTATCCAAATCATCAAATTAAGCAACAAACTCACCCCTATAACATACTGCTCGGGGTGGTTGCCCCAATCTTTCCTCTGTACCAGGGGAGGCGAACTATGGCCTGCGGGCCAAATCCGGCTTGTTGGGTAACTTAATCCGGCCGCCCGATGGTGCCACAGCCAAACTAAAACCAAATTTTGATGTTTTATCTAAAAATAAATCAAGAAAAACGTTAAGATTGCGTTTAAATTTAGTTTTTGCTTTCAACTTTGCTTTTGTAACACTGTATAAACACTTCACACTTACATGGCCCCGGTGGTCAAACTTTTTGGCCCCTGGTCTCAAGACGTTGCTCACCTCCGCTCTATTCATACCCCTACTTGAGATAGACTGTTTAGATGCCGAGGCAAAGTTGTTGATAAATGACTAAATTCTAGTTTGATTTTCATAAGTCGGCTGTTTAGCTCAATGGACCAATATACATCTATTCCATTGTTGTTTGTGAAAGCTAAAATAGGCTGTAAGCTCTGGTTGTGTGAACATTCAATTATATCCATTTTATTAGGCCTGGGCTTGTATATTGTGGGAAATATAAATTACATTTGTTATCACAATAATTAAAATATTTGGATACACATTTCCTATACTAGTAGCAAAATTTTCAACCTTTCACTATTTTTGCTCTGACCAAGGCATCAGATAAATAGTATTATTTTATTTTAGACAGTCTTTACATGTGAGATACTACTTCACAGCTATCGCTCTATTTAAATTAAAAATACAGTACCTACTCATCTAGAGTCTCGTTTAGAGCAAAAATATAAAGACTCTATAATAAAGGAAGTAAGATAATGTGGGTGGCCATTAGTTTAGTAAATTTGATTTTAAATGCTGTTACTACTATGATCACAAATGAAAAATTTTACAGTTCCCTTAAAATAAGGAGAGAGGGAAAATGAATTTGTATATGTCGTTGTGTTTGGTTAGATATATATGTGCATACACCGGTAGACACATGTATGGCAGGGATGCCATCCCTGAGTTTGGTCAGAATTTGGCCAAATAGTGCAGGAGCCATTGTTTTTTTTTGTGAAGCGATATCAGATTCCACTTGAATTTATGCCCAAACCATAATTTTTGGAGGAATGCTTATATTTATATGCTCTTGTATTGCCTTCAGCATGGCACTCTGGTGGTCACTAATATATTTTGGTTGCTGCAGGCTTGTTAACAACATATTGTGATGTAATAATTTCTCATCTCAAGGTGGCCCAGTTCGATATCCGAAGTTGGTTATGTGGCCCTTTGTCAAAAACTGTTGGACACCCTTGTCCTACAGCAACCTAGATTAGTTGGTTCCATAGCCCGCCATATAAAAACTTTAATTAATTTCATTCTGTTGCAATGTGAACCATTAGTGCAGTGAATTTTATAGTTTCGTTTGTATTTTCATCATGTTAAATAATTTCACAGTTCTTATTTATTTCAGCTGAATCAACTAAATGTCAGTGACAACTACGGCCTTGGAACCGATGGTTTTGGTGAACTTGGATTAGTTGTTTCACAATGTCATGTGGAGACATTCAGGGCTCGAGAATGCGGTCTGGCAGCAGAAGGAATGGAAGCATTTAAAAAAAACACTCGCAATGCAAAGGTAAAATGAGATCTTGTTTGATGAGTATGAATGACTAAACAGCATAAATTTGAACTGATAATTAGTTTATTAGAGAATTGGTGGTTGGCGCATGTTAAAGGGAATATGAAACAATATATCAATAGCTATCTCTAACTCATGCTTCTTATAGGAAAAATCATTTAACTTTTGCTCAAAACGAGGCTCTACAAAGTCAGTGTATATAAAAATCAAAATGAATAATTCTACCATTAACTTTGAATTTGGAAATTAAAATTCATCGTATTTGCTATAATTTTAATGACGGCAACACAGTCACAAGTTTATTGATTCCCCTTACTAAAGATTAAATTGTGCTTCCAACATGTTGATTTAGAACAGTGGTTCTCAACCGCCGGTCCGCGGCAACCTTGCTGCCGGTCCGCCGACTATATTCCAATATTAATAAATTATAAGCAAATTGCAAAATACTAAGTATTGACGAAATGACCATCAATTTTGTGATTTTTTAACTCTTATTCAATCGTCTAACAACCCAACTTGGTGAGAGGACCACTGTCCATTTGAGCCAGAAGTGACGGCTGCTACCAGAGAATTCGTGCGGCCCGTGAAGCATTCAGTTTATAATTGGCTTAAGGTCATGAATCTTTAGAGACTGTACAGTGAAAACGGGAGCGCCAGTTATATTACTGGCAACGCTATTTGACTATTTCTAATACATCTATTTTAATGGATCATCATTGACATCTATTTTTGTCAATACTTTTAACAATGAATCGAAAGGACCATTGTCTTGGCAAAGTTAAGCTGTCTTATCGGTAAAGGCACAAAGATTAACGAAGAAGTAGTAACGGTAACGTTCCTTCGTGGAAATGTTTGGCGCACAATACACGGGATATCTGAAAGTGATATAAAGTTTATAACTTCAGCTCAATGATTAAAACAATATAAGATCTTGAAAAAATGCCTACGTTTCAAAAAATCGGTTACTTGTCACAGGCGGGATTTTTTCATATTTCCTATATTTGAAATGCGGATCTTTTGAAAGAGAAATCACCACGTTCTGAAATAGTAAATTATTAATTATCCAGTTGCGGTTCGGGTTGGAAATGATAAGGAAGAACTTTGCATTTTAATCCGACACAAAATGTCATAAAGGAGGGTTCGATGAGACATAGGTTGAACGCAATGTCAAAAGTACCAAAAAGGGGGAAGGGGATTGGTGAGAATTTGAAAATTACTATGAAACTGTCGCCGCAATCAGGCAGACCACTTTTTTGATGGATTAGGTTTTTATGTTGTCGGGTAATGTTTCTGCATTCGTGCGAAGTAGTCAATCGGCCAATGCGAGTCTATTTATAATTTGAATTTGTGTGTTTAATATAACCTGCGGTTGCGTCGACAAAATAAGAACATTACTATGAAATATCACGACAATCAACAGCCATAAAAAAGTGTTTCAAACTGACCGGATTATATTTAGTTTTGATTCGTATTTTTGCGTTGTTACGAATTATACAAATTTTTATCTGCTCTTGCAACACTGACTCCGCTCTACCGCAATGCTACCACTAAAGATTATTTCCAAGATGTCAGCGTTAGAGAAATCCCTAGATCTGCGATAAAATATCAAAGCTACAATTTATTTTTATATAATTTTTATTGTACAGTGATACCCCGGTAGTAGACTAAAAATGCTGCGGTATTCGAACGGAAATTCGGATCTTGAACACTCGAGCCGGGCGGAGTTCGCGGCCGAGTGAGATGACGCGACCCGAAACCCAACTTAATCGATACAGCTCATGACTGACAGATGAAAATCTTAGTATGCAGTTGGAACTTTCCAAATTTTCTATTCGTCCTTATATAAAGCGCTTAGTACAGTAAAATTTGTCACTGAGCAAAATATTAATTGAATGTTCCTTTTTATTTTATGCTGTAATATACCCGTATGAATGCAGTTGTTTGTTTTTGTTAATGAAAATTGACAGGTAGTATGACTAAAAAGTTGTGCGGCCCGCTTATTCAGCGCCCGCGATAACAAATAGGTTCGTCACCCCTGATTAGAACACTGAACGGCTAGATGTTCGTTAAATCTATGACCTCATAACGGCGGCTAACGTCATAACCGATGAGTTTGATAGCACATAGCACGGTCCCTGATTGAGTTCGCACGTTCCTTAATTTGACAGTAGGCCCATAATTAAGAGAGGTTTGATAGTAAAATGGAGGCAAACAAACAACAACGTATTATCCAGTTCTTTTAAAAGAAACCCAGCGATGAAAACCGAGTTAGTGGTGTTGACAGGACAGAAGAAGAGACTGCTACTTCAACTTTTTTACAACATGCCCCTAAATGCTCTTGAAAACGAATATCGTGAGCTCAGTGACAGAGCCATTGAATTACTCTCATCAAGACCAAACAGAGAAATCGCGTGGAAGTGAATGATCTACTTCGCCTTGCAGAAACTTCATTAGAACCGCGTTTAAAACGTATAATATCAAAAAGACAGCAGCAAATTTCTCATTAAATTGGATTGTCTTTTTTTGCACCACCTATTTTTGTCGTAATTGCATTCTTTTGATTATATTATGTGTTCATGACATTTTTGCTGAATTTTGAAGGTCCGCCGGTCCGCAAAATTTGTTTTGAAATTTTTTCGGTCCGCGAACTGAAAAAGTTGAGAACCACTGATTTAGAACAAGGATGGTGAACGACTGACTTGTGTCACAAAGTATATATTATTATTAGGCTTCATGAGTGGGCTTAACATACTAGTTCAGTGAAAGAGAGTGACTTACTATATTGTTATGTCATAACTGTTTTAAGTGTAATACGTCAATTTAGCATCTAACGTTGGCTGCAATACCATTGAATTATTCAAATGTCGAAAACAACATGTACGTTCTCCAATGAGTATAAACGTTCCCCATCCCTGATTTGGAACTTTCGATTCTATAGTAAAAATTAACTTTTATTTATAAGTACCGTAATTAGCTACCACTAAAGAGGGGTCTCTGATAATTTGAGGCAAAACTTGATATTGAAAGTTGATATAATCAATGAATGAATTACTGATGGCGCCAACTAGTGGCAGAAGATACATTTTACAGCAGGAGGTGCAACAGGCAACCCTCGGGCCACAATCCAATCCACCAAGCCATTTAGTGTGGTGCTAGTCAACACTCAGATTTTCCCTATCAAGCATAAAATTCTGATCCGACAGTTTATATTTAAAAAGGCACTCAAATGGGTAAAAATACATAACGTTTTTGGTCTTGTCGCTGTCAAATCTTTCATCGTTTTGCCCCTTGCATTCATTACTGTATGACTAAGCGATAGCTTCATTCTCTTCTATTGCCTTCCGCATGGCCCTCTGGTAGTCACTAATGTATTTTGTTGCTGCAGGCTTGTTAACCACATATTATGATGTAATAATCTCTCAAGGTGGCCCAACTAGATGTCTGAAAATTGTTATATGGCTCATCGTCAAAAAATGTCGCACATCCTTGTACTACGGAAACTTAGATTAGGTGGTTCAATAGCCCGTCATATCACAGCTATAATTCATTCGTGTTGTTGCAATGTGAACCCTCAGTGCAGTGAGATCTATAGTTTCGTTATCTTTCCCACCTTGTTACATAATTTCACATATTTTATTTCAGCTGATTGATTTAGATGTCAGTTTCAACAAGAAGCTTGAAACCGATGGTTTTGGTGAACTTGGATTAGTTGTTACACAATGTCATGTGGAGGCATTATTTGCCATTAATTGCAATCTGACAGCAGAAAAAATGGAAGCATTTAAAGAAAACACTCCCAATGCTAAGGTAAGAGAAGACTTCATGTGATGAGCATGAATGACTAAACAGCATAAATTTGAACTGAAAATTGGTTTAATGGAGGATTGGTATGTATGTATACATTTATATACCTATTATTGTAGGAGTCAAAATAAGTATTCGAGAGATTCTAGTCATTTATTCACTTGAGTCACAATCTTTCAAAGACTTGAAGTGACGCGACCAAAAAAATGACTAATTTTAAGCTACCACCAGAGAGATTTGAATTGAGACTTTGAAGAAATTTTTGTGAAATCTTTGAAATTAAGAAATTGACATAATCTGATTTTACATGTTGACTGATGTTGTTTTAACGTTGGCATCTAACTTTGACTGCAATACCATCAAATTATTCAAATGTCGAAAACAAAATGTACGTTCTCCAATGAGTATAAACGTTCCTCATCCCTGATTTAGAACTTTCGATTCTATAGTAAAAATTAACTTTTATTTATAAGTACCGTAATTAGCTACCACTAAGGACAGGTCTCTGATAATCTGAGACAAAACTTGATATTGAAATTGAAATAATCAATGAATGAATTACTGATGGCGCCAACTAGTGGCAGAAGATACATTCTACAGCAGGGATGTGCAACAGGAACCTTCGGGCCACAATCCAACCCACCAAGCCATTTAGTGTGGTGCTAGTCAACACTCAGATTTTCCCCATCAAGCATGAAATTATGATCCGACAGGTTATATTTAAAAAGGCACTCAAATGGGTAAAAATTCATAACATTTTTGGTCTTGTCGCTGTCAAATCTTTCATCTATTTGCCCCTCGCATTCATTACTGTATGGCTAAGCGATAGCTTCATTCTCTTCTATTGCCCTCCGCATGGCCCTCTGGTAGTCACTAATATATTTTGTTGCTGCAGGCTTGTTAACCACATATTGTGATGTAATAATCCCTCAAGGTGGCCCAACCAGATGTCTGAAAATTGTTATATGGCTTATCGACTTATCATCAAAAAATGTTGCACATCTTTGTTCTACGGAAACTTAGATTAGGTGGTTCAATAGCCCGTCATATCACAGCTATAATTCATTCATGTTGTTGCAATG
This sequence comes from Styela clava, assembly GCF_964204865.1. NCBI lineage: Eukaryota > Metazoa > Chordata > Ascidiacea > Stolidobranchia > Styelidae > Styela > Styela clava. The sequence continues at coordinate 2,362,793 of NC_135258.1, forward strand.
TGAACCCTCAGTGCAGTGAGATTTATAGTTTCGTTATCTTTCCCACCTAGTTAAATAATTTCACATATTTTATTTCAGCTGAATGATTTAGATGTCAGTTTCAACAAGAACCTTGGAACTGATTGTTTTGGTAAACTTGGATTGGTTGTTACACAATGTCATGTGGAGAGATTCAATGCTCGCTATTGCAATCTAACAGCGGAAGGAATGGAAGCATTTAAAGAAAACACTCCCAATGCAAAGGTAAGAGGAGACTTCATGTGATGAGCATGAATGACTAAACAGCATAAATTTGGACTATGAATGGGTTCAGTGGAGGACTGGTATGTATATATTTATATACCTATTATTGTAGGAATCAAAATAAGTATTCAAGAGATTCTAGTCATTTATTTACTTGAGTCACAATCTTTTAAAGACTTGAAGTGACGCGACCAAAAAAAATGACTAATTTTAAGCTACCACCAGAGAGATTTGAATTGAGACTTTGAAGAAAGTTTTGTGAAATCTTTGAAATTAAAAAATTGACATAATCTGATTTTACATGTTGATTGATGTTGTATTAACGTTGGCATCTAACATTGACTGCAATACCATTAAATTATTCGAATGTCGAAAACAACATGTACGTTCTCCAATGAGTATAAACGTTCCCCATCCCTGATTTGGAACTTTCGATTCTATAGTGAAAATTAACTTTTATTTATAAGTACCGTAATTAGCTACCACTAAGGACAGGTCTCTGATAATCTGAGGCAAAACTTGATATTGAAAATTGATATAATCAATGAATGAATTACTGATGGCGCCAACTAGTGGCAGACGTTACATTCTACAACAGGGATGTGCAACAGGAACCCGCGGGCCACAATCCAACCCACCAAGCCATTCAGTGTAATGATAGTCAACACTCAGATTTTCCCCATCAAGCATGAAATTCTGATCAGACAGTTTATATTTAAAAAGGCACTCAAATGGGTAAAAATACATAACGTTTTTGGTCTTGTCGCTGTCAAATCTTTCATCGTTTTGCCCCTTGCATTCATTACTGGGTGCTCCTGAAGTATGCGCACCAAGATGTCGCTTACTTTACAATACTAGAAATGTACTGAGTATATTGCATTTGATACTTGAATCCAGATTTGTGACTTGGTCCCAAAACTATGTGGGTATTTCATCAAAAATCAAAAACTAAATATATGCTTAGTCTGATAATGATAAAAACGTATATGTAGCATTACTAGGTTTCACATTGATGTTCGTCTCTCTCAAGATTTAAGACTTGGTTCCTACAATGTTCCTACATGTCCATAAGTATTGGTGGTCAGTGACAAAAAAATTTAAAATTTTACTTCGACTGATAACACTGTGCAACAAATTTTTTTTGTTCACAGCATTTTACCTAGATTTCAGGCCAGCTTTTGATATTTACTTTGATAAAATCATGTTATTTTTTTTTTAATTTTGATTTTATAAAAATGGGGTGATTTCACAAAAATCGGGTCTTTGTGGGAAATTGCAAACAAACAGCCTATAAATTCAAATATGACCTGGTTTGGTGTGACACATCCATAAGTACTGGTTGGTTAGCGAATGGAAAAAAATCAAATTTTGTTGGACTGATAATGATCAAGACATTTCCTATTAGTAGTAACAGGTATCTAATATCTAATACACCAAACTATGATTCACGATTGAAATTCAATTTCACAGGAAATCAAAATTACTTGGTCTCAGTTCTTCAAAATAATGCTTGAAGGGGAGATTGGTGACTTGAATTTAAAACTTTCCTTTAGTTCTATGTGCATAAATATAGGGCGGTAGAAATAAAAAAAAATTGAACCTGGATTAGTATTGATAATAATATTTCTTGTCGAATTAAATATTAGCATTTGGACAGATTGCTGCTGGTACAAATACTGCAATAATCAAAAATTTTTGTACCATTGAGGAAAATTTCATCAACTTTGCGGTGTTCTTATTAATTTAAAAATTTTAAATTTAATATTTTCAGATAAAGTTCCTGAATCTGAGTGGGAACAAAGTCAGCAGACTCGGAGATGAAGGATTATCTACAATCAGGGAAATTGTTCATCAATGTCAGGTTGAAACATTGGCGATGATGGAATGCGATTTTAATCCTGATCAGTTGGAAAGATTTAAAACATTGATTGCTGATACCGGAGTCAAGTTCATTTTACAGATAGAATCAACTGGTTAATTTTTTGGTCTCTTTATATCCATTGCTAACAGATTTATATTTGCAAAGGAAATATAAATTCATTCTTTCTACACCAAGGGTCGAGCAAGCATGTATGGATCATCCTGTATAAACTGTCCTATTTTGTTCAGTCCCAGAATATCCATTGCAGGCTAAATGTTGAGTGATTATGGGAATGAGTCATTCAAACTTAATCCTATTTTGCTACTACTGGTTAATTTTATCAGCAAAAAATGACTTCATCATAATAATTGCTAATAGATAAACGTTTACAATATTTATGGTATATATTTTTACTCCTTGTTTTCAATCCGAACAACCATAGACATGAATTTACTGTTAGGCCATAATTTCAGGTACAAATACTACGGGAGTCACTTGGCTAGCCCCCGAACTCGTAATAGGACTAAAATAAGGAAAATTGGAATATAATTATGGCCTAACTTTAATCTGGTACACATACCACATTCCGGTGTCCGCCATCTTGGTCCTTCGGAAGTACCGAGTTGTCCTCCCGACATATTTATCAACTACAATGGTATAGATCAGTGAAATTCAACCTTATTTTCAAGCAACCCAAGTTTTTCGAAAAATAAATTTTGTAGAATCTTGCAACCTAAGGATACACTCACTACTAGGAAGTATGTATGATTATTCCTAATATGGGGTCAAAAAATTAAATGAATAATATGAAACAACCATTTTTACTCCAGAAGTATGTGAACCAAGATGGCGAACACCGTAACATGAATGAACAGACATGACTCAGCCTGCCTAACATTGTCTCAAACAGTTCTATTGTTGAATGGATTTTGGCCAAATATGTTGTATCTCGTGTTTTTTCCACTTTTTGCATTTATTAACCCCTTATTAGACAAATATTGATGCTGTTGCCCTATGTATAATATTTCCTCCTATGATTGTCAATTTTCAATCTGTTTACCGGTATTTTTGATTTACGGTTCATTTTGCATGATTAATTTTTTTGATATTTTTGTAAGCTGTGAATTTTACATGTTTGATTTCATTATTATTCTCATACATTTACACATTTTTGGATTTTTTCGTGCATCGATTCTCACATTATGGAAATCTTTAAAACTGAATGTATAATATCAAGTATTAACTAACGTATAATACCAATATACCATATTTTATTCTGAATTATTTTTGCTTTCCACAACTGATGTTTCTTGATCTTTTATGTTATCGATATTATAGCATGAAAATTAATAAAATCTGCAGCCTAGAAGTATTAAATTTGTTCAATTAATTAAAATAATTGTTCCTATATTAGATGGGGCAGGGGGTGGAAATTCAGGTCGCCTCGACAAACTTTGTTGAAACCTTTTTCATGCTAATATCTATTACTGTTATGCTTGATCAAGAGTTTTGCTTTTTGATAACCAGTATTGGCTTCTTCACCCCCAAACCACTGCCATAAGGGAAAAAAAATTTAAGGCCACAACCAACCAGAATTTTCATTTTATTAAATTCTTCCAAATCAAAAGGCAAAGGTATATTTTTCTATTTCAACAATAAACAAATAGAATTCAGATAATGAGACAAGGGAAATGGAACGTTAATTTGACGAGTTCGAAAAGTCCAATTCGTCTAATGAAGTTTTCTATGCGATATATAAGAATAACATAATTCCTTCACAGAAATCACCACTTTAACTCTAATTCTCTCTCAAGATTTCAGACACTTTACTCCAACCAGAGCTTACCGGTATTTTTTTTTACTAAGCATATCTGGATATTCAAGAATGCTGAAATTCAAATTTTTTTCGTCATTTTATCAAAACTCAAATTTGTAACTTAGGCCTGTTCTGTTATTATTTGGAGATATGGACCTGCTGCATGGATATAGGACCTGCAGTTGTAGGCAATTAAGACAGGCAGTTTATTAGAACAAAGTGCGGTGTAGAACTCTCTAAACAGAGGCGGTTGAGGGTTGAAACCTTCTTTTTGAAATGTAAAAACGCATTTTTTTGCATCATACATAGCAATTCCTTTCAGCTTGAATTGGTTTTTAGACCTTCTGGATCCACGTTTTCCCGCTAGTTACGGTCTAACTTGGCAATTAGAAATTTCAGACTCCTCTCTTCAAAATTCCTGGATATATCGCTGCTCGTCACAGAAAACAAAACTACTTCTTCTGGAGGAGGAACTATGAATTCGATTTATCATTATTTGTTCCAAAAATTAATTGAAAACACTTTTATCGAATCATGAAAATGAATGAATATATTTCTTGCAAAAAATTTGAAATAGAAAACGATGCCAGTGAGGCCTCAAAAAGCATTTTTCTCATACATAGCATTTTTTGATGACTTGAAACTCTTCGAGCATTGAGAGGGGTTTGTTTAGAGGGTCGGAACCCCCGTTTTTGAAATGTAAAAAAGCATTTTTTAGTAACTTGAAACGGTTTTTAGACCCTCAAGACTCTTGAAAACTATGAAAGAAACTATAAATATGATTTTATATCACTATTTGTCTAAATTAATTGAAAACACTTTTTTTGAATCATGAGAATATATTTCTTGTAAACAATCAAAATAGAAATCAAGGCGAGTGAGATGTTTCATTTGAACAAAAATTAACAGATATTTTAAATCCATGATATCATAATACCCTTGTGCTATTAAATAGAATTATCACAAGAACTTTATTTCTGATATATATGGGGTCCTAAAATTGCGAAGGTAATTTGTGGATACCACATAATCACATAATGATGCATTTTTCTGTATCATACATAGCAATAGTAGTTTGAACTGGTTTTCAGACCCTCAAAATGAGTTTAACCTCGTCCCCAGGCGTAGCCAAATGTTTCGAGCGTCGGATCCTCTCTTTCGAAATGTAAAAAAGGGACTTTTCTGTATAATACAGGACAATTCCCATAGTTTGAAAACTACGAGGGAAACTATGAATATGATTTTATATCACTATTTGTCTCCAAATAATAATTTAAAACACTTCTTCCAAATCATAAGAATATATTGCTTGTAATCAATTGAAAAAACCAAGGCGAGTGAGTCCTCAAAAACATTTTTCTGTATCAAACATAGCACATTTTAGTAGCTTGAAACAGTTTTTAGACTCTCAAAAACCCTCGACCTGCTAAATGATACGATCCAACTTGGCAATTAGAAATGTCAGAACTCCCTGGCCAGGCCAGGAATGACGTTTTTATTTAAACAAAAATCAAACTGATATTTGAAATCAGCAATATCAAAATACTCTTGTGCTACTAAATAGAATTATAATAAAATTTTATTTCTGATATATATAGGGTGTCCATGAAATCTAAAATGTTTAGAATTGCAAAGGGAATTTATCGATACCACGTTTTTGTTTCCCCTAAACGATATTAAATGAAATATAAATACTTCAAACAATTACTGATTAAAAAACAACAAACTTGTATATATTGAGAACACTAGAGTGAAGTCAATTACTGAACTGGGTACCAACCACTCATGGTTTCTTGTGTTCAAGTCCAACCCATTTAATTTTGAATGGATCAAGTCACTCAAGTAAGAGTTCGGGTCACAAAAAACAAACTACTACTGTTGTTGTTCGAGGAAATATATTTCCATATATCACTATATGCTCTAAAAATTAATTGACAACACTTCCTTCAAATAATAAGATTATATTATTCGTAAACAATCAAAAATAAAAACCAAGTGAGTCCTCACTACTACATTATACTTAAGTTTGTTTGAAAGGATCAAAATTTCTTCTCAGAAAAGGACAAGTATTATATGCAGTTTTACTCGTTTATCTCTCAAAAGTGATGTCAGAAGAAATTAAACAGTTATAATATCAAATTACTCTTATGACCAATGCGAATCGTTATTACTACATTACTTAATAGGTTCGTTTGAAAAGACTATTATTTATTCTCAGCCCGGCATAATTTTCTGAAGTGGACAATTTTTTTATTCCCTTTTTTTTTTATTCATTCTTTTATCTCACAAAAAAGATGTTTCGATTTAAACAATAATTGGACAGATATTTGAAATCAGTAATATCATAATACTCTTATGCTACTAAATAGAATTATTATTCAAGAAATATTGATATATATAGGGTGTCCATGAAGCCTTAAAAAAAATTAAAATTACAAAGGGAATTTATCGATACCACATATTCTTTAGGCCAGATGTAATAAATGAAGTGAAAACACTTGAACAATTACTGATTAAAAAATATATATATAATAATTATATCGAGATATATTGAGAACTGACTTCATAACAAAACAAAATTGAAATTGTGAAGGAAGTTTATGGACACCCTGTATATCATTCATTATGTGATGCAAGCATAGGGGGGACCTTCTGAATTTTTAACACATGTTTGCAGCGTCCGCAGTGAGCTTGTTTATCTTTTTCAACACTATTTTGCTCCGTTCGTGACTACCGTGAGGGAATTCACCAATAACCCGATTTCTTTCCTTACTATCAATCTATCCTCTGAAGAACCAACCGATATAGATGAAATTGCGAGGTTTTATAGATTGGATAACTTTGACAGCGAAGTTAGTCTGTGGAGAGATATTGTTAGATATCAGATATTGTTAGATATCAGTTATTGTTAGATATCAGTTATTGTTAGATATCAGTTATTGTTAGATATCAGTTATTGTTAGATATCAGATATTGTTAGATATCAGATATTGTTAGATATCAGTTATTGTTAGATATCAGTTATTGTTAGATATCAGATATTGTTAGATATCAGTTATTGTTAGATATCAGTTATTGTTAGATATCAGTAATTGTTAGATATCAGTTATTGTTAGATATCAGTTATTGTTAGATATCAGTTATTGTTAGATATCAGATATTGTTAGATATCAGATATTGTTAGATATCAGTTATTGTTAGATATCAGTTATTGTTAGATATCAGATATTGTTAGATATCAGTTATTGTTAGATATCAGTTATTGTTAGATATCAGTAATTGTTAGATATCAGTTATTGTTAGATATCAGTTATTGTTAGATATCAGTTATTGTTAGATATCAGATATTGTTAGATATCAGTAACTGGCCTTGTTCGAAGCAAAAGACATAAGTACGAGGTGCGGCTAAAATGAAACGTGACTGACGTCACAGATTGCGCAACACGATTAACCATCGGTTATCAACACTTTTGCAGTGTAGCAGCTGTTTTGACACAATATCGCAATTATTTTTCCTCTCGAGATCCATAAGCGAATGTGATAAATTTCTTGTTGAAAAAAAATGCTGTGCGAGGTCTGATTGAGTTTTTTGGCGATAGGGGGTTCAATTGCAGAATGACGATTGAGCAAAGAAGCGTAAGCGTTATATTGAAAAAAAAATGTCCTTCCCCCTTCCCACAAAAAAAGATTTGGAGGGCTAGCAAGATATATTTAAAATCATCAAATTAAACACTAGTTTACAGCTTTTAGACTAAAAGTCCATCAAGACCAATTCCTTTGAAAAACAAAAAAATATTTCATACAAATTCCTTAGGACAAGTTATACAAATAATTGAAAGTGAAAAAAGTGCAATAAATAAATAATCAATTATACTAAATGAAGAAAAATATAAAAAGTAGCCACTGAAAAATTTAGTTCAAAATAGCTATTGATATGCAAGACATATTTTCTCAATTGCTCCATACGAACCCCCAGAGCTGGAAGAGAAACCTAGAGATTTCACAAGTTATTCTCTTACTTGTTACTTATCGATTTTAATTGGTAAGTACGTTGATAGGTATTATTTGCCTGTATGTCTGCACGCGATATCTCACGAAAGCGAGATTGAATCTGCTCCAGATTTTGCATGTGCATTCATCATATGTCGTACCAGAAGACTATTGATTTTGGGCGAATTATGTCGTATAATTAGCGAGTTATTATTTAATTAGTGATGGGACACAAGGTGTCACTATGGAGTAAGAGCGCTGTTTTGGGGGATCCCCTACCTTTCGATCGATAAGTTTTCGGTCTCTGACCGATATTCTCGTTAAAATATTGAATATTTTTAAATACAAAGCAGCAAATACATCCAAGTCATTATATAAAATAATTTTAGTTTACTCCGGGACATTAATTAGTAGGTAACAATGTGTTATTGTTGGGCTCTGTAAATAATAATCAACTTCTTCTCAGGCTCCCTAAGAACAAAAGTTTGAGAACCCCTTGATATAAGCCCACCGAGGTGGTTTTAAACGAGGTGGTGGGCATCAGATTCCACCTGTGTTATAAGATGATTGATTGACATGTTGACAACGAATCAGGTGCGATTGAAAGGGCGGGGTTTTTGACTCTCCAGAAGTGTGTGTACCAATAATAGCCAAACTAATTTATTCGCCTATTTTACATGAAGTTGTGTAAAGGGACAGAAGTCTATGGACAGGGGTTAAATTCACTTGGCTAACACAAACAATCCCCGAACTCGTAATAGAACCCAAATAGTGGAAAATTGGAATAAAATTATGTCCTAACATTATCTGGTACACATACTATGAGAGTAACAGGTTTTCTACTCGGTGGGCATAGCTTGTATTGACAAATAAGCATCGTTCGTTTCGGATTGATTGGCAGTTCCTGTAGTTGAGTCTGTTTGTTGGTTAGAAAGAGCGGAATCTAGCTTAGGAATATTTTGCATTTGATCACTTTTTGCTCCATTCAGCTGACTTATTAAGTTTAAAAATGTAGGGGGTAATGTACTATTTTGTTGAATCGTTGACTCTGTTATGTAGTTTGGCAAATTTAAATTTTGCTGACTCATACTTGGATAATTTTGCTGTCTCATGTAATTGTTTTCATGAGTCATGTTCACAATTTGCTGACTCATATTTTGAAGCAGCATATTTTGCGAATTCACGGAATCTGGCAACCCTGGTACAGTTTGATGACTCATCATTCCATACGAATTGAATTGATGTGTCGTGTTTGAATCTGCCAAAGAGGAAATCTCAATTTCAGAGTTTTGCTGTGTGATTGTTGGAAAACCAGAATTAGAATCTGTATCCATAGCAACACTCTCATGGTTCATTGCACCCATGTTGCTGCCATCTTGTGGAGGAATTGAAACACCTTGCTGACCATTCATAGAATTTTCAGAGTTTAGTAAGTTGGATAATGACGAATTGACCGCAGAATTCTGCTGACTCGGAAAAGTATTTTGCTGCATCATATCTAAATTTCGCTGACTCATGGCTGCATTTAGCTGATTCGCTCCTGGAACAAGCTGATTCATCATTACATTTTGCTGAGTAAGGATAGATGAGATTAGCGGATTCTGATTGGACGCTTGTTGGTCTATAGACGACTGTCGACTAATAGTTGAATAATTTTGCGGATTCATCATTGAATTCTTCTGAGTCATGTTTAAATTTTGCAGATTCGTTAGTGAATTCTGCGGAGTCAGTTGAAGATTTTGTCCAATTGAAGAATTTTGTTGCATCTGTGTTAAATTTGCGGAGTCATATTCTGCGGGTTTCTCAAAGATGCCGAGTCATCTGATTGTCCAGCAATCATGCTCAGTAAGTTACTTGGTTGCGGAAACGACTGGTAATTTCCTATTTGAGGATACGGCGGTCTGATTGGTTGTTGAGGCAAATAGGGATATCTGATTGGTTGATTTGTGCCAGTGTTTCGACGAAGCAAAGAGTTGAATGCGGCCTTGATCAGTTGAGATTCATGCTCTTTAGATGTTATCACCTGAATAGAAAACAAAATTGAAATTTTGGAAAACAAAAAGCAGCAACTGGTATCTAGCAATATGTAAGAAGCTAATATTATATGGAAGGAACAGACATCTTTTCGTCGGGATTTTTATGTGAACACACATGTCACATAAACAAATAGCACATAGAAATATAATATTTTCAGCTAATGCGAACAACTTATGTGCACTTTGTGTGTGATCTCATAAACTTAGCATTTATTATGTGAACACGCCTGGCACATAAACAAATTGCACACAGAAAAACCCATGAAACTTTTAGCTAACGTAAACAACTCACGTGCCAGTTGTGTGTGATCTCATGAACCTATTATTATGAGCACATTTAATGTGAACACACGTCAAACAAACACATCACATGAAGAAAGTATCAGTGATAACCAGGGATGGCCAATACCCAATAGTTCACTATTTCGAATACATTCGAAATTATTATTTTCGAATATGAAATTTCGAATACTTCGAAAATAAAATCCAGTTATAGAATCTAAGTGTATGAAGGAATTTTCATACAATAAACAATGGAATAACTTCTATCTACAACCTGGCTATATTACCAGGCATTTCATGTTTGCAGATTATTGCGAAATATATTTTATATAACATGAGTTGTGTTAATTAACAGAATTAAAATAATACGACAAGGCATTTTAAATAGTGGTATCGGTGATGGATTTGAATGCTTGCGCAACACAAAATCATCCTAGTAAAACGCCCATACTTTTAAATACCAACCTTTATCCAAATTATTTGTCAAAAAGCGGGATAAAGTATGAGTTCTTTTTCAGACTTGTGACAATTTTTTCGTGAGTACAAAAATACGAATCAAAAAGTAATTATATTCGGGAACTTTACCACACATTTTAAGTCCGCAGATCGCCGTTGTATGTTTGTGTAATAATACTTTTATTATTTTATAAATACGAAAATAGGGTTCAAAAACTATTTATAATCGGGTAGTTTACCACACATTCAATGTCCACAGATCATCGTTGTATTTTGTAAATACGAAAATAGGAATCAAAAATTAATATCAATCGCGAGTTTGCCTCACAATTTATGTCCACAGAATGCCGTGATATATTGTGATAAATACCTGTGGTATTTGGTATTAATACTTTCAGTATTGAAAGTATTTTTCTAATAAATCAACTTGTTTCCCAACTTGTGACAATTTATTGGATATCGTAACAATTACGGCTATAAATACCGTATTTCCCCGGCTAATAAGTCTACATGGCAAATAGGACGATGTATATTTTTAGCACTCAAAAAAAGGGGGTTTTCCATATAGGCCTCCAAGAAGACGTGTAGAAAAATTGTTCCCTGTTGTTCAGTTATGCTAATATGCGATAATAATAATGTTTAGAACCAGATCACGTTTGTTTAGTAGAATCATACTCACAGAATTAACTATTTTCAACAATAAAGCGGTAATTTTAAGTTAAAAATCACAATCATTTTGAACAATCTATAATTTTATAGGGTCAGAACAGAACCAGATCATGTTTGTTTGGTAGAACCATACTCACGGAATTAACTATTCTCAACAACGAAGCGGTAAATTTAAATTATAAAGCGGCAATCATTTTGGACAACCTATCAACCCGAATGTTGAAATAATTTTGGAATGTGATAAGTACCACACGGTACGGTACGTCCACGGGTTATTTCACAGCTGTGTTTCATGTCCCTGTCGTTTTCTGCTGAATCGGCAATACCAAAGGGTCATAAATAACTTACTTTATCTCGGTGGCGGTGGCCGTGTTTTCTCTTTTAAGTAACGATAACCGGCCTACGATTAAATATCATGATTGGCAGACTCATAAGAACCAAATATAAGGTTAACACAAATTATGCTTGAGAAGACTTAAGAAAAATAAGCAGGCCACATAGAAATAAAATAAACATGCTTTCTCAATAAGGCGCCCCTCCCCCCAAAAAATCAAGCCAAAATTGGGTCTAGAAAAGCGACTTATTAGCGGGAAATAGGGTGATCGTCGATTTTTCGACTAATGGAAATGATTTTGTGAAATAAAAGACGTATGTCGGCAATGTCCACTAACGCAAACGTGCAAATGTGTCGCAACACTATGCGACGTACATTCGCGCTGAATATAAACAATCAAAATGTCGACTCTATTTCATCTATTTCATCGTCTCATTACAATACGTGAGAAAGCGTAAAAAGTCGTTTGAAAATTCCGGTAAAACGAAACACCGTGTTTACGGCGAAAAGTGACTACTATTCGTAATTATTCGGAAATGAGCCGAAAAGGTATTCGAATACTTTGATATTCGAATAATTTCGAATATTCGATTCGTTTTGGACAACCCTGGTGATAACCCTAGCTACTGTGAACTACTTATGTAAACACATATCACATAAATAAATCACATCATTTTACCTGTCCTCCAGGTGTTCTCACAAGGGAGGGGGATTTCCCCTCATCAACTTTATGAGATTTAAGCGCAAATATCCTTCCCGTAGTTGTCCCAATATACATTCCCTTGGTGCCTTGTATCATATAGAACGAATCGCCAGCTGCAACAAGGGGTTTTGTGCTTGGACCTGCAGCCGATTGAGGTAGAGGAATATCTGAAATAAACAAAGAGAGTAATGATCAAACTGTATTTATACAGTGATACTCGATGGCCGAAATAACCCGATCAAGATTGTTGTGCACGAATTATTCGAGGATCCAAACTTCCTTTGCCATAAGAAAATGGCAATTATTGCATGAACCACCCTGAGGCAGCAAGGAGTTCAGGAATCTTCTTGCACATAACTATCTCCCCAGCATTCGACACTGCGAACTCACATAGGGGTAATCAGAGGAGCAGTGACCAAGCATATTCTCAACACTTAGCATGGTACAACACACTGCCAAGTCTAATAATTAGTCATATAATCAGCTCTCCTTTCTACATGGAAAAAGGCGCTCCCGAAGTATGTGTACCAAGATGTCACACAACCTGAACCCTAACCTGGTACACATACTAGGTTCAGGTTGTGCGCCATCTTGGTACACATACTCCTGAAGCGCCAAAAAAATATGTAAAAATTTTATGCTAGATACCTGTTGTGGCGATAGTTTTTCTCACATTGATTCCTGCTCTTTGTAGATGAGCAATGATTTGAGAATCTGTAGGGGCCTGCAATAGAAGAAATCATGAAGAAATTCTTGTGGAAAACTAGGACTCATACTAATACACTAGTCACAGGGCTGTGGACTCTTGAAAAATCAACAATTGCCGGAATACTGTGGTATGAAAGTCTTCTCTGACAGACTGTTAGAAATGCTTAGAAGACTTTTCGTATTCAAATACCAACTTCTTTTATAATCATTGAACGTCTGAACGCTCAATAAATTGTTAACATATTTACAAAAAATTCGTTCCGCAAGGACACCATTCAAAATTGGCACTTCTCTGCAAGCCGCACAATTTTTCCTTGTGGGCCACATTTGACACGCAGGCTGCATGTTGCACACCCCTGGTTTAAAGTAATCTTTAATGTCATGTAACTTACCGCTGAACCGCCAACTCTCATTGGATATGGCGTCAACTGAATTGGACGGACATTTGCAACAGGTCTGCCACTAGCTGGTGTTGTAGAGCTGCAAATAAAAAATAAAGTGGAATAAACGAAAATTAGTTGGAATGTAGCTTACTGTTAGCTAGTTATTTTGAGGTGGGCACTTGGAACATTTTTTAAGTGTTTAAATCAAAACTTTCATAAAGTGGCATCCACAAAAACTACAAGCACTTGGGTAAATCTTTGCATTTATTTCTGTGTTTTGACCTTTTTTATTCGAATGTGGCACAGAAATAAAAAGATGGAAATGGGCTACTCATTTTTTATTTCATCGCAATCATTTAAACCAGGGGTGTGCAACAGGCGGCGCGCAGGCCACAATCCGGCCCGCCAAGACATTTAGTGCGGCCCTTGTTAATACTCAGATCTTACCTATCAAGCATAAATCCCAATCCGACAGTTTTTTTTAAAAAGTCGCTCACATGGGTGAATTCATAACGATTTTCACTATTGTCACTGCGTCAAATCTTTCGCCGCTTTGCCTGTTGTTTGCTGGTTTTATTACTGCAAAGCTAAGCAATAACTGCATTCTTTTTCGTGCCTTTCCCCCATTAAAAAACTGAATGTCTGAACACATCCTGATTTTAACCTACCCTTTCTGAGCAGCTCTTTTCTCTGCTTTGGTCAGTCTTGAACCTTTGCAGTCCATGAGAAGGGATTCATGGTGAAACGGCTTCTTTGTGAACCATTGACCGTATGTCTGTAAGAAAATATGGCAAGTTGTAAAACAAGATAGCGATCGCCGACTTATTGATCTTCCAAAATAAATGTCCAATAGACAGACAAATACCTATCAACATACTTATCGATCAAGATTGATAAGTAATAATCTTAGGTGACAGTATATTTGACTTAGGATAGGATTTTCCTATTTATCCCAGGGAGAGGAAGAATATTGATAAGACAGCTTAACCCTAATGGCGTACCACGGCCTCTTTTGCAATTACCAGCCCATCTTCAGGCAGCCCAGTTTTAGATCGCGACCCATAAGTTGGGAAACCAGAGGTTCTCAAACTTTTGATATTATGGAGCGTGTGGAGAGGATGACTATCATTTATGGAGCCACACAAAGAATTTATGAAACATCAAACAGTTCTAGTTGGCATTATTCAATTCATCTTGTTACAAGGCCATTGCGATTATGTTACGTTGCTTACTAAAAATTATATCATTCGAAACATGTGTATCATTCGAATCATGTTGAAATGGATATGATGAAAGGAAGTCTCCCACAACATGCAGTAAATATGGAGTCCCACTTCAAAAGGTAATGAACTAAAGCTAGAGGTAAGCCCAGGAATTCCAGCTCAGCCTGACCCAGGCCAGTGGGTATTAAACTCGACCCAAGCCCGAAGCAAACCTGAAATTTTATATTTTAGTAAGTTCTATGAATTGTGGTTGCAAGAGTTTAGTAGAGTATGTGTGGTGTTAATTTTTTTCAGACCAAAGTCTCTCGTGGCCAAAACATGGCCGAACGGCTCATTTAAAAAAAAAGTCAGCAATGGAGAAGCCCGACCTGAACGTAATGATTAACATTTCAGGCCGAGTTTCAGGTCGGGTCGAGATCGGGCTTCATATCTTAGCTCTATGCTGGGCTGGATTCCAAGGATATCAATCTGATCCAAAATAAAAACAAAGTAATAAACATATTCACCTTGCAAGCGCTAATTAACGTCATATCACTGCATTCTTTCTCACATTCAGACAGATCAACAAATGGTCAATCTTCGTCATCGTAGACAAGTAGTTTCGTGATGGCCTGTCGTTCGAGACTCTGAATCGGATTCAGTTCGTCGACAACGCGATCTGGAATTAGAATGATGTTGTGATTTTCAATCTTGTTGTATTGTCTATATCAGTGCCCGACAAACTTTATCTGTTGCAGTGGAGCTATAGCCACGAAATTCGTTTGTACAAAAGTAGGGACGAATTTTACCTGTCCAAAGCCTCCACAAAACTCGTGCATAATATTCGTATAAATTATATTAATGGTTAAATCCCGTAACAAATACATGTTAGAATTGGATTACCGCATAATGGATAGAGAGGGTACACATGGAAAGGCTGATATTCTGACTACAGCAGGGGCGTGTCTGAAAGGCAGCCGCCCTAGGCATCCTGTTGTAAGGGTGAGTTTGTTGCTCAATTTGCCTCAAAAAAGACTAGTTAACAATAAGCTACAAATGACGGATAGTAAGGTGAAATTATTTTTTATTCAAAAACTGGTTGAAAATAGGTGAATGGAACATGAATATCCAAAATAAAGAAATGTAAATATCCAAAATAGGCAGGAAAAATCAAATCTAACAAATATATTTATTTTTAATTAGCTTCACGCCTCCTCGAAATATTGTCTATGCCCCACCATTCGTGAAACACTGATCTTACAGCCTGTACTACAAACTCACCAGACATTCCCTGCTTTGAGATCTGCCAATCATAAATCTTCTTTTCCATAAACTGATCGCATATCAACCTGAAAGAAGAAAAACTTCGGTTAGACACATAAACACAATATTGGCTTCTTTGCCCAATTAGGAGTCGCGACTCCGAAGCGAATTTTAGAGGTCGCAAAAGTTAAACAATTTCACACAAAGTACTATATCTATTGTGCCGTTTTAGAAGGCAGAAAAGCGACACGGTTGCATAACTATGTCGACTTTGATCGTAAGACCTGGGAAGCGGCACACTTGCATCGTGATGCCAATTTATTAGGGGTCGTCGAAAATCCTAATATATTGAAAGGGGTTGATAGCTTACTGATTTGAAAAGGATTTAGATGACATAGATAAATTCGAGTCTTCGTAATGGTGTCTCGAACCCCTTCAGTACCAGTGGCTTTTTAATTAGTTTCAATATTCAACATTCATAATTCCTCACCTATATATGAGACATTTCTTTCTCTGTCCGTACCGATACACCCGGCACACTGCCTGAGCATCATGGCAAGGGTTCCAAGGTATATTGAACACAACAACACGATTCGCTCCAGTGAGATTAATTCCCAGACAACCAGCTCTAAAAAGTTAGAAAATAAATTTGTAAAGTGACAACTCAAGTGCAAATGGATTCATTAAAGTTAAGACATGGAATTAGTTAGCAAGTTATTCGTTCCAGATGCATAGACTTGATGGTGAAAAAATAACCAGTCACAAGGTGGGAGAACCATAATACACAATGACAATATGGCCAGAGAAGTAGATGAGTGAAAATACGAATTCCAGAGATTTAATTCTTGGAGATGATTTGGGTGCAGCAGTATTGGCATGTATGTATGTATGTTTATTTGCCTTAAAAATGTAACAGTATCTACATAATAAATAAACAGTAAAACAGAGACAAGATACAAGTTCAGGAACTTCCTGGCCTATGACACAGATGTGCGACATGTACCCTCAACAATTATAACAGCAGTTTGGCCGTTTGGGACTGCTGCGTTATACTAGGACAACAGACATAAAATAGACTACAGACATGAAATTGACTATACAAATAAAGCACTTGTACATTACACAATACAAAGAGGTATGGCACAACGTCGATACCGGTATGTACAATAGTCAGTTTATGGCACGTCCATGTCCCAGGCTCCGGTGTGAAAGGATGGAGATAGGGTATGGGTCGCTAAATTGATCTGCTTTTACACTGAATCTCACGAAACACGGAGAGATTTGTTCCAGATACCGTATTTGTGTTAGGGGTTATTCCGACTATAGGATTTACAGGATAGGATAGGGCTGGGTATGGTACGGTACCGGTAAATGATTTGATAGTCAGTTATTTTATTTCGCAGAGCTAGGATATACTGGTATAGGAAGCAAAATATAAAAAACCGCAGTCAATAATAACAAATCTAATTTTGAAAATTTCAGACATCCCGAGATAAAATACCGGTACCTACATTTAAAAATAAGCCCATGGTACCGGTACCGGTATATATTTTAGGTCAGCTCAGAACTGATTCGCTTTTACCTCTTTCAGACGCGGTCGGCTTCGTACGTAATTTCCCTTTAAAAGTATGCATAGTTCCTTTAGTCAATGAAGGTTCCTGTTCTACTTCCATCGCAAAAACCCATTCAATGTGATATGCCCAAGCTGCCAAGACTCCCGTGCAATCGTGGGTTAGTCTGTTTCTCCATTGCTTAGTCATACAATTTCTCTGCGAAAATTACGCTTATTCACGTGGCGACACAGATGTCGAAGTTGTAAAAGATTTGTGACGACATAATTTATTTTATGACGTTTACCCATACTTCAACATTATTGGTTGGTGATTGAGCGGCGGCCATTATTCCAAGTTTCTGTTAATTTAAGATGGATCCCTTTCGCAGCTTTGGGAAAATTTCAAAATTATATGAAACGGATTATTTGCGCCAGATGCATGAAACGAGAGTTTAGTAGCTACAATAAAATGTCGAAGAGAAGGTCAAGAATGGAATACGGATACTTTGGAAGTCTGGAGTTTATTCTGGAGCATCCAATCGACCGTCAGGTAGCCTAGTCTAGAACTCTCTAATCTAGCCATTCATTATTTCACGTAGGGCAATCAGAGGTGCGATGTTAAGCGGCGCCCCTAACTTCACCGCCGGAGTCATAACGAATTTAGTTGAAGTAAAATTTTTAAATTTAGAATATGGTATTTCTGCAACTCTTGGATCATTTGTACAAAGCCCACGTCAAAAAATAAATAAATACTCCCGCCAACACACAAAATAGTAAAATTGGTAGTATTTACCCGGTGGCATCCGGAAATGCAGATTGTGCTGGAAATTTGACATATTAAATCATTCCGAACCATGATCATACCATAATCCTAACGGATAAGATATATTTTTATTATTTTGAAACATCGTAAGACGTTATTCACAATTTTGTATTCGTAGCGGGTGACTTTGTACAAAAAATCTCACCTCTTTTCTTTACCAGTACTATGAGTTCTAACTCCCGACCGCCGTGATGTTTAAAATATGTTTCCACACCTTCAATTTGAACAACAATCTTCAGATTGAACCTATGCGAGTAAGAAGACTTTTTGGAAATTTCTCGGCCGTATTAGAGGCTCGCCCTTTTTTCCAATATTATAAGTTAGGATGGATGAAAAGTTTGATAGTCACACACTTTGATATCTTTAGAACCGAACTCCAGGGCGGGATATGAGTTTTATATTTATCCCAGGGCGATAAGACAGCTTAATCATATGGCAAGCCACGGCTTCTCATCCGATTGCCAGTTTATGTCGGGCGTAGAATAATTGACCAGCTATTTATTCCAGAATCAGATGCATTGGTGTCAGAGTAAGTCGTAACGGACGTAACCGGATACTCGAGCGCATAATTATCCCTCAATGGATTCGGACTGCGAACCCGCGCAGAGTAAACAGAGATAGAAAGCGTATTCCTATTGCTTAAGACATACCACCGAGCAGTGTAAAGACAACCTTTAACAAACTACAAAGAAAAAATTGCTGCCAGTTAACATTTATAGCGATTTTAGGACGTCACGTTTATAATTACGAAGTTGACTAAAATTACTGGCTTCCATAGATGCCGTTTTTCGGTGAATGGCATTCTGATCTGACCTAGACCTACCATACGTCCCGGTTTGGCCGGAGCAGTCCCGGTTTAAACGTCTGTCCCGGTTAGCAAAATGTCCCGGAATTTTACTTTAGTGTGGCTAATCTTAGAAAAATAATGGGATATATATTTTTGTCTACCAGGCACTTCGGCTTTTGCTGAAAGAGCTTTTTCTGTTATGAAAACTATTTAGTCAGATGAAATGAGTACGATGAAGAAGTCAACAGTAGAGGGTTTATTGATTTGCTCAATATAGGCTTGAGCTGTAGCTAGTTTTACACAAAAATAAGAAATAATAAACAGTTTCTGAAGAAAGTTTATTCAAGTGAAAAATCAAACACAAAAGCCAATGGTTTCTGAATGCATTCCCGTATAAATGTTTGATTTGTGAGTTAGTGTTGTTTTTTTGTTCTTAGTGTTTGTTCTTTCTCTTTTTCCTATAAATGTCTGATTTGTGACTTAGTGTTGCCCAAATTAACATGTATTTTCCTTTAAATGAGGTGATAAAATTTTCTATTTAATCTAAGTAGAATACTTCATTACGCAATATCAAAGCTTACAAATATGAAATGAAAATTTGCCAAGCTCAGGCCTTCGGTCTTTTATTCAGTTATTTATTTCATTCATAGTTTTGTCCCGGATTATGCCCAAGAAATTATGCCCAAGTCTAACTGACCGTCATCGGGTGCGAACGTGTTACCGGTATTAGGTGATTGGATACTGGAATGAGAGATGCTTTTAATACTGAAACTTGGAAACCGGACAAACATGATTTCTACAGTGAATCTGATTTCATAACAGTACCGGTAACTGGATAGAGCCGGAAAGAGCAATTTTGGACGAAAAATAAGATAATAGAATAAGACTATGACGAACCATTGATCTGCCTTATCGGACTACAGATGTTGGGGTTCTCAAGCGAAATACGAATGAATGATCAGAACAATGAATAATCCTGTGACAGTAGTAAACCAAAACATAGTTCTATTTAATGCAAAGAATGCCTTCGGTCCATCTGAAATCTATGGAAACTTTAATTGTTGGTTTTATGTGCAACAATTGGACTGCTTTAAATTTTGGTATCTGCACGTATGCATGTTCTCGAGTTTGTTCATTTTATATTTATTTTACATTCTCTTTAGTCACAAGTAATCATTGACCAAATGTGTTTATTTGATCGAAAAGCGTTTTTGTCCGACACACTATCAACTTTATTGTCATTATTTTCAACTCACGTTTTTGCACATAAAACGCGAAAGGAGCCTTTAACCGCTGCTTATCGAATCTTTTTATTATTTATAAATATATTATTTGTGTAGGGTTCTTCATATTGTCCCCTAGACTCCGCGTGCCGAGACTGCGCTTCCTTTATTGCCAACTTCCATTTTCTTTGACCGATGCTGCCAGCAAGGTTTTTTCTGCTGTTTGAAGGCAAACATACGTGATAGGGCAAGTAGTTAACACGAACGATGGAAAAACATGATAAAATACATAAGTGAGACAAAAATAATTACTGCGAACAAATAAATCATACGGTGATATGCTTCGATGGGGTAGATATATATATGATAGAAAGTAAAGAGCTACGCTATTAATCTAAATGTTTATTTCAAAAATAGGCGCCAGAATAAAATCGTCCAATTGCCGTGGTGTGCGAATTACCCGTCCACGTCGAAGTAAGGCTGTTTTGTGTTGGCGGGTTTAAAATGGGAGGGTTTTCTCTTAGTTCGCTATCAGGTTTTGACTGCGGTATCAGCGGAGAAGGTTGAAATTTGACAGTTGTGGTCCCGACGTAACAAAAAGGAATGAATACTGGTTTCACACGGTTGATACGTCGTAAGGATTTCTTTTGCATTCGACCGTAAAATACCTAATGAACCTTGAAATCACCCTATGTCGTCCAGTATAGACGGGCTGAAGGGCTCTTCTTGTGGAATCGACACGAATGTAGACATGTGTTGCATTATTGAGTTCTTTAGAAGTATAAACTTGGTCAGGGGGCTGCTGTCGAGCTATGTAGTTTGTTAAAAAATCTGCGCATCTTGTTGTCATAATCATAAGGTTCGATTGTAGTTTGATTTGCAGCTAAGGCCAAAAAAAAAAACAGGAGCAAAGAAGTGACTAAAAGCATCTGGCGCCCATCAACAGCCTAAACCTGAAAAATTAGTGGATAGATACCACTCGGTGTCACGTGATGGCCTAAAAAAATCGAGCTCTTGTTTGCCGAACTCACATTTATCAACATTCAAGACCCGTATTTCGTAGGCGTAAGAATAATTGCCTTAGTGCTTGGCGATGTTGTCGCTCAGTTTCGGTTGCAATTAATATATCGTTGAGGAATACGAATATATTTTTCAAACCAAAAGTTACTTCCGACAGAAAACGAGAAAATTATGAACAGGCATTGCACAGAACGAATGGTAAAGTTACTGTTTCAAACAATTCTTCAGGACAGGTAAAAGCAGCTTTCTTCCTATCAGATTGATGAAGTGGTATTTGATGATATGCGTTGGAAAGGTCACATTTGCTAAAATAGTGGCAACCATGTAATTCATTTGTTAAATCGCGCATGTGAGGAATTGGCCATTTGTCTTCTATCGTCTGATTGTTGAGGCATATATAGTCGACGCATATTCGGACCTCATTGCTATCCTTTTTTGGTACAACTGTTATAGGAGACGAATAAGGAGAGTTGGAAGGAACTATGTCTCCTGATTCAATAAGTTTGTCAAGCTGGACTCTTAACTTTTTGGCGTAAGTGAGGCGGAAGAGATCTAGATTCAGAATGCACCGGTTTTAATAATACGGTGGATTGTGTTATGCTTCAACCTAACTGTTGTATATTATATGGCGCTATTGACCAATACTGATTTGACCTTGTATATCCGAGGCTGTCATTGTTGTTCTATCTGTGTACGTGTTAAGTGTTGACTTGCTTTTTAGTCTGTTACTGCTATGGTGTCTCCATGTTGAAGTGCTTGACTCTTACAATAAAGTAGTGTTGTAATGGAAACTTGGTGCTTGTTTCTAAAGATCTGAAGGCAGAATACACTACACGAGGGGTGTGCAACCTTTTCCACTGGCGGGCCAAATTCAAGTAACTGAGTGAAGCCGCGGGCCGCACCTTTATTCAATATAGACTTTCTAGTAGTTACAGACACAAAAATTGTTTATTTTTGCTAGACACTTTACGGCATTATTAGGGTTCCTATAGAAATAGTGAGTTAAACGCATATACTTCTGAAGAAACTGCTATTTAAATTTATCGCCACACCGACTTTATAATTCAATTCAGTGAAAAACATGTTTTCGTAATATATATTGTATATTTTGCAACATAATTTTGCTAGCTAGTTTTGCCAATACGACAGTGGCACTCAGGTTCTTGTATAGGCTTTGTGGCAAAGAAGGATCGATTTGCTCGCACGTACCAAATTACCTGAACTAAATACTCGGTTTGCGGACACACCATTCAAAATTGTTATTTCTCTGCGGGCCGCATGAATTTTTCTTGTGGGCCGCATTTGGCCCGCGGTTTGCACACCTCTGCACTACACTAACAGATATGCATGTCGAGGGATTGTCAAATCTTCGAATTCTTTCAACAAATGGTCGTAGTGACCCTGATGTCTCAGTGAGATGGAGTTGGCTGCTATTGATTTGCCAAGGGACTTCTTACCGCATATATAGGTATGTATTCTAATTAGGATCGAAGGGACGCGAGTTGCGTAAGTCAACCACAAGATTATGTTGTGACAAAAAATCAGCTCCTAATATCGGTTGAGAATCACGTGCTGTTTTAAAATGGCAGTCGTATTCGATATCGATACCATGGTATAGGTGTGCCGTTGGCGGCATACAACCTACGGCCTGGTCGAGGATGATTGTAACGCTAGATATTGTCGGCCGCTTTTTTTATCGGAGACGTAGAGAAGATTTGCATTTGAAGAGTTCAAGTTAAGTCCATGAAGTGAGTTTATACGGCGCTCTGGACGAGGAAATGAAACTCGTTCGGAAAAGGTACAGGGCTGGACGCAGCGCCAGATTCCCATAACGCTGATGATGCCAGCAAGCCGTTGGAGCGTTGGGTACAGATCGCTGATTTCTGTAATTGACGTCGCGAGTACGGTCACACAATAATTGATGAGTTTGTGCAGTGGCCGACAGATTGCGCTGTTTGTTTCGCTGAGCTGACGCATTTGAACCGATAGACTTAGTGGGTGCAGCTTCCGAAGACCGATGTGTCTGGTTATGCTTTATATCGTCAATTTCCTTTCGAAGATTACCGAGTTCGTTAGCTAACTTGGACATCATTGAGGTAACTTCGACCATGAATGAATATTTATTGTTGTCAATACCCCAGTCAGAGTCTGATATATGATTGTGATCAGCAGAAAATTGTAAAGCTCTTTTGGCGAATATACTATCGATTCCTTACCATACGAAAGCCTGCTTCGGTTGATGCAAACCATGTGTCAGTGGAATGAAACCAGAACTCATTAGTTTGGAGTGATAGACGCGGTATATAAACAAACTCTGGTTGTGGACGCACCTGTCCAACATCGTTATTACGAGGGTCGTTATTAAGACGGATTCATTGCATGCGCTAATTGTTCGTCACTATTGTTAAATCTATTGTTACGATTGAATCGTAAAACGTAAATAAAAACAATTGACTAAAATGCATCCAATAAAATAGTTCGTTAAAAGCTAATATAAATTCCTAAAATCGGTAAAATCAGTCTGTTGCAGGAATAAAATCTTTGATTCCGGTTTTTGATTCTCGAGGTTAAGGCTTGGAGAAGATACGTATCGTGTCGGAATGTCACCAACTTTCCGTAGGGTTCGTTGCTATTGTTGTCCCCTAGACTCCGCGTGCCAAGACTGTGCTTTCTTATTACTCTCCGCCTCGTCTCTAACAAAATGTGCAAGATCTTTGTTGTAGTAAAACATCGATGATATAAAAGCATAAAATAGGGTAACAAAACATTAATATAACTTAACTCGGTTGAGGTACGCGTTGTTGAAGGGTGTAGGGTCGAAGTGTCGGAAGTCAAGTGCCTAGAACGAGTGACAAAAACTACAAAAAATCGCAAAGCTAAAACGTGGCAAGCGTGTGGTCACATGACCCGAGCCTGGGTGTCGCTATACACGTTTAAAGGGCCAAACCGTTTGATGCAATGTTCAACAATTAACGAAGTGTCGAATGTAAGGTAGTAGGGGTGGAGGTCGCCATGAGCGCTCAAGATCTGACCAAAATGCGGTCGAGCGGTATTCCTGAATACTCGGAATATTTCTAAAAAAAGGTTCGGCTTCCTTCTATATTAATGTTAGACTTGATCACGGGTGCTGCTACTCGATAACCAACATTCGTTGTTCACGTCTCCCTTCACCGTGGAATGCCGTTCCACGTTTTTTTCACTTTTTAATGTTCGTAACAAGTATATTTCAAGTTGGTGGAAAAAACTACTGACTGACTACTGATGGCTTCCACTCATGTTCAGCTGAGACTTTGAAAGTCGCTGATCGTTGCGTCACGGTGCGGACTGATAATTTGGAGTAACGTGTGCTCTGGTGTCCCTGCACGAAGGCTTGTCGTTTGACTGCGCGCTCATGTCGACTACGCCTGAACAGCACCAGTTAGACGACTTCTGCGGTCAAGTAAACGTAAAGAAGAATGGCAACGATGAAAATCGCACAATAATATATGAACACACGGCATTTCCTGAACCGTCTAGCCCAGGGGTGTGCAACCTTTTTTATTGGCGGGCCAAATACAAGTAACTGGGTGAAGCCGCGGGCCGCACCTTTATTCAATTTAGGCTTTCTGGTAGTTGCAAGCAAAAAAATTGCCTATATTTGCTATTGATCTTACGGCATTATTAGGGGTTCTTGCAGAAATAGTAGATTTAAAACGCATAAACTTCTGAAGAAACTGCTATTTAAATTTTTTGTCACACCGACTTCAAACGAATGCAGTGAGAAACACGTTTTTGTAATATAAGTCGTGTATTTTGCAACAGAATTTTGCTAGCTTGTTTTACTAATATGACTGATGGGCTTTGCGACGAAAAAGAATAAATACTTGTTTTGCGGGTTCACCATTCGAAATTGTTATTTCTACGCGGGCCGCACAACTTCTTCTTGCGGGCCGCAGTTTGCACACCCCTGGGACTCTAGCCAAATGCAGAGGGAGTGGGATTTGAATCAAAGATATGTACTTGCATGAGGCCATAAACGAATCTTCCAGCACACGCGACGAGTGAGAGAGAGACTTATTTTTCGTCAACCATATAATGTGAGCATTGTAACAATAAAAAGATATACAACAACATACCCAAATTTTTTCGGTATAGACTGATGAGAACCATACAGTCATCAGAGTCAGCTCCCCCCATATTCACTATTTCAACTATCTATGTAAGATCAGGTCAGTATATGATTTAAAAGAAGGCTATCTATTGTAGAGTTGCCTGGTTTTCTACAAGATATTTCCAAGTTAGGCCATAGAATTGTTATACGGTGTATATTCAGGATGTGACCAAAGACCTAGGCTACGCCCCGAAACTCGTCTGTGAGCGACATAGACTTTTGATTTCTGAGGACACGAGGCGGATTCCATTTGTCCCAGCTACTGGACAAGGACAAATATTTTTACCAAATTGGTTGCTCGATGAAAAGTACAACCGATGGTTCGTCTATACCCGAGTCCCGAAACTAGGATAGCGGTCCTCTGTGTAAAGTTTGCGTACTAACGGAGGGCAAAATAAAGCAAATGCGACTACACTGTGAGCAGTTACATTCGTCAGCAAGTCTTTTATAAAATACAAATACTTCATCGAACATGTTTTCAATATTACAGAGCTACTTTCGAGTATCACCGAGACGAATGAACAGCAGCCCGAACCGTCATCAAAATCGTCAATCAAGGTAACGGCGTGCGCAGATTTGGGACGCATATTACACGTGGTATATCACTTGAAAATAACCTCAGAAAATGATTAATACGGAGAATTAGGCGTATTATTCTACGGCAGTGGTTCTTAACCTTTGTGAGCCTGCCGAACCCCTACGCTATTCCGCAAGCTTGTGTCGAACCCCGAACTTTTGAACTAAGATCGCAACCTGAAATTATCAAGGGTAAGCCTATTTTGTATAAATTTATAGAAAATTCAACCGCCTTCAGTTGATAAAATATGAATTCGTTACCTTACTGTTGGGCATGCTTTCTCAAGAGAGTATCAACCACCGAAAGAACGTCTAGTTGTGCCATTGTTTGTTGCAGAATAGATTGCAACAAACAGTATCTTTTATTCATTCATTAGATTTATTAGTGACACTTTTGCTGCTGTTTTTCGGTGATTTAGATACCAAATCGCCGTGTATCATTGTCATGTCAGAATGTCGTCGGTCGGCCAGGTCTCGTTGCCAAGGAGATATTTTTTTTATTATAAAAGTTTTTGTATGTATGTATGTATGTTTATTAGTCTCGTAATAGTAAGCAGTATAAAAACTTGACAATATTAATATTGGAGACGGGACGCATGCACAAGACCGTACTGGCCTAAAACACAAATGTGCGACACGCACCCCTTTTGACAAGTACAGACCAAAAAATGTTAGATTAAATGCATATGATATTGTCCCTTATACCTTGTCCAATTGTGTAAGGTGGGGCAATGGGTTGGTGTGGCGAAAGTGGTAAGGGAGGAGTACACAGAACTGTTTATACAAGGGAGTTTATAAGACAAGGCAATATATATAAAGAGGGACAACACAATTTAGGCGTAGATACAGCACCCTTGAGTTGTGGGACCATATACCGGTAATATGAATGGGCGAAATATAGGAGGTACATGTGCAGTGCCTATACGGTCGCGCCACTCAAGGGTGATAAATATAGTCTTTGATAGAATATAGATATTTCGAAAAAAATGCGAGCCATGCAGATTTGGTGAAATGCTCTAGTGTTGCTATCAAATTCCTAGGTATTATTGTTCTATTTAAAGGTTAAAGCCGAACGTGGTGAGAATTACAGAAAAAAAATAAACTTGATGAAAAGCATTTCAACAAAACCCAACATGATTGCACTTTTTCCAGAAGAAGAGCAATGTATAAAAGTACAATTTAATTAATGCTGGTGCTTTAAAAAAAGAATCATTATTTCTCTGCCATGGAGTGCCCAAGTTGAATTAAAATCACAATAGAATGTATAGTTTCCTGGGGTGAGGAAAGGGGGAAACACATTTGATTTTGTGCGATGATCTATAAGAGGAAGAGAAGTCCCAGCATGGTACTTCAACAAAAAGCATTCACTCTATTGATGGCTGTATTTAAATTTGATGTAAATGTAATGTAATATGCTATCCTAGACTTAATTTGCTGTTCTTTTGTCTTTGTCTAATTCCGCATGACAATAGAATTAGAACGGTGATCTAAATATTAATCCAGTCCATTGTTTCATATTGTATCCTGCTGAGGTGGCCTGTGAAGTTGAAATCGCACTGTGATGGGTTGTGGTTTGGTAGCCTTCGAAGTTCCACGATGGTGGTTTCCAGTGGCGGCGCGTGGTCATTTTGAGTTTTGACAACCGGGGCAAGCTACTGCGGGACCAAGTCACCCCCATCTACGGGGACAGAATGAGCGCTGTAAGTTCTTCCATCATTTTATGAGTATAAAAATCATTCCATCGGTAACAACCAATCGGCAAAAGCGACAATTTTTAACGATAAGAAAGTGTCTTTAAAACCGGTCCAAGTCAAGGGATTAAAAAATATAGACATAGTTTATTTTGAAACCTCTTTCAAAAGGAAAGGCAATATTTACCCAGATAAATACAATGACATATTAACAGAAACTTCGGGAAAGCAGACAAAACCTAAAATAAGGTTTAAAACGTTACTATGAAGAAAGGAAATATAATGCAAAGATAAGGACATGCGTCCCTCACTCATAGATATATATGCTGCTAGACTTCTACTGCTTGAACATATATGCAACACGCCGCGGTTTCTTGGAAGCAAAATGCTCAATAACGCGCTGATTAAAGTCATGCATCCCAGAAATAACGTCTCTGTGAATGGATAAAACAGCCAAGGAATTTAATCTATCCTGCTTCATTGTGTTTCTGAGATACGTTTTAATACGCTTCAGCGTGCTGAATGTTCGCTCTGCGTCGGCGGAAGAAATAGGCGTCGTCAAAATGATGTCCAGAAATTTTGCAGACGCCGCAAAGGTAGTTACTAATGTGTTATTTATGAGGAACCCATAGAGCGCGCAAGTTGATGTGATGTTCAAAAAAGTTTGATTGGTGTATATACATCGCAATTCATTTTCCAATTTACCCACGTTTATCATGGGGTAAAATTTGGAGACAGTAGCCAACAAATGGATGGGAAATTGACGTGCAAATTTTGAAAATTTTTTGGGGTTCATCAAAGAGAACGCGGCAAGGTGTTCAGTGCGCAGACGATCGCCTATTTGATTCACCAGAATGTCACAGCATTCCTTTGCAGACAAAATCAAACGCTGCGTTGTTTGCCCGCGGCGTAAAGAAGCACTCCTTGTGTCGTCATATTTTATTGTTTCCCGGATACGAGATACAGCATCGCAGAAGTCTGAAATACACGACTGCACAGACGCTCCATCCATTAGCCTTGACTGCAATGCGCCGTATAATACATCCACGTGATAGAATATTGTGGAGAAAAAATGAAAACTCACTATCTTCTAGCAGACGCTTTAGACCTGCCGCCTCCCTTACAGAGCGTTCGTCCCAAACCGGAGAGCTCTGAATGCCATTGAAACACTCAATGAGCTCAGACCTAATTTCGGACACGCCCTGCACCACGCGTGATTGGAAGTTCCAACGTGTTGGTGCACAAGCTGGGAGACGGCGGCTACATATCTGGCGAAGGAGGTCAGAGCGCTTCGGCGAAACGGAAAAAAATGAAGAAAACCCCGAAACATTTGCAAAAAATATACGGACGAGAGGGGTATCAAGACACGTATTTTTAATAACGAGGTTAAATTGGTGTGCATAACAATGTAAAAAATGCGCATGAGGAAAATCTTCTTTTAGATAAACTAGAACACCATGTTTTGACCCACTCATGACTGCCGCGCCGTCATAAGTTTGAGCTATCAATTTTGACTTCGCGTTGTTAGGCTGTAACACTTCTTTCAGTACAGCCGATATCCCGCAAGCCGTGCGATCAACGATTGGTACAAAGCTGTGAAATCTCTCGGTAGGTTTACCATCTTCCACAAACTGAAAAATCACAGCCAGTTGGGAAACGCACGTGATGTCAGTTGTCTCGTTAGACTGAATCGAAAGGAACTGGCATTTCTCAATTTCCAGAGCCAAATGTTGTAAATAAATTTTATACATTGAGTCGAGCAAATCATTTTGGATATCCTTAGATGTCCCTTTCGAAACAGTTGCGGCATCAAGATGATCTCTCAATACTGTATCTAGGGATGCGGTGTATTCCACCATATCCAAAAATACCCCTCTATTAGAAGAGCCAGCCCGTTCATCGTGCCCACGGAGGGACAGCTCGTGACAACCAATGAACTTCAAAACATCTATCAATCGACCGAGAACATGGCGGTTTTTCTCGACGTTTTGGTTGTGCCGACGAATAGAAACCGCGCGTCCTTCATCCAACTGTGCTGCAATATTAACATTTCCGAATGTTCGGTATTTTACTGCATTGTTCAGATGCTCCATAGAAGATTGATGATCCCTGGCACGCTCGGAAAGATGTTTAAGATCTCTAGAACCAAATTTACACCAACGTGAGTCACGGGCGGTAGCAAAAAGTAGGCAATAAAAACAAAAAAGTGCATATTTGTCCTCGCTGTAACACAACCATTCGTGTTTTTTATACCAAGTTTCTGCGCAGAATGTACGCCGACGCTTTCCTCGGTCATGGGATTGTTCCAGTGAACAATTTTTTGGTTGATAAGGCCCAAGACGTTGTACCTCTAATTTTTGTTCCAGCGGCAGCTGCGAAAACGGAGTGCGAAGTAGTGCATCAACCTTATTCATTATGAGGTCTAAGGCTAAGAAATGCGAAGCCGGAAAGAAGTGAGGAGCTCAAAAGGAATGTGGAAAATCGAAAGCAAATTGACTAAAGGTCTCTAACTGATTCAAATAGCGAAACAAGCGACAAAAACGAAGGCGAGGAAACTATCAACTCTTCAAGCAACCAACGAACGAGAAGGAATGCATGAATATGTCAACACGTTGTTGTAAGAAACGTCGGCATTGTGTCGTCATAATTTCGGGGCTCGCCCCGATCGGCCCCGATGATATAGTAAAAGAAACAGAAAACAAACGAGACAAACGCGGCGAGTGGAAGATAAAAGAGAGAATACGATATACAATGAGCAACCGGGGCAAAATCGGCGTCGCCCCGTCGACGTTCGGCGAAGGCTTTGCGAGCGAAAAATGAACCATGTCGGGAGAATATGGCTAGTGTAGACAGTCTGTGCAACCGATATTGAGGTATTTTTCGAATATTTTTTATTATACCGGAAGAACAACCGGGGCATTGCCCCGGTTGGCCCTATTGACGCGCCACCACTGGCACTGGTTTCAATCCAAATGGTCTATAATGGTCCCTTCATTTTCAATTCACCTTAAAAAAAATAGGCTCCGAAACTGTTATATGTTCAAAACAGAAAGTTTGGCTAATATGACGATAACAAATGTTGCATAAGTTTGGAACGAAATTCTGAGCTTGATTTGGATTTTTTGCTGCTATTAGGTAAGGAATTCCAAGCTTTTGGTCCACATACTGCAATGGATTCTTGTGAGATACTTTTAGCAACATATGGAATAAAAAGTTTTTCTTTATTCCTGCTGTTTGAATTTGGGTTCGCTCTGAACAATCGGTTCAGGCTGGATGGAAGTTGCCCATTGTAGCAAGAGAACATTATGCTGCATAGTTCAAATTTGGCTAAATCCTCAACTCGTAGTAGCTTATATTCTTTGAATAAGTCATCAACTTTTTCTGGATTTCCCCTATGGAAAACTCTTCTAATAAAACGTTTGCATACACTTTGAATTTTTTTCATAATGGACGTTTGGCGATGAACATAGGTTGAGGCACAATATCGAATATGGCTTTCTATCAGAGAGTGGTATAGAGATATTAAACAAGATGTATTCAAATTGTTGGCTATTTTCGTAATAGCACCAAGAGACGACCTTGTTTTCGATAGAACCAGGGTTTGTGTGCTGTTTCCAACACAATTTATCATCAATTATTACGCCCAAAAATCGTGTCTGGTTAACCCTTTCTATATTTATTCCATTTAATTCCAGATTTTGTTGCGATGTTGGACACTTTTGCTTGTGCCGATGGAAAAGCACAAAACGGCGAAAGCGAAATTGCAACATTGGTGATTCAGAAGCTGAGATACTCAGCTTCTCAAGTCATACACATTACAGATTTCAACCTGCCGTCAGATGGTTATAAAAGCATTTGCCCATTGCTTCCGAAACAGAGATACGATATGTACAAGCGCTATATTAAGGTCGTCGACAGGTGTTGATATTTTTACGCAAAGCTCCGCCATGAAATATTCTGTTCTGGAAAGTCTATCTAGAAGTGAAATTCAAACGTGCCCCGGTTTCTGATTCATTTATGTGCACCTATTATATTCAACTTGTTCTTAAAATTGAACTACGTTTTAGTAGTAGGATTTAAATAACATGACGTTTTAGCAAATATTCAAGTTCGAAGCCCCAAGGTTTGTAATAGCAGCCTTAACTATTTCTTAGGAGTTAGAAGGCATCTAAAAATTAGGTCATACGGGGGTACATCCAAGTGCGTGACGTCTCTCATTGACGGGTATTATAAAACATTAATCTGCGCAATACCACACATAAATAAGCTATTCTATGAATGGTCTGAATGTTGAAACTTGGATATCTGCTTTAAATTATAGTTGTTTTTACATATTTAATTGGCTCGGAAATAGAAATACTTCGTAATACACAACAATTTCACAGGACCTTTTAGCTTTAACATTTAGTATTGTATATGTACCTATTGTACTGATATAACACATATAATGCCACCGAAAACTTATATTCAATTATTTAACGATCATTCTTTACTAAGAAGAGACTTTCAATTTCCAGCGAATGCCGCATTCTTCCCATTCATAGAACATGATTTCTATCTATAAAAGTTTTGTGAGAAGGTAACGAAACTACCATGAAGGAACAAACGAAGACTGGGCTTGTAATTCAAACTGTGGTTCGGAATCCTGGTTTGTCGAAAGTTGAGCTTGTATTTCGGCACCAAGGTCGCGACTTCAATTTACTAGCCCATGCGTGGCTTGATAATATTGATTGTAGTTCAGTAATATACTGAATTCAAGAATTCGGGCATAACTTTAAATTACGCAAAAAATTCAAATAAGTAAAGTCAGCCTCTCCCGTCGATTTGGTATCTTTGTACGGAGCCCCCGCAATTAAGAGAAAATGTGACAATTGAGAAAAACATCCCTGTCACGTTTAAAGTACCAAAATAGGTATTCAGTTCGGGTTAGAGATGATTTAAATTTCAAGCACAATCTGCGTTCTTAACCTGGGGTCCCTCAATTTTTTTTCCTGCTACGGCGTTGGCAGGGATATATTTTGTGACCTATCACGAGAATTTTTTTATCAGTTTGGATGAGATACTTCTAACGAATATCAGATTTTGACCCGATAAAACAAACCCGATCGAATGGGCAGATTTTAGATTACGATCAAAAAATATCTATGTGTGTTTTCCTCGGAAAGTACCATTTGACAGTGGCGGCGCGTCAATAGAGCCAACCGGGGCAATGCCCCGGTTGTTTTTTCGGTATAATAAAAAATATTCGAAAAATACCTTAATATCGGTTGCACAGACTGTCTACACTAGCCATATTCCCCCGACATGGTTCATTTTTGCTCGCAAAGCCTTCGCCGAACGTCGACGGGGCGACGCCGATTTTGCCCCGGTTGCTCATTGTATATCGTATTCTCTCTTTTATCTTCCACTCGCCGCGTTTGTTTTCTGTTTCTTTTACTAAATCATCGGGGTTAGCCCTGAAATTATGACGACACAATGCCGACGTTTCTTACAACAACGTGTTTACATATTCACGCATTCCTTCTCGTTCGTTGGTTGCTTGAAGAGTTGATAGTTTCCTCGCCTTCGTTTTTGTCGCTTGTTTCGCTATTTGAATCAGTTAGAGACCTTTAGTCTATTTGCTTTCGATTGAGCTCCTCACTTCTTTCCGGCTTCGCATTTCTTAGCCTTAGACCTCATAATAAATAAGGTTGATGCACTACTTCGCACTCCGTTTTCGCAGCTGCCTGCCGCTGGAACAAAAATTAGAGGTACAACGTCTTGGGCCTTATCAACCAAAATATTGTTCACTGGAACAATCCCATGACGGAGGAAAGCGTCGGCGTACATTTTGCGCAGAAACTTGGTATAAAAAACACGAATGGTTGTGTTACAGCGAGGACAAAAATGCACTTTTTTGTTTTTATTGCCTACTTTTTGCTACCGCCCGTGACTCACGTTGGTGTAAATTTGGTTTTAGAGATCTTAAACATCTTTCCGAGCGTGCCAGGGATCATCAATCTTCTATGGAGCATCTGGACAATGCAGTAAAATACCGAACATTCGGAAATGTTAATATTGCAGCACAGTTGGATGAAGGACGCGCGGTTTTTATTCGTCGGCACAACCAAAACGTCGAGAAAAACCGCCATGTTCTCGGTCGATTGATAGATGTTTTGAAGTTCATTGGTTGTCACGAGCTGTCCCTCCGTGGGCACGATGAACGGGCTGGCTCTTCTAATAGAGGGGTATTTTTAGATATGGTGGAATACACCGCATCCCTAGATACAGTATTGAGAGATCATCTTGATGCCGCAACTGTTTCGAAAGGGACATCTAAGGATATCCAAAATGATTTGCTCGACTCCATGTATAAAATTTATTTACAACATTTGGCTCTGGAAATTGAGAATTTCCAGTTCCTTTCGATTCAGTCTGACGAGACAACTGACATCACGTGCGTTTCCCAACTGGCTGTGATTTTTCGGTTTGTGAAAGATGGTAAACCTACCGAGAGATTTCACAGCTTTGTACCAATCGTTGATCGCACGGCTTGCGGGATATCGGCTGTACTGAAAGAAGTGTTACAGCCTAACAACGCGAAGTCAAAATTGATAGCTCAAACTTATAACGGCGCGGCAGTCATGAGTGGGTCGAAACATGGTGTTCAAGTTTATATAAAAGAAGATTTTCCTCATGCGCATTTTTTACATTGTTATGCACACCGATTTAACCTCATTATTAAAAATATGTGTCTTGATACCCCTCTCGTCCGTATATTTTTTGCAAATGTTTCGGGGTTTTCTTCATTTTTTTCCGTTTCGCCGAAGCGCTCTGACCTCTTTCGCCAGATATGTAGCCTCTTTCTCCCAGCTTGTGCACCAACAAGTTGGAACTTCCAATCACGCGTGGTGCAGGGCGTGTCCGAAATTAGGTCTGAGCTCATTGAGTGTTTCAATGGCATTCAGAGCTCTCCGGTTTGGGACGAACACTCTGTGAGGGAGGCGGCAGGTCTAAAGCGTCTGCTAGAAGATGGTGAGTTTTCATTTTTTCTCGCTTTTTTCTCCACAATATTCTATCACGTGGATGTATTATACGGCGCATTGCAGTCAAGGCTAATGGATGGAGCATCTGTGCAGTCGTGTATTTCAGACTTCTGCGATGCTGTATCTCGTATCCGGGAAACAATAAAATACGACGACACATGGAGTTCTTCTTCACGCCGCGGGCAAACAACGCAGCGTTTGATTTTGTCTGCAAAGGAATGCTGTGACATTCTGGTGAATCAAATAGGCGATCGTCTGCGCACTGAACACCTTGCTGCGTTCTCTTTGATGAACCCCAAAAATTTTTCAAAATTTGCACGTCAATTTCCCATCCATTTGTTGGCTACTGTCTCCAAATTTTACCCCATGATAAACGTGGGTAAATTGGAAAATGAATTGCGATGTATATACACCAATCAAACTTTTTTCAACATCACATCAACTTGCGCGCTCTATGGGTTCCTCATAGATAACACTCTAGTAACTACCTTTGCGGCGTCTGCAAAATTTCTGGACATCATTTTGACGACGCCTATTTCTTCCGCCGACGCAGAGCGAACATTCAGCACGCTGAAGCGTATTAAAACGTATCTCAGAAACACAATGAAGCAAGATAGATTAAATTCCTTTGCTGTTTTATCCATTCACAGAGACGTTATTTCTGGGATGCATGACTTTAATCAGCGCGTTATTGAGCATTTTGCTTCCAAGAAACCGCGGCGTGTTGCATATATGTTCAAGCAGTAGAAGTCTAGCAGCATATATATCTATGAGTGAGCGACGCATGTCCTTATCTTTGCATTACCTTTCCTTTCTTCATAGTAACGTTTTAAAACTTATTTTAGGTTTTGTCTGCTTTCCCGAAGTTTCTGTTAGTATGTCATTGTATTTATCTGGGTAAATATTGCCTTTCCTTTTGAAAGAGGTTTCAAAATAAACTATGTCTATATTTATTAATCCCTTGACTTGGACCGGTTTTAAAGACACTTTCTTATCGTTAAAAATTGTCGCTTTTGCCGATTGGTTGTTACCGATGGAATGGTTTTTATACTCATAAAATGATGGGAGAACTTACAGCGCTCATCCTGTCCCCGTAGATGGGGGTGACTTGGTCCCGCAGTAGCTTGCCCCGGTTGTCAAAATGACCACGCGCCGCCACTGCCATTTGAATATGTAAGGCAGGAGCAGGCAACCAACGCATCTTTTGAAGTTGTAACTATAAAGTTGCTACACTGCTTAGCGGTAATATTTGCCTTTTATCTTATCCTTTGATGCCACCGTAATCACATCTAATATGACGTCATACTACAAAACAGTGGTTCCCAAACCTTAATGGCTCGTGGCCACTCTCCTTCCGATGACTTTAAGCACTCATCAATTTTGAGTATTGTAACTAAACTAAAAATCTTCGGAAGACATGATGCTTATCAAGTTAATTGATTCACAACTAAAACCTGACAAATAACACGCAAAACCACAAAAACGAGGGATTGTTTACAATCATGCTTGAATATCTGTCTGGGCGGTCGCATAAATTTTAACTATTACGTCATTGCTAACTTATTGCTGATTTGTAGTTGTTACGTATAAAAACAAGTTAAACGATGCTACAAAGTTTTCGATGGTGCGTTATTCCGGCAAAGCTTAAAACCGGATAATTATCGTCTACCACACGCGTACCATGAGTTGGAAAACACTGCGTTATACCATAATAAACGTTAAAGCTATCTATATAACAGTATACCGAACATCTTTCATCCTTCCTATATAATTGTAAGGCATAATTATGCGCGGTACACCGATAGGATAATATTGGCTCCCGGCTCGAAATATATTGCGACTTATGATATTCTTGAATATTCCTGCCGCTCCCGAAATATAAAAAGCATGGGTTCTATGGCTAAATATACGTTGGAGTTCTAATATTTTCCGCAACTGATTTTTACACAACGGGCAAATAACACTGTGAAATGTAGAGGACGGCATCAAAGAAGTTATGGAGTTCGGCACGACGGATTCCTACACAAGTCCCACGGTGTGTCTAAACAAGTTCTGGTAAACATTGAGTCATTTATCTCTGATTGCCAAATCAACTTTATCGCCATTCAATTCTCGGACTTACATTGTTCCACCTATTCAGCTTGATCTCCCAAATAATCTCATTTGCAATTCACTCATGATACGGCACAACATTCTATTCCAGTATTGTTGTGAAGTTCTTTAAACAATGCCGCTTGGGCTTGCTAAATCTTTGGGAACGTGCTTGTTTCGGGTTTTTGATTGAGGGAATCCTATACGAACCAACCAGATTATACATCGCTGTGTTCGCCATTTCCATTAATTTGTGTTGGAATGCCAAATATACAAATGAAAGTTGGATCTCTTTACCGTGCTCAACGATATTTGATCCGGGGGTGCATGATTCACTCGTACAAATCCCTGATACGACCATACATAAGGCATTGATGTCATATTTGAACTTGCATGACCGTACTCAATCTCTTAAGTCGAGTTCAGGGAAGAAAATAAAAATTGAATATGATTGGCTCCAAATTATGTCTTAACTGCGAATTCTTTCCTATCGACAGAATATGCGCCATTGTGCTTATTTTACAGTTATTGTAATGGACCATGTTCTCCCCTTATTTATAATCTTATCCCTCCAAAATAGTTTTCAGTCCTTTATTTTGTTGTTACTATTTTACTGTCCGTGTACCCACCATATAACTAAAATCGTATGCCGAAAGATAGATGGATTTTATATCGATGCCTTCACAAAAATTAAACAATGCAAAGATAACTAGAATCTGTATAAAGTGACACAAACCTAAATATAAGTCCAAAACACATCTTAGCAAACAACCATAAATACCGAAGAATGATCAATATTTCTGCGTCTCACTTTGTAATCTGATTGCATGCAATTTACGGCGCTCCCGTAGTATACGTACCAAGATAGAGCACAACCTGATAACCCGAACCTGGTACACATACTATGTTCAGGTTGTGCGCCATCTTGGTTCGTATGCTACGGGAGCAATTTACTAACAACCAAAACCGATTAGCCGTTGAACATGTGAGAAGGAATGTATACAAACAATCGATAGAAGTATTTTTAAATTAAATTTGCAAGCATTATATTGAGTTCTCATAATAATATCGACTTGAGCCCTCAGATATTACGTTGAGGCATTTGAATTTTTTTTACCTCCCGATTCGTAAGGAGAAGACTTGTCCAAACTCAAATAACCTCGTTTAAACCTATCTTCTGTGATTCGTTGTTGTTTACATTTGAATTCATGTTTTGATTTATTAGTCGTGAGATATTAATTTTACCCTTTGACGTTGATTTGGTTATTGCGACGCAAAATTCGCCAAGAGAGACGTTTTCATTGCAGCTCACCGTTTTGTGATTGCGTAATTAATACAACCAAAAACTCCAGTACAGAAACTTCATTTATGACGTATTCACAACTTCGTGGTAGTTTTTTTGATAATATTGAACTGAGTCGGTATCCGCCAACGCATAATTCTGCACTCCCTTATTGCCCCAGTAGTTTTTGCCACATCAGTGGTCGACCGTAACTTTGCTCAGAGATGAATCTACTTTTTTTCCGATTAGGTGACCTTGACCTTGAAAAATTCGTCTGATTACGCTGTCTTTGAATCGACATAGTACAAGACCTTCCGCTTTATGGAATTCACATTTTCTTGAACATTTCCCTGACAGGATTGGCTTGAATTGTTCCAGGGTCTTGCTCTGAGCTGGTCACCCTAGATGTCGCTAACGAGTCAAATATATTCATAAAGTTGCCACAGACAACTCTGTTGTTAAAAGGAGCCTGTCGTTACTGCAATAGCAATTATCCCAGGTGAAGGGTGTCGAAGAAAACTAAGAGTAAAGAGCATTGAATTGAATTTTGTTCGGTTCCTGAAATATGAAATAGATGGGCGGGTGCGAAGAGAGAACTACACAAAAGACGAACGCACATGGCGAAACGATTCAGGTAAATTACCAAAACATCATACTATCATATGTGGTTAGGCATGCCACATAAAAATACTACATTGGTTCTCAAGTTCACTTTCTGACAGAGGATATGAAGTGAAAACAAGATGAGATCTATTAGGCCCTT
Organism: Styela clava; assembly: GCF_964204865.1. NCBI lineage: Eukaryota > Metazoa > Chordata > Ascidiacea > Stolidobranchia > Styelidae > Styela > Styela clava. Next base: position 2,401,722 of record NC_135258.1, read on the forward strand.
AGCTCGTGATTTATGAATTGATTTAGGCTTCAGTTTTAAAATGGACAAATGTAATTTACTGTGTTTGTTGTTTTATATTATTTACTTACTTTTATCTTCCCTGTAAATATAAATTTACATAACTCGCTTCTCTCTTTGGAATTATTAATAGTATTGTCAAGGCATAAGCAAGACCAGTAGGAATGGTGATTTCGTGCAAAAGTAGAAATTTCAATTCATGACATGCAACCAAAATGAATTCATTTTCACTCGTATCTATGTCTGTATGTATACAGAATTATTCAACCAACATGAACAGTCATGCAATAAATTTTTACTAAGGCCTAATTTTTACTAAGGTCATGCAATAAATTTTTACTAAGGCCTAATATAACTGTGATGTGAAATAAGAGTAAATCAAGAAACATTTTATGTTGAGCATGTTGTATGCACCCCTGTGGTTAGATACGAGTATAATATTTGATAAGTTTTTAAATAAATTTTTAATATAAATATATACATAGATGATTTTGACAAAGCAAATTATTTTAAGGTACAATTATCTTTGCACGTAAATAAAGAGTATTAAATTCATCCAAACAGGGATGTTATGTACCTCTGTGATTACATAAAAATATATCATCTTAACCAGTGGTCGGCAACCTTTTTCAAGTGACGGACCGGTAAAGCTTGACCAAACTTTTGGCGGACCAGCTTTATACAAACGAACTAAGCCTATGCAATAAATTATACGCATTAGGAAATTTATGTTGACAATATACTAAAAACGACGGTGATGCTATTTAATGTGATGTCTGTATTTGTTTGATGGCCATTAACTGTCCCCATATTCGAGATATGGTCGACATTGACACACGTACCGTGTTTCTTACTTCCAGCCTATTTCGTTTTTGTAGTTATCAATATTGAAAACCAGGCCTCACATCAAGATTTCGGGAAAGTTAACAGATCTTAGTCGGACTGATGAGAGACATTCTTATACGGGCGTAGAGAAAACAAATGACCCAGCATTATTGCGACATACTGACATGGCAATTGTTTATGAAATCAGACATGTTGCTCAATAAGGTTATGCAGTGGTCGGCAAACTTCATGGACTTGCGGGCCAAATATAAACATTTCTGGTAGCGCGCGGTCGCAATATTTCCGCCTTCGAACAATCGCTACCATAATTAAACTTCAAATTATGGCGCATTCGCATTGCTACCCTTTTATTGCTGTGTTGGAAGCCTGTCCCAATGAGATGTATATGTGGCGTTTTTTTATTCTCCAGCAATACATTGTTTTTATGTACTTATAATCAATGAGAAAGATGTTTTTATGGCAACTCGTCGTCCAAATGATGATCTGACAAGCGAGTACGAAACTTATGTAAGTGTAATGCATTTTAGATAAAGCTGCTCAAGGCCATTTTTCTTCCGAACGTGCACATTACACATTTGGCACTGTCGCACAGATGAGCTGTGGCGCAGTCCTGGGTCTCGGGGTCGAATTTTCGACGACTCGTTTCGTAACGAGTTTGACATTGAAACCCTTAACAACTGTGATGCTGACTGGGCATATCGAGCAAACCGGTTTTGGAATGCACAAGAAAAAAAAATTTTTTTTCGTTCAAGCACTTTGGAATGCTCGACCCGCGTCGCTCCGCGAACGACATACAACTGACGCTACTTGTTACATAAGAAGCGCCGTACAGCAGCACTTGTCACCACATAAATCCGTGTAGAGACAATGATAAATTTGGGATTAATTTTTGTTTTATTTATTAAATGTCGGGTCGTTCAAGGGCCGCAACAAATTAGCTCGCAAGCCGCATTTTTTCCGACCCCTGGTGTTGTCTTTGTCTGGTTTACTGTTGGGTGCTGTTTTTTAGTCGTATGGTTTGTGGTTAGATTGCTGAGGTTTTATTACGGCCTTGTCCGTTTTTGTGTCACCTCTCTGCGGACCGGCAGTAACCTTTCCGCGGACCGGCGATGGGCCGCGGCCCGGTGGTTGCCGACCACTGATCTTAACGATATCTTTTACTTAAACTGAAAAAATTCTTAAAATTTATGTTGTGACTGCTAATCTTCAGGGATGTGCAACCTGCGGTGCGCAGGCCAAATGCAGCCCACAAGAAAAAATTTTGCGACCCGCGGATGAGTGTCAACTTCGCATGGTGTGCCAGCCGTGAAACCGGTTTTTAATTTAGTTTAATCTGATACGTGCAAAGCCTATATCTGAGTCAAATTTATTATCTATGCCTATGACATTACAATGCCCTAAGACAGTAACAGCTAATAACTAAAATTTTTGTGCCTGCAACTGCTAGAAAGTCTATGATGAATAAAGGTGCGGCCCGCAGTTACACCAAGGTATTTGTATCTGTCCTTCTGTATTAAAGGTTGCATACTGCTGTTCTACATTAAGCTTGTCATCACATTTCGTTTCTTGAATTGCAATAAATTGTCATGGTTATGTTTTTTTTTTTGTGTACTACCTATAGCTAGACAATGCATTTTTGATTCAAGATTTTGCAGGCAGTTTTACTTTGAAATATCTGTTTTTAATTAGGTATGATACAGTATAGAATAACCACAATTTTTTAAAAATATAGATTTTTAACATATCAAATATCGCTTTTAAATAGGGCTTAGGCCTCTTGACTGATAATTTATTGTTTTAGCATAACATATCTGTCTTTATCACTAGTTTGTTAGTAGACAAGTCGTGTGTAACTTACATCTGTTAACGCCTGATGCTGATTTATTCAGGTACAATATTACTGTCTATGCCATGGTGGTTTGAAAATTTGCATAGACGTTTTCATTGGAAGTTAACTTAAGTGTTCATTTCGATTTTCCAATACAACAAAACAATACATGACGAAAGAAACAAATGTAAGGAAAATCAGGAAAGTTTAAACGTTTTGTGATTGCTTCAATACAACCAAACACTCCAGTCCAAAAACCTCTTTTTTGACAAATTCACAACTTCATTGTATTTTTCTGATATTGAACTGAATTGCGACAGTCTGTATTTCCAATGCGTACTTCTACGTTCTAATTTGTTATCGTCTCGGTAGCTTTGGGCAAATCAGTGGTCGCCCCTAACGTTGTACAGAGATGATTCTCCTTTATTTCCGATTACGTGCGCGTGACCTTACCCTCGGAAAATTTGCCCAATTTGCGCTATCTTTGAATCGGCATATTACAAGACCTGCCATTAAGTGGAATTCACATTTTCTCCAATTTTTCCCTGACAGGAGTAACTTGAATTGTTCTAGTGCCTTGCTTTGAGCTAGTTCCTCTAGATGTCGCTAACGAGTCAAAAAATCGGAAAGTTGCCACAGACAACACTAGGATGCTGTTAAGGGTTTTGTTCGTGGTTATTAACTGCGTTTAACAATTATCGCAGGGAGGGGTGTCCAAGAAAACTAAGAGTAAAGAGCATTGAATTGAATCATGTTCAGTTAGTTTTAAAGATGAAATAGATAGGCGGATACAATAAAGAGAACAACACAGAAGACGAACACACAGTGCGAAAAAAATCAGGTTAGTTATCAAAACATCGAATGAGGTTTATACATGTCACATAAAAGTACTACATTGGTTCTCAAGTTCGCCTTCTGACATGGGATACTGAGATAGGAAAAACAAGATGATGATACTCGCTATTAGGGCCTCAGCTCGAGATTTATGAATTGATTTAGGCTTAAGTTTTAAAATGGACAAATGGAATTTACTGTGTTTGTTGTTTCATATTTCTTATTTTCTTCTATCTTTTCTGTAATTATAAATCGTAACTCGTTCCTCTCTTTCAATTTTCCATTAGTATTGGCGATGCAGAATCAAGGTCAGTAGGAATGGTGACTTTGTGCAAAAGTAGTATTTTCAATTCATGACATGCAACCAAAATGAATTAAATTTTAATCATATCTAGGTATGTATTTATACAGAATTATTTTATCCTGTGTATATCTGAATATGTCATGATAAGTATTTAGTCCATGCAATTAGAAAGGCTTTAACTGTGATGTGAAAAGAGAGTAAACCAAGAAACATTTTATGTTGAGCTTGTTGTATGCACCCCTGTGGTTAGATACGAGTATAATATTTGATAAGTTTTTAAATAAATTTTTAATATAAATATATACATAGATGATTTTGACAAAAAGCAAATTATTTGAAGGTACAATTATTTTTGCACGTAAATAAAGAGTATTAAATTCATCCAAACAGGGATGTTATGTACCTCTGTGATTACATAAAAATATATCATCTTAACGATATCTTTTACTTAAACTGAAAAAATTCTTAAAATTTATGTTGTGACTGCTAATCTTCAGGGATGTGCAACCTGCGGTGCGCAGGCCAAATGCAGCCCACAAGAAAAAATTTTGCGACCCGCGGATGAGTGTCAACTTTGCATGGTCTGCGGACTGTGAAACCGGTTTTTAATTTAGTTTAATCTGATACGTGCAAAGCCTATATCTGAGTCAAATTTATTATCTATGCCTATGACATTACAATGCCCTAACACAGTAACAGCTAATAACTAAAATTTTTGTGCCTGCAACTGCTAGAAAGTCTATGATGAATAAAGGTGCGGCCCGCGGTTTCACCCAGTTATTTGTATCTGGCCCTCCTGTATTAAAGGTTGCATACTGCTGTTCTACATTAAGCTTGTCATCACATTTCGTTTCTTGAATTGCATTTAATTGCCATGGTTATGTTTTTTTTTTTTTGTGTACTACCTATAGCTAGACAATGCATTTTTGATTCAAGATTTTGCAGGCAGTTTTACTTTGAAATATCTGTTTTTAATTAGGTATGATACAGTATAGAATAACCACAATTTTGTAAAAATAAAGATTTTTAATATATCAAATATCGCTTTTAAATAGGGCTTAGGCCTTGAAAAATCTTGACTGATAATTTATTGTTTTAGCATAACATATCTGTCTTTTTCACTAGTTTGTTAGTAGACAAGTCGTGTGTAACTTACATCTGTTAACGTCTAATGCTGATTTATTCAGGCCCAATATTACTGTCTATGTTATGGTGGTCCGAACCCAGGCCCGCATGTGGCTGGCAGCTTCATTATCTGTGGCCCATGTCGCATTTGCCAGAGGGTAATCAAAAAATCGCATTTGGTGTTGTTTCATCATAAAGTAACCAGAAAAATCTTTTGGCATATTGTTACATCACTAATGTTAATCTACTGAATTTACTAGTGTTATAGCTAACTGAGGCAACCACCATATGTGAATAGTATGCTTAGCTAAATTGTCAACTGGCTTTCTATCTTTTCGATCAGAAATATATGCTAACAATGAAGTTATCATAGCAAACTATAAAAAATCAGATAGGGAAGCTAAAAGCCTAGGTGGCTATGCTTGATATCTAAATATTAATGTTATGAACGAACAATATGATTTTTGCCACCAGCTTAAACAGCATTAAATGAAATGCTGCCGTGCCGCCTGCCTATATGTCAGAAAGTTTAATAAAAATTACCCTCCAATGCCTCAAGTTTGGTAATCAATCAATCTGCAGTTATTTGTAAGGTATATTGTAAACATGAGTTTGAAAAGAAAGTTGACGAATTTATTCAGATTTTCAACTGGATGTGAGAGGGATATTACCACAATGCTTGTTTGATATGTCAGCAAGTTTTGTCGATGACAACTTAATCGTTTTTAGAATCTTGTGAGCAATGCAGATTATCCAAAGTTAAGAGATTTTGCTTTGAGAGCCTCTACTGTTCGAAAGCATTCACATTTGCGAAAGCATTTTCTCCGCTAGGAATAGTTTAAAATCTTACACCAAATGTAGATATAGAAAGACTTTGCTTGATTTAGTGGGTTTTTGTGATTTTCATGTTTTAGCTTGATATATGACGAATACTGATCAATGTGTTTGCATAATAAAAGTATTTGTTATGTATTGCATTGTTTACATATTCTTTGCACTATTGTGGCCCATGAACAATGCAAAAATAATTTTGCGGCCCCCGAAGCCGATCACGTTGGACCAACCTGGTAGATAGCAATTGATTTGAGCATAAAAAATTATTCGGGTCTAGATCAATGGTTATCAAACGGTGGGGCAAGACTCAAATGAGGGGGCATAGACAAATTTTTGAGGGGGCGGGAAGCTAATTTAGAATTAAAATATTTGTTAAATTTGATCTTGTTCGCCTTATTTGTTTCAAAACTTTTCATTTATTTCTTCCATTTACGTCCCATTCAAATATTCGCAACATGTTTTTTGAAAAAAACATACTTTCGCCTCACTATCTGTTATTTATAGCTTATTGTTAGCTAGTTATTTTTGAGGTGGGGCGCGAGACTAGACAAATTCTAAAAAGGGGGCTTGGCTTAAAATGCTTAAGAACCACTGGTCTAGATTGTCAAGGAAAGTCTTTAAACAAATTATCTGGTTGCTCATCAAACTCTTCGATGCCAGAATAAACGAATAATATTTTGATTTTTGTCCAACATTCATGATCATCACTAGAAATAACCAGTCATATTTAAATTTACCACTATTTAGAAATACTAATCCATTCTAATGATTTTATGTACTATGTGTAGACGTAGTATTCTAATAGAAGTAAATCATAGATGGGCCAAACTTAATAATACAAAGCAGTGATAATCAAAATACTCAGATGAGACTGGTAACTTCCTTGAGTTTCAGGTCCCAGTCTTGAGTTAGATCTGAGTATTTAGGGTTGACAGCTGTTAATTGCATTAGTCAACAATGTTGTCAAAGTCAGAAACAATGTCTGCAAGTCTAAGATGTTAGGCCATAATTTTAGGTACAAATACTACAGGCTAGTACCTGAACTCGTAATGGAACTAAAATTAGGAAAATTGAAATAATATTATGGCCTGTATATTATGAATAGTCATTGTTTCCTCAACATGCTTTCCACCTTTGTAGTTCACATTTGTGGTTTATTACTTGCCAATATTATGTTCTCTTTGCATCTCAAAATAAATTTAATATGTCTTTTTTTACACACAATTGATTTGTTATATTAGTAGTTCCACTGCTGCTGCAGGAAATTCCCCTAGTAGTCAACATCGTTATGCTATGTCACACGTACGTCTGCAATTTCCTTGTTGTGGGCGTGCTCGTTGGAGCATGACGTTGAGTTGATCTAGTAAGTCAATACTTTATTTACTGAATCTTCTGTTCTCACGTACTTTTTAGTTCCCAAATTGTTTTTAATTATTTATGCTGATTTACTTCTGTATTGTTTGGCTTAATCTGCTTCTATAATGGTGACCCCTCGCGACCCCTCGTCCATTGCAGTTCAAATATTGTACTTTTTTCTTTCAATGAATTTATTTAATTTCTACCATTTGTTTAAATGTACAATGTTTTTGCACGACGAAAAATAAATATCTGAATCTGAATATTTAGGTGTACCAAGCGAAAAAAGGTTGGGAAGCTTCACAGTAGGGCATAATGTCCAAACATAACCCAACCTCTGATACAGTAGCATAATATGCTCATCATATTATGATAAAATTTATGTTTGAATACCTTATTTTTTGCTACAACAACCCACTCTCAAATATAAATTTCAAGTCGAAAATTGTGAGAAAAGGGAAGTTCATCCTATAATCCATTAGATTGTGGTTCTCAAACTGGTGGTAACAACTAAATTCATTTTTAAGGAGTAAATTTATTGTTCACCAATATTCATGTACATACCCGGTCACACTCATAGTCGCGGTATGTGTAAAAATAAACTACTGGCTGACTGACTACAAAAATGACAACAGTAATCGAAGCATGAATTTTGCTGTATAATGTATGATGAATCACTCTTTGAGTCATATGTTAACACAGCGTGATACCGTTAGGCTAATCAGCTTTGTGCTACCCAATATTTTAAATACTGCGAATACGTTTGGCATTGAACCTAACATTCAAGGACTTGTTAATTGAAGCGCAGAAAAAAATACACTCATCTCAATCATCACATTGATAATAATATTTGTCTTATGCTTTGTTTTATTTAAATATGTAGGCCTAATTTTTTTTTAATAATCCACTATAGTAAAGGCCAATGTTACTGTATATGTCCCTATAGATCACTGATGTCTTGAAATAAAAGTATTTGGTTCGCATATTCAACCTTCAACTCCTGTAAATATAATAAAATTTTTGATTTTTGTCCAAATTTTGTCCAAAAATTGTCCAAAATACTTGATCAGGATTCAAACGTACCAATCCTGTTAGTGTTCAAATCTTCTAGGATTTAATTGAATTTTCTGAAATAACTATATCTGGCATGGACAGTGTTATCATAGATGGGCCAAATTTGATAAATAAAATACTAAATTCAACTATACAAAATGTGTTGGTATGTAGCCCATTTCAATTTAATCTGAACAACACATGGAATGAGAATTTCACAATTTCAGTTCATTCACAAAATGTCAAATAAAAGAAACTCAAAGCAAGTTTGAAGTCAGCGTCAACCATTTTACATCAACAAAATTTTTTTACCATCAAGCAACATATTAGATAGTATTGTGTAATATATAGCGAAAGAGTGGTTTTCACTAGCTTGTTATTCCAAGACGTACCAGTCAATATGAGCACTTCAAATGCATTGCAACAAATGTTAGTGTTTTATCATAAATTGTGTAATAATAAACGTTAGTCTACTCTAGTTCTATACCTGCATAGGCAGATTTAATATTATTTGGCCAGACATGAACAACACTAAAACATGGATTGACATCAATATCTCATACTTGGTATATGCCAACTACTGTATCCATTATGGAATGTCTTCACCCTTTAGAGTCTCAAAAGAGTTTGCCTTTTTCTTGCTTGTGCTCACGTTTGAACGTTTTGCCCTAAACTACTGGCTGACTGACTACATTAATCGAAGCGTGAATGTTGCTGTAGAATGTTGTTGAGTCGCTATTTGAGTCATGTGTAAACACAGGCGATATCATAAAGCTAGTCAGCTCAGTGCTAACCAATATTTTAAATATTGCAAATACGTCTGGCATTGAACCTGACATTCAAAGCCTTGTTAAAGTGCATTAAAAAGAATACACTCATCTCAGTCATCACATTAAAAATAATATTTGTATAAGGATTTGTTTTATTTGAATGTGTGAAATTTTTTTTAATAATCTACCATAGTTAAGGCCAACGTTACTGTACATGTTCCTTATAGGTCACTAATGTCTTGAAATAAAAGTATTTGGTTCACATATTCAACCTTCAACTCCAGAAATATTAAGAATGAAATTTTTGATTTTTATCCAATTTTTGTGAACATCTATATTACCAGCCATACTTGAACCATACTCAAACATACTAATCCTGTTAGTGTTCAAATCTTCTGGGATTCAATTGAATTGTCTGAAATACATGAATCTGGAATGAACAGTGTTAGGATAGGATTTACATATTTATCCAGGGGGAGAGGAAAGTCAATAAGACGGCTTGACCATATGACAAACCACGGCCTCTAGTCCAATTACCATTCCATGTCGGGTATGGGATCAGTTAGTAATTTGTTTTCGAAGCCGTAACTGACCAGCCGTATCGTGAACCACCCTACAGCGACGAGTCCAACAATCCTCTCGCACATAACCATCCCCACATGGGATTCGAATCTGCGAACCAACGCAGAGTAATCAGAGGTGCGGTGGCGAGCATATTCCTAACGTTTAGCAGGGCGAGCCACACCGCTGCGCCGTTATAATAGAAGTAAATCATAGATAGGCCACTCTTGATAAATTAAATACTCAACTCAACAAACCGAATGTGTTGATATGTTGACCTTTTTCAATTTATTCCGAACATGACATGAAATGAAAATTTCACATTTTCAGTCTCATTACAAAATGTCATGTAAATGAAACTCAAACCAAATTTTAAGCCAGCGTCAGCATTCTTACATGAACGAAAAATGTTTTTACCGTCATCCAGGCAACATATTAGATAGTGTTGTGTAATATAGAGCAAAGTAGTTTTTTTCACTAGCTTTTTATAGCAAGACGTACCAGTCAATATGAGCACTTTAAATGCATTGCGTACAAATGTTAGTGTCTTATCATAAATTGTGTAATAATAAACGTTAGTCTACTCTAGTTTTATACAGGCATAGATGGCAGATTTAATTTTCTTTGGCCAGACAGGAAAAACACTAAAACATGGATTAACATCAATGTCTCATACTTGGTATATGCCAACTACAATCTCAAAAGAGTTTGCCTTTCTCTTGCTTGTGCTAATGCGGTTTGAACGTTTTGCTCTTAAACTACTGGCTGACTGACTACAGTAATCGAAGCGAGAATTTTGATGTATAATTTTGATAAGTTGCTCCTTAAGTCATGTGTTAACACAACGTGATATCATAAAGCTAGTCAGCTCAGTGCTAACCAATATTTCAAATATTGCAAATATGTCTGGCATTGAACCTGACATTTAAGGCTTTGTTAAAGCGCATTAAAAAGAATTCACTCATCTAATTGAAATCACATTGAAAATAATATTTGTATTACGCTTTGTTTTATTTGAATATGTAGGGCTAATTTTATTTTTAATAATCTCCTATAGTTAGGGCCAATGTTACTGTATATGGCCTTATCGGTCACTGATGTTTTAAAATAAAAGTATTTGGTTCGCATATTCAACCTTCAACTCCAGAAATATTGAAAATAAAATTTTTGATTTTCGTCCAACTTTTGTGATCATCTACACCAGATATAACCAGCCATACTTGAACAATATCCAAACATAGTAATTGTGTTGGTGTTCAAATCTTTTAGAATTCAATTGAATTTCATAAATCTGGCATGGACAGTGTTATAATAGCTGTAAATCATAGATGGGCGAAATTTGATAAATGAAATACTCAACGCAACTATACCGAATGTGTTGATATATAGCGCATTTCAATTTAATCTGAACATGGCATGCAATGAGAATTTCACATTTTCGGTTTATTTAAGAAATATCACATGAATAGAACTCAAAACGAGTTTAAGCCAGCGTCAACATTCTTACATAAACGAAAAATGTTTTTACCATCATCCAGGCAACAGTTTCGCGTAATATAGAGTAAAGTATTTGTTTTATGGGCTTGTCATAGCAAGGAATTGGCAATTCAAAATACCGAATCCGAATGATTCGAAATATAGAGTATTCAAATCCAAAAGCACCCGATAACAGGTTTCGGTTTTCGCATGTTTGGCGCCGAGCATTAATTTTTGGATTTCGTTTTTCAAATTTATTATTATCCAAAGACGGGCATTCTTTCTCGCGCTGAAATGCTATTTGAAATGCTACGCGTGACTTGTGTTTTCTCTCAAAGAACCCGTTAAAGCGACATACATTAGACAAGGTAATATCACTCGACATATTCAGAATTATAGGAAGACGGCGATAAACAACACACGGCGAAGACTTGTTATTGCACAATTTTTATGTTTTCCACCTTTACAATCTAGTTAACATATAATAGTTATTGGTGTCGACTTACTGGCGATATGCCCGATTACCATGTTTTATTTTACATTAATTGAAAGATTTTTCACGGCCTATGATTTATTTTGCAAAAAATGATGTAAACCGGAAGCCAGGCGTTAAATGTTATAATTTGTTTGCGATAAATTTCGATCAAATATTATTTGTGCATAACTTGAATACTTATATGACATCTTTCTCCGAAAGTACAAAGTCTTCGAGAAAACAAAAGTTATACAAAACAAAAGTTAGTCGCGAAACAAGGCACAATTATTTTGCATTCCCAGAAGATTGCATATTTTTCAAAACCAAGTCGGCGATCCTATCGTCCAAGATTGAGACACGTTTGGTCGGGCATCTGTGGTATTTAGTCGATGATAAATCAGAAGATTACCGTATTAGGGAAAGACAGACCAGGCCTAACTATTGCGAGGTATTACGCGAACACGTAGTGAGTAGCGCCAGTCTGGGTAGATACCGTATTTCTCCGAAAATAAGACAGGGTATTATTTTAATTTTATTTCGAAAAATAACACGAGGGGTTATTCTTGCGGGATATATTTCAATATCATTTATCAAAAACAAAATCGCAAAGTAGAGAATTACGAGATTTACAAATATACAAAATATGAAAATCGATATCCACTTACTTATAAATAACACATTTTTATTTAAAAAAAACTTCCTCAGGTCGTTGAACATTTTCCTCTCTCACACGTTTTAGATTAATAATTCGAAACGTGTAAGAAAGATTTCTTGCTATCGGTTCGGTCAAAAAAATTAATTCGCTTTATCGACTAGGTCTTATTTTGAAGGGAGGGCTTTTATTAAAAATCATTCTTAACATTCAGGCTGATACTCAGGCTTATTTTCAGGAAAACACTGCATATTCCGATAAGAAGTTAGGAACAGAAAATCAAGATTTTGCTATGGAAAATTAATCTTTCGATGTTATTGAATACAAAATCACGATTACGGCAACATTTTTTTACGAGTCTTGCTCGCACAGAATAAAACGTCGGCCCATAATTGATAATATTTGATACTGGGTAAATTTAATAATTTACACAATAATTAACGTGTTACCTACGAAGTGCAGTAATTATTTAACAAATAGTATTGTAACAATTATTTAAAGATGCTTCACATTTAGTTTTTGTATCTTGCCAGTTTACTATTGAAATACAAAATACACGTTTTAAGAAACGCCCGTGTTGTGACTTGTGAGAGACGCTCAAACGTCGACGGGTCGATAGAGATAAAGTGATTTTGGGGATCATCGCTTTCGGTGTGTGTGCCAATGCGTTCAGGCATACATACACACACACGTAGTATGATATAGTTCAACGTATTTCCGCTCCTAGAGCTGTTTTTGTTTATACAACTACATTCCAGAGGGAGTGCATGGCCACATACCTTTGTATAACGAATATTATTTTACGAAAAAAGGGAGTGTTGTTTCTACGCTTGGATAAACATAGGTTGTACTACGGATTGCCTAATATCAGTTTTAAGTAAGCCATGGTTTTCAAATAAAATGAATAATTTAGCTCAAGCACAAAACGCGGTTGGCGATGTACAGAGTGGAATCGTGTCAATCGGTCATTAATTTCGGCCGATGTGCTAATTATAATCTCGACGTCAAAAATGACCAAATTCCTCTGCTTTTCAGCAAATCGTCATAGACATATATTATTTGCTTATTAACCATCTTTGATGTAAATCGCAGAGATGGCGAATACCGAATAATTCACTATTTCGAATACATTCGAAATTAATATTTTCGAATATGAAATTTCGAATACATTCGAAAGTAAAACCAAATAAAAAAAGCTTATCTAAGTGTATGAAGGGATTTGCATACAATAAACAATGGAATAACTGTTATTTACAAGCTGGCTACCAGAAAATTTATATCCGCCGATCGCCGTGATATTTTATAGTACTTTGCCTTTTTTATTTACATTAGTACGAAAATACGAATCAAAATTAATCAAAATCGGTTTACCATACATTTTATGTCCGCAGATTGCCGTGATATTTTATAGTAGTATGCCTTTCTTATTTTCGTTCGTACAAAAATACTAATCGAAAATTAATTATACTCGGGCAGTTTACCACACATTTTATGTCCGCAGATTGCCGCGATATTTTAGAGTTGTGATTCTTGTGAATGCTTTTATTTTTTCGTAAGATGACGCAACCATGAGTTACACTGAACAGAATTAAATCAAAATACGGTAAGGCATTTTGAATGCTGGTATCCTTCATGGATTTGAATATTATGTCGCAACAAAAAATCATCATAGCAAAATTGTTTGCCAAAAAGCGGGAAGTAGAATAAATTATTTTTCTGTGGGTACGAAAATACAAATCAAAAGAGATCACATAAATTTTGAAATATTCAAGGCAAAAAAAATATCGGTAAAATTCTCATATTTTATTGTCTTGAAAAATAATGCCTGTTTGTGTTTGTTGGTAACACATAGTATAGGATTCGGTATTCTAGATTCATTCAAGTATTCTTGAATAGTAAATTATTCTACATTGCCCATTTGTGGTTTGTGGAAGAAGTCTCAAATTGTAAATTGATTACATGAAAGACCTTGTGATGGTGGGAGTGTAAGGCGTGTTATGGTTGAATATGACATTTTAATTTTTGACTTAGACATACCTCAACCTTTTTTGTTTTTGTAAATTTATTTATCTCAAATTATTAAAAATTGTGCTTCTTTGTTCAACAGATATTATATCGTTAACATACTTTGAATAGTTTTCAGTGGCATATTCTCCATGTTATGATTACATTTTAAATGATTTTCTTGAAAAATGGCTGATCAAGACCAACCACAAGAGGGAGCTAACGTTGTGAACATTCAAGGTGAGGCTCAGTAGAATTTATTAGATAATTTTGCATTTTTAGAACAAGATTGTAATTGAAAACCTGAAGTGATGTTTACATTTCATATCAAGTCAGGTGTTTAATAAATTACTAGTTGACTAGTGTCAGTATTTCTCAATGTCTATGTCTGAACCTTTCCGAATATTAGTTTGCCAATTTTTGTTTGAATCATAAATCTTTTGTTTTCATTTTTGAACGAAATTGAAAACCCTTGTTTTATTGAATGCAATCTATCATATGTAGTTCATTCATGAACGATGTTGAACCTTTTTTTCAGATGCACAAATCAATGAACTGCATGCAGCCAATGTGAATCGGCTTCATGCTCAGGCAGACATAGTTCAAGTGGGTGACATTCAGCAAGCTCATGCAGAGTTCATTCATGCAGACAATGTTCAGAACCTCCATGTGCACTATGACAATAATGGTATGTTTTTTAAAACTGTTGTTATTTTCTAACAAGCAATGTTTTTCTTTTTAATCCATAAATAACTGTTTTATTTTGAATAAATTATTTATCCTGAAAGTATTTTTTTCTCAAAGTTTAGAGTAAAATTTGAATGTAAACTTTCAAAACACCCCTTGTTTTGGAAACATGTGAGGTTTTCACATAGTTACCTGACAAAACCTCGGGTTCAAAGAAATGACACCTTAGTTGTGCTTGTGCATGAAGCTTGACTGAGGTATTTGGATGCCTCAATAGGAACATGTTCAGGTCGGCTTTTATGTGGTAATCTATATTTTAGTGTAGTATTTCCAACTTTATTACATCATAAACTGGTAACATTTGGAAAAATATTCTCTTGTACCTGCAAAAAATATTGAAATGGATGAAACATATGATAATCATTACGGTAATTATGCCAATTAGCATTATAGGAAATCCCAACAACTTTCCAATTGTCAAGTCTTATGGCTGATTACTTGAAAACTAAAAAAGTCGCCATTAACGCGTGCAATTGCCTTCTGCTAAAATCGCTGATAGTTTTCATCAACGTCTCGTATTATTTAGGCCATAAATGCCCTTAAATTGGTGTTTATGGTGTTTATTCTTTCTAAATCACAAATTTGTGACACGATAAACATGATAATTATTTTAATTTTGTACTTGCACGGAATTGTGGAAACTGATAAGCGTGCAATTGCCTTCTGCTAAAATCGTCGATCGTTTTCATCAGCGTGTTATTTAGGCCGTAAACGGCTTTACGTTGGTGTTTATTCTTTCTAAATCACAAATTTGTGCCACGATAAACATGATAATTATTTTAATTTTGTACTTGCACGGAATTGTGTCAACTGATAGACGTGCAATTGCCTTCTGCTAAAATCGCCCATCGTTTTCATCAGCCTGTTATTTAGGCCGTAAACGGCTTTACGTTGGTGTTTATTCTCTCTAAATCACAAATTTGTGCCACTGTAACAATGATAGTTAATTAATTTTTGTACTCGCACGGAATTGTGAAAACTGAAAAAGCGTGCAATTGCCTTCTGCTAAAATCGCCGATTGTTTTCATCAGGGCCAAAAACGCCTATACGTTGGTGTTTATTCTCTCTAAGTCTAAATCACAAATTTGTGCCACGATAAAGATGATAATTATTTTAAATTTGTACTTGCACGGATTTGTGAATTCGGTGAGAGTTATTATAGGTTCATCGGCGGCGAGGTTCTAAAGAAAAAAGAAGGAGTAAATCCGCCATCTAAATTTTTTGATTGAAAATCGGCAATATAAAATACTGAAAATAAAACCGCAAACAATATAAGTTTTGTTGAGTCCCATGACAGTCTAAAAACGCTTTTCTAGGCATAGAAAATCGCAAAATTTTGTGTGCCTATTGCACACATTATGTTTGCTCGCCGTTTAGGAACATACCGTCACTAAAATCGAAACACCGTTAATTGTGGGCGGGGTTTGCCTTTTTGTTCATTACTTTTATATTGTTTTCTAGAATTTTCGTATTATCATTAAACAAAACGTGATTTTTTTTCCCGGTTTGTGATGATATATAAGAAATTAATCAGAAAAATATCGATCATTGTTTATTGTACTGAAATAAATTTTACTCCATGAGAATTTACAGCAGATTTTCCGAAAGGTTTTATCTTTAAAAATAATTGGAGTGACAGCATTGCAATTTAAACGAAGTCAGTGTTACAAGTACATCTCAAATTTGTGGAATTCGCAAAATAGAAAAAAAAAAAGGATCAAAACAATATATAATCGAGCAGTACCACACATTTTTTTGTCCGCGGAATTCCGTGGTGTTTTGAAGAGGCTTTTGTTTCGTCGACGCAACCGCAGGTTAAATTGAACACAATTAAATTAATAAAGCAGGACCTTTTGAATATGCCCTTATCGGTCATGGATTGATTACTTTGCACAAGAGAAAAATCATTTTTCGTTGAAAAAGTCGGCTTTTTTAAGTGGCGTAATCGTGGCGACTGTTCGGCATGGATTTCGATGCGGTATTTGTATTTTTGATTTACTGGTATATTTTATATCTATTTTCATTGTATGAAGTAAAATTGTACTAAACGTGATTTTATACCAGATATCAAGATTTTACTAACGGCGATAACGAGGTCGCAAGATTCAAAAGTACGTATCAAAATTAAATACATCAGGCAGCTTCTCTCATATTTTTATGTCCACAGATCGCTGTGATATTTTACTGCAGTAAGTTTCTATTTTGACGTAAGAAGTCGCAACCGCGACTTACGTTGGACACAATTAAATCAAAATATAAGGACGTTTTAGAATCTCATAGTTGTCATGAATTGAATATTTTACGCGACAGAAGTTGAAAAGGCGGCTTTAGTAACGAGCGCGTGATCGTGGTGATTGTTACAGACGGCACTGGAAATTACCGATTTTGAACCCCCCCCCCCCTTTTTGAAAATCCTGGCTGCGCGCCTGATCATTAGCATTTACTTTTCATCGTTGGGTCCCCCCAAGTCAAGTCATAAAAAAGTCCCAGTAATCTGACACCATGTGGTTACACATGACAAACAGTTAACAATTTTGAATTTACAGTCGTACTATGAGCGTTTGTTTGTTTAAAGTTCAGTTCCATTTTATTTGACACCAAACACCCATCTGTGGTGATAATTATACAGTCTTGTATTCTTGAATTATTATTTAAAATACAAAATCGAAATTGTGTACGTACACTTATCAACCACCAAATTTTACCAACTTCACAAAATTGATAAAAAACCTTTAAATTGGACCAATCTCATGCCCCTCACTGGTAAACCACATTTATTTTTTGTTTTAGCCGTTTAGACAAAAACTATGGCCATGAAAACTGATCTACTATTCAAATTAAGCATTCGACTTCGACTCTGGACCAGAAGCAGAATATTTTCAACTTTAGTTTCAATATAAGCTTACAAAACTTACCCTAATCATTTTTAGCTCTGCACCCTCAAGCTGCACCACAACTTCAAGTACAAGCTGATGAAGCTTCTCCCAGAACTATGCAAGAAGAAATGCCATCGACTTCAGGTATGAATCACGAATCATGTCAAGTATTTTTATTATGAATAAATATAAAGCCAAATTACAGGCATTCATTCAGAAGTCATGAATATAAATGATTTGAACTTTTGTTGTGTAGGAGACTGCTTTTGAAACTCAGTTTAATCAGTCATGGATGTTCTTATGAACTTTTTGAAAAGACTAATATTTCTTTATCCTGTATACGCCCACTATGACTATTATGTAAATGACAGGACAGGGGTAGAGGAAAGTCAATAAAACAACTCGATCATATGACAACCATGGTCTCTCGTCTGGTTACCAGTCCATGCCGGTTATGGGGTTAGTTAGCCAGTTATTTGTTTCATCAAGTCCATGCTTCCCAAAACAAACAACTGGCTAACTAATCCCATACCTAGGGTTACGATATTTTTGTGACTTCAAATCGGGACGCCACGAAAGACAACGACCCCTTAGCTGTGATTTTATAGCTTCACATTTTCCGATTTTACTACATAGGCCTACATTCCTACATTTAAAGCTGTCTCGGCTGTCTTTATTGACCATATTGTTATCGAAATTTCACACGCATATTCTCTGTCCAAATATCGGGTTCAGTTCGAAAAATAGGAAGGAATTGACGTTAACGATACTGGTACAAATAATTCGAATTTAGAGTAATTAGTATTGGTTTTACATGCGATACGTCTGCCATCAATGGGAATCAGCGGGAAACGAACGCATTCACATTCAGTTAGGAGGCTAGCGCTGCGCTACACAGAAACAACAGTAACGAGAACATGTTTGTGTATTATGCTGGAAAAGCGGGACTTTTGGCTGACTTATCGGGACGGCGGGACAAAACGTTAAAAAGCGGGACTGTCCCGCCTAAAGCGGGGCGTATGGTAAGCCTACCCATACCCGACCTGGACTGGTAATCGGACGAGAGGAAGTGATTTGCCATATGACTAAGCCGTCTTATCGGCTTTCCTCTTCCTCTGGATGAATATGTAAATCTTATCCTGGCCTGCATACATGGACTTGAAAATGGAAGAAATCGTAACCGACCACCGGTTACATGAACCACCCTACGAAGCCTGTGCGAAGTCCAGCCATACTCTTGCATATAATTGTCCACCGCTGTATTTGAACCCACACAGGGTAATCAGAGGTGAAGTGGCGACTGCATTTTCAACGCTCAGCAAAATTCATGCTTTGGACCTCCTAACAAGTTTCAAAGCCCCCAACTTTTTTGACAGTTTCACGTACATAGCGTCTGACACTTTCCCAATTATCTAGATTTAAATTTGTTTACACCGGTTCAAACATTTCCAAATAAAAACAGGCCAGAGTTTGGTCATTTTTCTGAACATTCTATGTCTTAACTCTATCTTAGAAATGTTTTGTTTAAATTTGCCTCCATTTGATCAGAATGAGTTTATAATATTTTCAGTAATTCAAAAAACTATTTGAGTTTATATTTATAATTTACTTCAGATGAAACTACAAGAGTTCAAAGAATGAAGGGATCCACTGATACCAAACTTGCCTCAGATGATTTTCCTTGTCCGGTCTATGAAGTGGCGCCTATACCATCAAGTAAGTGTATAATCATATCTATTAGTGCTTCGTTTATGCAGATTGACACACTTGTAATTTCCAATTTTCTCACATTTTATTACCGTTTTCAGGTTAACTATTTCAAAAATTGAATTTTGAGAACGCTGAAAAGCTATCAATGCAATACTGCACTAGCTCAGTGTATCCCAACCGCGGTTTTTCTTGCCGGTCCGCGAAAAAATTTGCTTCGTTGTCAGCGAGTCCACTCCACCGAACCGGATCTGCATAGCTTTGCGATGCGATTTCATATTAAATTACTTTCAGAAATGGACTTATCACCAAGTACATATTGAGGATGTTTTTTATTCACAAAGAAAATATTCAGTTGCACATTTTCCCATGTGTGCCAAAAACTGTATATAATAATTCGCTCTTCCTATTTTATAATATCAAAATGTTTTGTGCAGTCAAAAACACAAGCAAAATATATTACGGTATAAATAAGACCCGTTCACATCCATTTTTTTTTATTTTCATGATTTGTGTCAGTTCAATATTTTGTTTCCGGTCCGCGAGGTAATTTTATTTGAAGTCACTGGTCCGCTAAGGTAAAAAGGTTGGGAACCAGTGTTAACTCTAAGGAAATTATGAGTGCGAAAGTGCTTCGCAGTTGAAAAAAAAAGTGCGAAAGTGCTTTTGCCGATTTTAGCAAGTTAGGTGCCCTAGTTTCTGCTTAAATTCTTTTCAAACAGCATAGATACTCGAAAAAGCGCTTCTTCGGTTAATATTGCGAATTAAAGAGGTGCCGCTCTGTTAACCGAGTTTGTTTAAACCCTTGTTTAAAACAAGCGAATTCATCGGTAACAAAGGACACCTGTCGCGAACAAAACTTTGTGAAATCAAACCAACCATGTCAGTTGCGAACGGTACTCCTTTCCGTGTACAGCAATGCCTCGCACATTTTTGTTACTCCTTCCTCCAACAGACAGCGATTAATACACACAGCAATCGATATTAGTTACTACTGTCCATAGCCAGAGAGGTGGTCATTTGTACAAAGTATGTGCTAAATAACATCCCCGGTCACCGATATGGATTGACGTCATGTTTCTTCATCCTATTTTTTCTTTGACAGATTACACAAATTCACTATGAAAGTCGGCATCCCGCTATTTTGAGCGATAGGTTGACCTACTTGACAATAAAATAATAGTCATAAAAGGACTGTTATACCTAATTTAAGACCTTCTCTTCAAACTTCCTATCATTTTCATTAATTCAAATCACGCCATTAAAAAGCAAGATCAAATTTATTAACATTAATTTCGAAGTAAGAGTGACGAGAAAGAATTCACCTACGAGTGCTACGACTGTCGCTAACAGACGGAAACGATAAAAATGAGAAATTTTTCAGTTGTGGTGTTTTTTCTTTCTGCGCCTATCATATCTGTTCAATTCAAGCGCTTCAAAGACGTTTTTACGTTTAGAAACGTCAATCCAGATAAAGTAAGACAGGTAAATAATGTATTCTATGGAAATTTCCAGAGATTTTGGCGGGAATATTATTTTGACCACGTAGAATTGCTATCATTGCCGATTTATTTAATCAGTATATTTAATTCGAAGCAACACTGAGTGTTCACGCAATGACGATTTTGCAAAGTGTTTTATTTATCATTTAATACGAAAATAACACAGAAACGATAGAAACTGCAATCATAAAAAGTCAGCTACTGTTAGCTTTATAAATATTTTCATCACGGGGTCAGTAATGATAATATTGTTCGCTAAAAACTCGGACCGTAATTCACAAACTGTTATCGAACCAGACGATGAGGTCAAAATAAAAGTAAAAGGTTCATGAATTCACTACTTAAGTGTCTTCAACATTTTCGCTCATATGAACTCATAGTTCGGCTTGAAATATGAAAATAACTTCAATGTCCGCCGCTGCGTGAGAATTATTACTTGTGAAAAAGTGCTTTAAAATATACTGCAACAATAATTAGGATGTGAAAACTCCGCATTGTTACCGAGTTTTCAGTCGTTAGCGAGTTTCTATTAAATAAAAATAAATATTCAAATTATTCCATTAGAAAAAATCCGATTTTGCCCGTCTCTAATCACGTGTAGGTAGGACTCATAGGATGACAATAAAAAGATTTACATTGAACTACAGGAGTGATAGTTTCACACATTTCATGGACATTTAATCGATGTTTTTGTGCATATAAACGATTGTAACACCATTGATACTCACGAGTTTTTCTTTTCTCTTGAAATTAATTTTCACAATTTTTATTTCTCACATTTGTTTCTCTCCGGAAATACCTCATTTATGAAAAAAATACGTTACGTGGTTACAACTGATTGCGAATTAAATAGTGGTCGAAGATTAGCAAGTATATTCTTGAAATAGGCATATCAAATATTCACCAAACGACTACAGAGGGAGGCGAGCTACACGAAGCTCTGGAATGTATTTAACAGACGTCTCACGGAGTTGTATATTGTACGATTAAAGCACTTACCGGTATTTAATTTTACTATAATATTATTATTATACACCTATTTGAGCATCCGGGACAATTTCTAATTTGAAATAAATGAAAACCCAACAAGAACATATCCTAACTAATACACAGATGTAAAATATAAACATTAATTAAAAAAGTTATTATTCAAGGAAGACAACATGATCGTACAATTCCGCCCGATGTTGGCCAGTGAGATGATAAATAAATGCTTCCTGTGTATTCGATCAATCAACTTTAGCGAATCGTTGTTTTGCAAATAGCAGGGGTGCAAAATATTTCCGTCCAGTGATATACCGTACTCACAAATATTCTCCGCAATAAAATCATAACCTCGCATATCAGTGAGAAATAGTTGCATTTAATTTTTGACTCTAGTCAAAAGTACGATTTATAGAGAATGAATAGATAATATTAAATATCGCAAAATGGCACGTGCTTTTGACATTCGTGGTTACAATAAAATGGCTGTTAATACGACCTATGTATTTGGTGATTTCGCAAATCTGTGAGAGGCTGCTAAAAGTTTCTTCTAATTCAAAAAAGAATGGCCTAGGTTTACATTCGTTACAAAGAATGTATCGGGTATCAGAACTTTTTGAATGGCTCCAATAAATTCACTGCACTGAGGAAAAAACAAATCCTGTCAAACTTGCACTTGAAAATCGTGTACTTTGGTCACAATTCATCGATATCATTGACAGTCACATGACCACTCTCGTTTGAAGAAACGCACTGCGTTGTATTGGACGTCTGGTTTCATAGAGGCCGCCAACTGTTTTTGCGGGAGAAGCGCAATGGTGGGCTTGTATAATAATCATATTATAAACAAGAATTTCGCCGTTAATGGGAAAGCTTTATCTCATATGTATGCACCACATAGGTTAGAATTCCAGCAAATATTATTATGTAATTCAAAATTGGGTTACAAAAGTACTAGTAGGCAACTTATTTGTCAACTTCATACTCGCACGAAAATAATTGTCAACTTTGAATTTTTGCCATTCAAAATCGGAAAAAAGTGCTATTTCGCAGTCCCTAAGAAAAGTTGCAAAAGTGCAAAAAAGTGCGCTAATAGTGAACACTGTTGGGAACTATTGCTCCAGCCTACTATGCAGTAGTAGTCATGGTTTTTGCAATAAAGCATGCAAAATAGAATCCAAATTAGGTCTGGTAAGAGGTAGCGAGCGACACGTGACCCAAAAATTTGTTTGCTATTATTACGGCGAGCAATTTTTTATCTATCAATCTCGGGGCAAGTCATAAACTTGCTATATAAATATAATTAGTTTCCAATATTGGATTTGATAGATGATGGAACAAACAATTTCTTATATAATTAATTAAATGCTGGGTGAAGGCTGCCCATTTGCATCATCATAAACAACCAGAAAATAAGTTTATTTCTCCGGACCCGTTCAAATTCGCAAAGTACAGATTCAGAACATTCACAAAATACCTGATTTTATTGACTTTTTCGAGGCACATATTTGTATAGACCTGTGTATAATAAAAATTTATTACCAACAACATCATTTCACTTGATTATTAAATGCATTCAAACCTTATTCAGGAAAGCGTAAAAGAAAAGGAAATGGGAAAAAGGCGAAAAAGGAAAAAAGAAAGCAATGGAAAAAATTCATCAATTATTTCAACAAGAGAACCTTTGCGCAAACAAAGGTGAACATCACAGAAGATTACAAACAGCTAAACTTAAACGAACCGGACTTTGAAGTAAATCCCCAACTAAGAGAAGTGCCACTTTTCTACAGAGGAGAAATGGCCCCCAAGACTAGGCAATATAATATCGAGACTGGATTCACTGTTAAAGCAAATGAAGAAAAAGTTGGAAAACCTATTTCTCAGAATGAACTCATAGAACAATTAGGCAACAAAAAATACAGGTATATTGCCATATTGGGACAGGCAGGGGGCGGGAAATCAACAAGTATGAAACGCCTCGCACGAACACTTCATATCATAAACAAATTAGGAGAAGAAGCCCAAGCCGATGAAGCATTGCAGCTGGAACATCGCTTTGAATTTATTCATCACTTGAACATCAAAGATATCCCCGTTTTGAAAGGAACTACACGAGATGAAGCCATCAGTCCATGTGAACTTCTTTTTGGGAAAGAAGCTTCAGGACTCTCACCACAAGAATTGAAAGACGGCTATGAACGGCTGCAACAAAATCAATCAAAGTCAATTCTTTTCCTTGACGGACTTGATCAAGCAACTTGGAGTCTTCTGGGAAAACACAACAAGATGAAATATACTGATAAATCTAGCACAGCAACTGTCATGTACAATATCATAACAGGCAATCTCTTTCCTGACATGACGATCGTGATTTCTTCGCGCGAGTTCAGAGTGGCATCACTCCCATCAGAATTGAGGCCGCAATTCATAACTGCCCTTGCTGGTCTGGCTCAAAATGATATCAAGCGTTTGTTCATTGCAATTATAGGAGACAGCGGTGAAAAAGCTTGGGAGAAATTAACAATGCAGTCGCCCGCACTTATCCCGTTATCATCTGTTCCTCTTTTTCTAATATTCAATGCAATCGTTTGCAAGGACAACCCAGATAATCCACCAGATACTATGACTGAGGTAATGCTGCAAATCCTCCACATCTTCATACGATCCGCTCATGCCCGTAAAAAGGAAAAAATTGAAGAAACACTCCAGAAACTAATGCAAATGTCATTCGAAGGCACAAAAGAAAATCGAGTCATTTTCACAATCAAGGATCTCGAAAAAGTAAAGCTTAGTCCTCTTGAGGTTCAGGACTTTGTCATCAAGGTACCTGGGAAAAATATGTTCAACCAGCATCTCATGGAAGGAGACCATCTAATGTTCTTCAGCCATCAAATCTTTCAAGAAGTATTATCCGCTCTCTATATTTCAAGCATGGATTCTACTACGTTTCGCACCTTTATCGAAACTGAGATTCGAGACGATCATTGGGCAGTTGTTCGTCGTTTTCTAAGTGGAATCATTCTGAATCCTGATATTGAAAGCAGTCTCATAACAAATCTTTCTTCTGGTAATATTTCTTATAAGTAATATTTCATGTGATCATGTCTTTTACACCAATTTTGAATTAGTTTGACAACTAGGATTTAACTACTTGAAGGAAAAGTCAACAAGGAGGATTTATCATGTACTGAATTGTGGCCTTCTAGTCTAGTGAATGACCAAACCATGACCAATCAGCAGATACTTTTTATTTCACTCTATAACTCTGCGAAGTCCAATTATGCCTTATGTCCAAAATTATCCCCACACAACTCAAACCTGCGTCTACCATATATGGTAATCATAATACTTTTATAATTACCAGGTGCCAGACAAGATGATAAAAGAGAGGTTCTAAGAAAATTTCTCAAATCTCAATCAAGTCAAAAAATGAAATTGTATGAAAAGTTGGAGCTGTTTGCGACATTATACGAAGCTAATGACACCGATCTTATTCGTTCCTGCATCAAGGACATCAATTTTTCTAACACATCCTTCACTACAGTCGGAATGCATGCAATGTCATCGGTTATGCGACGTTGCAGCCAACTAGATCAGGTTCGCCTCGTCAATTGTGGTCTCAATGCCGAGTTGGTTCATATCCTGAAGTACAATCTAAATGGTTCTTCTTTAAAGGTAAACATATAGTTCTAAACTTAGTGGATTGTGATTGGAATATTTTATCATAATTTCAAGCATTGGTTGTGATGTGCATGATTTTCAAAATAAATTTTTTTAATGAAAAAATCAATTCTTATTTTGTACTCATCCCCATAACAATAAAAATAATTTTTTATAAATTATTATTCTACGCAAAGATGAATGGTCTGATTTAAAATCAAAGTTTACTGGCTCAGACTAACTTTCCCTTCGCTATAGTATCAGGGAAATCACTTTGGTTGCAATATGCGATGAGTCCAAGGACGTAGCTCGCCCATAATATTGGAATGGTTAATTTTTTTTCACACTCACTGACTCATTCGTGCTTTTCACTCCAAACAAGACCAGGTACAAGCTGCCACTGATAATTTAAAGAAGGTCTCCACAAACTTACTTCGCTGTCGAAGTTATTCAATCTATCTTGATTGGTTCGTTTGAAGCAGAGAGGGCAAAATTGCCCTCATAAGGGCGGTTGTTGTTTGCGACAACTGGGGGGTCTGACTGCAAATTAGCCAATTGGAGACCCCTGATTGTGTATCTGGGCGATTGGGAGCACTGATATCAAATTGGTACCATCTCCACGTTGCGACAAAATTGGCTCATTTTCTTACTTGAGTCATTGAATAACTAGTTTACATATCTAATACCTAAATTCTCGAATTGCTAAAATCTAGCCTGATGCGATGCATGAAGTGTCTGACATTGTGTTGTGTAAGTTGATAATATCGAAGACAGTGATCAATGCAGCTTATTTAATGGATTTAGATTGAAACATTATAATAGCCTTAGTTTCAAAGCTCCAAAATGAGTTTGCAAAGCGAAAATGTAGGCAATGTAGTAAGCTTTACCTCCAATATGGCTTATTCTGGTTTGCAACGATGCGTTTGTTGTATCATAAAACTTTATGTAGCAATAAAACCGTCCAGACTTTCTCAGCATATAACAAAAATTAATTTGGGAAAGCAGGAGAAATTTTTTTCTGTTTCAGACACTTTGGGGAAATTGAAAAAAGCAAAAAACCATTGGACTGAGCCATGGGTGGCCGACATGTTTTAAGTGGTCAATCGCGTCTGATGTTGAATGAATTTATTATCATATCCCCCAAAATTGCCTTGAACCAGTTTCATGCAGAATTAAAATTTTATTGTCTTATGCATTGGCCTACATGTGTGAGGCGGTATTTTCAGCTCTCACCAATATGATGACAAAATACAAGATGAGATTTTCCGTATAGTCGGAATAGTGTTGAAAAAACTCGCGAGTTTGTGTTTCACTGCAAATGCCGCAAAATCTTCTTGAGAAAGTTTGGGAAGGGGAAGTGATGGAGGGACTTGCTATGCCATGGGGGTCCAAACCACGGCCTGCAGCATGATTATCATGCCTGCAGCATTGGCTGGAATGTAATTAAAAATCATTTGATGTTTTTTAGTCAAAAAAATAACCAGAATAATCGTTTAACATATTGTCACATCACTAATGTCATTAAATTGACTGGTACAATAGCCAGCAAAGTTGAATAATGTGGTCAGCTAGTCTAAATTGTTGTATAGCTTTATATCTTTTCAAACGGGAATGTATGCTAACAATATAGGCAACATAGAAGACTAGAAATCGAATGGCGAATCTATTAGGCTAGGTTGGGTATTCTTACTGAAAGCTAAATATTATTGTTATGGCCGAACCTAACAACATAGTCCAGCCTAAAAAGTGTTACAAAAACTGCCACCTCTGTATTGAAAAATTTAGTAATTACCCTCCTGTACACTCACATTTGGCAAAAGTTGGTAATCAATCAAACTGTAGTTATTTGTAAGTTATTTTATAATTGTGAGTTTGAAAAGAAAGTTCAGACAGATTTTCAACTGTATATGAGAAGAAAAATACCACAATGCTTGATATGTCCGCCAGTTGTGCCAAAAAATACAATCTACAATCTATTTCGGAATCTTGCGAGCAATGAGCATTTTTCGACGAGAATTTGTCTTGGGAATCTTATCAATGTTACATTAGCAAAAGCACTTTTATTATTAAAGAACCTGGAATCTTATACTAAATGTTGATTTAGGAAGTGTTTTGCATGTTTAATGAAGTTTTATGGTGATTTTCCCATGTTTTAGCTTGATAAATCACAAATAATGGTCAATGTGTTTACGCGAAAAAAGTATATGTTTCATATTGCGCTGCTTACCGTACTCATTCTTTGCATTATTGTGGCCTGTGAACAAATGCAAAAATAATTTTTTGGCCTCCGAAGCTGACAACCTGGGACCACCCTGGGCTATGCCTAAGAATTGATCATACTTAAGTGATAAAAGTGAGTCCTCTCAAAGATAAGTCATAGGCATAGGAGCAGTTACAGGGGTTTGAAAGTCCTTGAACCATTCGTATGTCATGAAGTCTTTCCTTCACATGTACAAATTATTATAGTTCACTCAGGTATTAAAATTCCAAGTTAAGCTATGTGTAGTAACTATGTATAGTCAATGATGGTTATACCTTATATCCCATTTAATAGAAAACTTAATGTTTACCTGAAAGCATTGCTTGCTTTGCATTGTATGTACTTCTGTGTGATAGCGTTCAAGATGTTTTCCGCTTGTGAAAATGTTGTTGTGACAAACCTCAAAATTCTAAGCTGTATATTTATGCCAATGTTGATATTCATACTCTATTGTCCATCATAATCTTATCCTTATGTTTCTATAACTATCGAATGGCGCACCCAGAGAGTTGCTGGTTGATAACTTGATACCACTTTAATATTGTATGTCGTTATATATAAATAAAAACAAAACTTCATACTCTGTCAATTGAAGACTGTTAGATTTTCTATAAACTTGCACAAAATCAGATAATCCAGATCAGGACTCTGGTTTTAATTGTTTAAAATGTTGGAGTTCAACAAAAGCTACCCAGAACAGTTTAGGAGTTTAGTTTAGTATGTCTAGATGATATGTTATACCACCGCCTCTTGTTAGATTACCACTCAATGTTGGGTATAAGATTAGTTAGCCATTTATTTATATCCAGATGCATGGACTTGATGGTGGAGGAAGCCGTAACCAACCAGCGGTTACCTCATCCACCCCTACGGTGTTGAGGGGTTTTGCAATCCTCTAGCACTTAATTATCTTCACAGAAATCGAACCTGTGAACACATGCAGAGTAATCAGAGGGGCGGTGGCAACTGCATTTCTGATGCTTAGCTCGATGCACCACCCGCCATACCATAAAATAATTTAATATAAAATTATTGCTAATATCTATTGGATAATATCATATTCAACGAGTATTGGTCCGTGAATCTGAATAAAAATCATAAGTCCAATGCTTTAAAAATAGGGACAGAATGGTCTAATGACTACACCAAATTTTAATTTATTATGGAGATACTGAATTTTCTACAATAATTTCTTAACATTGGTTAATCAGCAAGATTTTGACAGGGATGTGTGACAATTAAAATTTTAGAGACTCAAGACACATTTTTCCCCATGCAGGTTGGCAAAAAAATATTTTCGCTTCCAGCTAGATTTATCTAGATTCCCTATTAGCTTTTAACATGCACATTGAAAATAATCATATTTTTTTTTGAAATTTTGCCCCTTTTTTGGGCATTGCAACATAAAACTTTTATTATAACACAATCTGGCGCTATCTTATAGTGCTGGTGCTATTACAGAAATGTTTTCCTTGTATTCCATGTAAAGAGTCTTTACAATCAAATGTTGAATAATTTTTGGAAATTTTTTCTTTTTGTTGTTTTGGTGCTCTCATAGTATTCGTAACAGGGCATTATTCCTTAGGATACTTTACCTTTCTTAGTTCCCACATTGGTACGAATACTTCCGGAGTGGTATTTTTCCAGTTTCAAATTTTGAATAAATAGTTGAAGCTGTTGTCTGCTATAAGGCTTCTACTTACCGGCACAATTTTTTCAAGAATTATAATTTTTTTCTGTGTAGAATATTTCAACCAAAATTTTTTTCCTAATTCATTGGTAACAATTGCAAGTCAGTTTCGAATCTTGAGAGGGAGGATTGAAGAACTGTTTGAAACTTTTTTTGTGTGTAAAGAGAGTCATAGAGAGATAGTACCAATCTTTTTAAACAACCTATTAACTGGAACGATGAAATAACATTTAAATGTTATGAAGCTTGAACAGTGTGATAAGTACTACACTGCTCATCCAAGGGTTGGTTAACAGGTGTGTTTCCAGTCTGGTGTCGTTTTTTTTGTTCCCCGAATTGGCAAAACCGAAGGGTCATACCCAGGGTTGCCATCTACCCAGAGTAAAAAATAAGCACGGGCGTCAAAAAGGAGATCATACACCAGCCTTCCAATTTTGATCATTAGAAGTCGCTTCGAACACGGCTGTACGCAGCTCCGAAATCGCAAAAAGCTATGGAGTCACTGCGACACGCAATCTCTAAAGCAGGGGCAACTTTTTGTCGCTCGGGGGCCAAAATCAAGTGTTACAAATCTTGGCGGGCCGCACATATTTTTTTGAAAAAGTTAAAAACTGAACGGGTGGATGATGAACCACATTATTTATACAGACTAAAAATGGCCATAACCGAATACTGGACTACTCTGAATACATTCTAAAAAATATTTTCGAATCTGGAATTTCGAATACATTCTAAAATCCCACAAAGCATAAGTTATTAACTTCTTTAAAATTCAAGGACATAGCAATTAGGTAAGCTTCAATAATATTATCATAATAAAGCAATTTGTTTAGTTGAAATGCATGTATATGTAAGGTATGTATAATCGTTTGATATATGAACAAAAATCATTTGGCAATATATTTATAGGTAATGTCGGATTAAAAGGACTTTTTTGTGTATCACTGTCATAATTGAGATTTATTGGAGGCCCACTATTGGCTCGGCAGTGTGGCACATCCTGATAAGTATTAGGGATACGCCTGCATCTCTGATTATCCTGTGTGTGTTCGCATGCTTGAATCCCATGCGAGGTTGATTATATGCGAGAAGATTGCCACTGGTCAGTTACGGGTTCCTACACTGCCAAGTCTATGCATTTGGAAACTGGCTAATTAGTTAATCCCATACCCAACATGGAATTGTTAATCGAGCGAGAGGCCTTGGTCCGCCATATGATTAGGCCATATTATCTGCTTTCGTCTCCCCCGGGATTAATATGTAAAACCTATCCTATCTGCTAGAAAATGCCCAGCAACCCACGATTGGACCGCGGCCCACAGTTTGCCGAGCACAGGCTTAGAAAGCAAAATCTGTACAGAAATTAGAATGTATGGCGGAAAGGGCCCTAAGGCCATCAGCCCAAATGTAGTATCTTAGCAGTGCAATGGACCCAATAACTTTCAAAGGTTGGCATATTAGTGCATTTTATTTTAAATCTATAGGAAATATTTGGATACCACTACCTTTGAAGTTGGAAATTGAAATCCATCGTATTTGCTTCAATTCTAATGACATATACTCTAGCAACACACAGTCACAAGTTTATTGATTGTCCTTACTAAAAATTGATTGTGCTTGCAACATGTTGATTTAGAACAGGGGTGGTGAACCGACACTGACTGTCACAAAGTGTATATTATGCTTTATGAGTAGGCTTACCATACTAGTTCAGTGAGAGAGAGTGACTCCCTATATTGTTATGTCATATCTGTTTCATGTGTAATATGTCAATTTAGCATCTAACATTAGCTGCAATGCCATTAAATTATTTAAATGCTTGCTCTTTCTTTTTAGTAAATCTTTTGCCTCGTACATTCATTACTGTAAGGCTAAGCGATAGCTTCATTCTCTTCTATTGCCCTCCGCATGGCCCTCTGGTAGTCACTAATGTATTTTGTTGCTGCAGGCTTGTTAACAACATATTGGGATGTAATAATCCTTCAAGGTGGCCCAGCTAGATGTCTGAAGTTTGTTATATGGCCCACCGACAAAAAATGTTGCACACCCTTGCTTTACAGCAACCTTGATTAGGTGGTTCAATGGCCTACCACAGGGTGGTCCAAGGTTGTCGGCCTCGCGGGCCACAATAGTGCCAAGAATAGGTAATTAGTGCAATACAAAACAAACACTTTATTGTCCAAACACCAAATGAAGCCAAACCACCAAATAAAGTATAACGTGCAAAAATCTTACTGTATATACATTTAGTGTAAGATTTCAAACTCCTCATCTCGGAAAACGTGATATAGGGAAAAAATACCGTTTTAGATTGTCACCGACACAACTTGCAGACCTATTAAGCATGTATTGTGATATTTTCCCTCCCATATTCAGTTAAAAATCTGTTATTCAACTTCCTTTTCATACTCATGTTTAAAAATTAACTTATAAATGACTGAGATTAATTGATTACCGAATTTCACCAAATTTGAGATACAGAAGGATAATTACTAAATTTTCCAACATATTGGCAGCATTTTTTTGTAACACTGTTTAAGCTGGTTGCAAAAAGAAACACCCGGCGTGAATTACATTGTTCGGCCATTACATCAATATTTAGAGACCTCCTAAAGTATGCGCACCAAGATGTCGCACAACCTGAACTCAGGTAGTGTACCAAATTAGGGTTCAGGTTATGCGACATCTTGGTGCGCATACTTCAGGAGTACCATATTTAGTTATCAGGCACTTTTACTATTTTGGCTCTGACCAAAGCATCATATAAATAGATACTGCAGTATTATTTTATTTTAGACAGTCTTTAGATGTGAGATATTACACCACAGCTATCGCTCTATTTAAATTAAAAATACAGTACCTAAGGTCTTGTTCAGAGCAAAAATATAAAGACTCTATAATGAAGAGAGTAAGAGAATGTGGGTGGCCATTAGTGTATGTAGTAAATTTGATTTTAAATGCTGTTACTACTATGATAACAAAAGAAAAATTTCACAGTTCCCATGAAATACAAGTTCAGGCTCGATTTCACTTTCAGGCTTGGTGAGGAAACTAGTATTTCTTGATTCATGCTTAAAAGGAGAGGGAGAATGAATTTGTATATGTCGTTGTGTTCGGATAGATATATATATGCATACACTGGTAGAAACATGTAGGTCAGGGATGCCATCCCTGAATTTGGTCAGAATTTGGCCGAATAGTGCAGAAGCCATTGTTTTTTTTTGTGATGCGATATCAGACTCCACTTGAATTTATGCCCAAACCATAATTTTTAGAGGAATGCTTATGTCATAGTTTTAATTTTTTTTTATATTACTTTATTATTAGATGAGGCATTTTCGTTGATCCTAGTAAGAATAATTTTACATCACAAAGCGGTTCCTTTTTGTAAGTTCTCACTGCAATGCTGTGACATATTAAGTTTCTTGGAGAAGAATTCTCAGTTCAGGAATAGGGAGACATTAGTCTACTATGAGAGAGGGAGGAGGCATTGGTCCGTTTTCATTACTACGAACGAGTACTATGATGTTGGGTCTCGTCACGCTGTAATGTTTTATTACAGCCTCAAGATTTTTGAATTATTTTCAAATACAACTCATTATTGAATTTATTTGGGTTATTAGTAGGGATGGCTATAACTGAATACTGGACTACTCTGAATACATTTTAAAAAATATTTTTAAATCTGGAATTTCGAATACATTCTAAAATCTCACAAAGCATAAAAGATATTAATAACTTCTTTAAAATTCAAGGACATAGCAATTTGGTAAGCTTCAATAATATTATCATAATAAAGCAATTTGTTTAGTTGAAAAGCACGTATATGTAAGGTACCGTATATGCTCGTTTCACCGCCCGATCTTGATTAAGGGCCCGTTTAAATAGCCGCCCGTGTGAACAGAACATAAAAATAAATAAGGCCCGATGCTTATATACCGGCGCAATGTAAAAGCTGATTTTTCAGTGGTAGAGAACAATGGCAAATAAGAAGCGGTTTGTCACAACGCTGGTAGATAACAACACTCACGCCTTAGGCATCCAATTACATAACAGATAGCATTGATTACGTAACACCGTGGTTTTCAAACTGGGCGTCGCAACGCCCAAGTGCGTCGTTTCAATATTGATAGGGCGTCCCAAAACTTTTCATCTCTTGCAGATTTGTACCTGCGGTGCGTAGAAAAAGTCAAAATTTTCGTTTTTCTCGTTCAAATCCTACTTGAGAACTGGAAATGACAATATATTATTTATTGTAACGATCGATCTTATCTATATATATGTTTTTTTATATATTTTTGTGTATAATTTTACTTTAAAAATAACAAGCGCCCGTGCTTGAAAATAAGGGCGGGTTTGAATCAGGGCCCGTTTAGTGAGTTTGGAAAAAAAAATATGGGCCCGGGCTACAAAACAAGCAAATACGGTATGCATAATCCAATGTCAATCTTTAGTAAGGGCAATCAATAAACTTGTGACTGTGTGTTGCTAGAGTATATGTCACTGAAATTGAAGCAAATACCATGGATTTCAATTTCCAACTTCAAAGGTAGTGGTATCCAAATATTTTCTATAGATTTAAGTTGAAAATGCACTAATATGCCAACCATTGAAAGGGATTGGGTCGATTGCACTGCAATGATACTACATTTGGGCTGATGGCCTTAGGACCCTTTCCGCCATACATTCTAATTTCTGTACAGATTTTGTATTCTAAGCCTGTGCTCGGCAAACTGTGGGTCACAGTCCAATCGTGGGCTGCTGGGCATTTTCTAGTGGATAGGTTTTACATATTAATCCCGGGGGAGACGAAAGGTGATAAAATGGCCTGATCATATGGCGAACCAAGGCCTCTCGCCCGATTAACAATTCCATGTCGGGTATGGGATTAACTAGTTAGCCAGTTTTCAGATGCATAGACTTGGCGGTGTAGGAACCCGTAACTGACCAGTGGCAATCTCTTCGCATATAATCAACCTCGCATGGGATTCAAGCATGCGAACCCACACAAGATAATCAGAGATGCAGGCATATTCTTAACAGTTATCAGGATGTGCCACACTGCCGAGCCAATAGTGGGCCTCCAATAAATCTCAATTATGACAGTGATACACAAAAAAGTCCTTTCAATCCGACATTACCTATAAATATTTTGCCAAATGATTTTTGTTCATATATCAAACGATTATACATAACTTACATATACGTGCATTTCAACTAAACAAGTCTCTTTATTATGTTAATATTATTGAAGCTTACCTAATTGCTATGTTCTTGAATTTTAAAGAAATTAATAAATTTTATTCTTTGTGGGATTTTAGAATGTATTCGAAATTTCAGATTTGAAAATAGTTTTTAGAATGTATTCAGAGTAGTCCAGTATTCGGTTATGGCCATCCCTACTAATAACTCAAATAAATTCATTAATGAGTTGTATTTAAAAAAAATCAAAAATTTCATTACTAATGTTGTTTTCGTTGCTAGTTTGTTGTTGTTTTCATTGCTTTCTCATTGCTAGTTATTCTGTACTAAAGTCAAAGATTGCTTTATCTCATAATAAAATTATATGGGAAGAAAATTGAAACTAAAACAGAATTTTATTTTAACAATGTGATGATGAGGAGACTTCATGTGATGAGCATGAATGACTAAACTACATAAATTTGAACTGATAATTAGTTTATTAGAGAATTGGTGTTTGATGCATGTTTAAAGGGAATATGAAACAATATATCAATATCAATCCCTATCTCTAACTCAAGGGCCTTTTAGGGGAAAAAATCATAAAGTTTTCATAAATTTACGATGAATTGCATAAATTGTTCGTCTGGTGTAGGAGCCAAATTAATTCTAAATTCTTTGTCAAAGAGGCGCTGAGTTTGTTCTACTGGTTTATATGCTTCTTGCCAAACCGCAATTTTGCACCTCATTTCTAAGGTTAATCTCCTTATCATTCTGTGGGTTGTCTAAAAATGCGAACAATACCTAAATTTTACTACTTATCCATCCTATATTTGCTAAGGATATGAATGCTCTATGAGTGAGTACCTGAAAAGCAAATCAAACTTAGAAGTGTATACTTACTTTTGTAACACCCTGTATTATTTAGGAGTCAAGAAAAGCATTTGAAAAAATTTAGTCATTTATTTACTCGAGTCATCTTTTAAAAAACTCAAAGGAATTCGACTTGCACAAACAAGATATCTAACAAGATAGATGTTGTTATACACCTGTTAAGTAAAAAGGTTCCCCCATCCCTGATTTAGAACCTCCTATTGTGTGGTGAAAATTAACTTTTTACTATAAATAATAGCTACCACTAATGACAAGTCTTTGATAATCTGAGGAAAAAGTTTGTATTAAAATTTATAGAATGTATTTCCTTTTCAATAAATTACTAGTGATGCCAACTAGTGGCAGAAAATACATTCTATAGCGGGGGGATGGAACAGGCAACCCCCAGGCCACAATCCAACCCACCAAGCCATTTAGTCAACACTCAGATTTCCCCCATCAAGCATAAAATTCTAATTCGACAGTTTGTATTGAAAAAGACGCTCACATGGATAAAATACAAAATGCTTTTGGTCTTGCCGCTGTCGCTTGATGGTGGAGGGAGCTGTAACCAACCAGTGGTTACCTCAACCACCCCTACATTGTTGAGGAGTCCAGCAATCCTCTAGCATTTAATTATCTTCACAGAAATCGAACCCGTGAACACATGCAGAGTAATCAGAGGTGCGGTGCAAGTGTATTTCTGATGCTTAGCTCGATGCACCACCCGCCATACCATAAAATAATTTAATATAAAATTATTGCTAATATTTATTTGATAATATTATATTCAATGAGTATTGGTCAGTGAATCTGAATAAAAATCATAAATCCAATGCTTTAAAAATAGGGTCAGAATGGTCTAATGACTACACCAAAGTGTAATTTATTATGGAGATACTGAATTTTCAGGGACAGAGATGTGTGACAATTAAAATTTTAGAGAGTCAAGACACATTTTTCCCCATGCAGGTTGGCAAAAAAATATTTTCGCTCCCAGCTAGATCTACCTGGATTTCCTATTAGCTTTTAACATGTTCGTTGGAAAAAATCACATTTTTTTCTTGAAATTTTGTGAAAATGGTAGTGGTGTTTTTTCCAAAATAAGACCTGGCCTGAAAATAAGACCTAATTTGAATTTTAAAAATGATTTTAATTAAACCCTACCCGTAAAATAAATTTAAAAAGTGTGGGAGAGGAAAGGTTCAATGACGTGATGGTGAGGTATTTATAGGTAAGGTCAGATTAAAAGGACTTATTTGTGCTAAGGCCATCAGCTCAAATGTAGTATTATGGCAGTACAATGGACCCAATAACTTTCAAAGGTTGGCAAATAAGTGCATTTTTATTTTAAATCTATAGGAAATATTTGGATACCACTATCTTTGAAATTGGAAATTGAAATCCATCGTATTTGCTTCAATTTTAGTGACATATACTCTAGCAACACACAGTCACAAGTTTATTGATTGCCCTTACTAAAGATTGATTGTGCTTGCAACATGTTGATTTAGAACAAGGAAGGTGAACCGCCACTGACTTGTGGGTCACATAGTGTATATTATGCTTTATGAGCAGGCTTACCATACTATTCAGTGAGAGAGAGTGACTCCCTATATTGTTATGTCATATCTGTTTCATGTGTAATATGTCAATTTAGCATCTAGCATTAGCTGCAATGCCATTAAATTATTCAATTGCCAAAAAAATGTATGTTCTCCAATAGGTATGTCGGGTTCGCCATCCTTGATTTAGAACTTTTGATTGTATAGTGAATATTAACTTTTTATCTGTAGGTAATTAGCTACTTTTAATGGACAGGTCTTTGATAATCTGAAGCAAAACTTAATATTGAAAGATGACATAATCTATTTCCCTTTCAATGGATCACTAATGGCGCCCACTAGCGGCAGAAATACATTCTACAGCAGGGATGTGCAACAAGCAACCCGCGGGCAACAATCCAACCCTCCAAGACATTTAGTGTGATTTAGTGTGGTCAGATTTTCCCCATCAAGCATAAAATTCTAATCCGACAGTTTATATTTAAAAGGGCTCTCACATCAGTAAGAATACATAGGTAATGCTTTTTGGCCTTGTCTCTGCATTAAATCTTTCTTAAATCTTGCTCTTTCTTTTTTGTAAATCCTTTGCCCCGTGCATTCATTACTGTAAGGCTAAGCGATAGCTTCATTCTCTTCTATTGCCCTCCGCATGGCCCTCTGGTAGTCACTAATGTATTTTGTTGCTGCAGGCTTGTTAACAACATATTGTGATGTAATAATCCTTCAAGGTGGCCCAGCAAGATGTCTGAAGTTTGTTATATGGCCCACCGACAAAAAATGTTGCACACCCTTGTTTTACAGCAACCTTGATTAGGTGGTTCAATGGCCTACCACAGGGTGGTCCAAGGTTGTCGGCCTCGCGGGCCACATTATCATTTTCGTATCGTTCGCGGGCCACAATAGTGCCAAGAATAGGTAATTAGTGCAATACAAAACAAACACTTTATTGTCCAAACACCAAATAAAGCCAAACCACCAAATAAAGTATAACGTGCAAAGATCTTACTGTATATACATTTAGTGTAAGATTTCAAACTCCTCATCTCGGAAAAAGTGATATAGGGAAAAATACCGTTTTAGATTGTCACCGACACAACTTGCAGACATATTAAGCAATTATTGTGATATTTTCCCTCCCCTATTCATTTAAAAATCTGTTATTCAACTTTCTTTTTAAACTCATGTTTAAAAATTAAATTATAAATGACTGAGATTAATTAATTACCGAATTTCATTGTTCGGCCATTACATTAATATTTAGAGACCTCCTAAAGTATGCGCACCAAAATGGCGCACAACCTGAACTCTGGTAGTGTACCAGATTAGGTTTCAGGTTATGCGACATCTTGGTGCGCATACTTCAGGAGTACCATATTTAGTTATCAGGCACTTTTACTATTTTGGCTCTGACCAAAGCATCATATAAATAGATACTCAGTATTATTTTATTTTAGACAGTCTTTACATGTGAGATATTACACCACAGCTATCACTCTATTTAAATTAAAAATACAGTACCTAGAGTCTTGTTCAGAGCAAAAATATAAATACTCTATAATGAAGAGAGTAAGAGAATGTGGGTGGCCATTAGTGTAGTAAATTTGATTTTATATGCTGTTACTACTATGATAACAAATGAAAAATTTCACAGTTCCCATGAAATACAAGTTCAGGCTCGATTTCACTCCAGCTAAGGCTTGGTGAGGAAATTAGTATTTTTTGATTCAGGCTTAAAGGGAGAGGGAGAATGAATTTGTATATGTCGTTGTGTTCGGATAGATATATATGTGCATACTCTGGTAGAAAATGGAGGTCGGGGAAGCCACATGCAAAAATTGTCAGGATTTGGTCAAATAGTGTAGGAGCCATTGGTTTTTTTGGAAAGCGTTATTAGATTCCACTTGAATTTATGCCCAAACCATAATTATTAAAAGAATGAATATATCATAGTTTTAATTTTCGTTTTTATTATTTTATTATTAGATAAGGCATTTGCTTATTTGGACCTAGTAAGAATAACTTGATACAGAATAACAATATATTTTTGTTGGTTTTCACTTTCCGATTTCAGACGATATTTTCAAATATCTGCATTTATTCATTAGTACATTTGCTGACCTACAATATGTTTAGTGTATTTGACTACTAATGTTGTTGTTTTAATTGTTCATCCTTCTGGGTCATTATTGGTTTACTATGTAAGAGATGAGAAATCTTGGCTCAGGAAGTACAATTTTGGTTTATCGAGGTTGTATCACACACACTTTGGTGTACAAAGGTTTTCCAACTTGACTCAAGTCGGCCAACTATAGACCGGTTATTACAATATACAGAATATTCGAATACACAGTCTCTTATGGCAACAGTACAGCTCAACGGTAATGAGTTGTATAAAGGCAATGCGATGCTCATTGGCATGTTATCTTTCTCAGAGAATAATTCTTCGGGAATAGGGATGCACTAGCCTACCAAGTGAGAGGGAGGAGATATTGGTCCCTTTTCATACTAGAAACGAGTACTATGATGTCTCGTTTTGTCATGCTATAGTGTTTTTTTACAGCCTCCATG
The DNA here is from genome assembly GCF_964204865.1 of Styela clava. Classification (NCBI taxonomy): domain Eukaryota; kingdom Metazoa; phylum Chordata; class Ascidiacea; order Stolidobranchia; family Styelidae; genus Styela; species Styela clava. The sequence goes on from NC_135258.1 coordinate 2,441,471, forward strand.
TTTTTGAATTTTTTTCAAATACAACTCATTGTTGAAAATATTTGGGTTATTAATAGGGATGGCCATAACCGAATACTGGACTACTCAAAATACATTCTGGAAAAATATTTTCGAATCTTGAGTTCCGAATACATTTTAATGTTACACAAAGCATGAAATTTATCAAGTTTTCTAAAATCCAAGGACATAGTAATTAAGCTTTAATAATATTATCATAATAAAGCAGATATAAATAAAAGTCGGTGCTGATTAAATCCGTTCATGTCAGCTGTAATTTATAACATGGCGCACACAACTATCTTCAATTGCAATAAAATATAACATGATTATAAAATATATTGTCAATTGAAACATGGACGAAGATGAAAGAGTGTGCGCACGATATACAATATTATTACAGACTCAAAAAAATCTTGCATTAAACTAAAATATTGAATTTCACCAAAATTAAAAAAAAAAAAAATTTTCGTCATGATACAATTTCGTGGGATACTGACATATATCCAGGGGTCGGCAACCTCTGAATGCATAGTTGTTTTAATCTTATTCACTGCCGAAACGCATTATCTTTTTGGATATGGGATTTAAAAAAACCTGCTTTATCATAAGTGTGCCGCCCTTTTTAATTTTGTTGTTAGTGTGCCACAAGCTGAAAAAGTTTGGGAACCCCTGATCTAATGTACCATATTGATTGATGTAGTATTGGAAAAACATAAGTTATCTAACTTGCTGCAGCAATAGCTTGGTTTAAAGCAGGGGTTCCCCATCAGGGGTCGCGACCCCAAATTGGGTCAGAGGGATAAGTAGGTAGGGTCGCAAACAGGTCATAGGGGTCGGTGGGGTCGCTGGGCATAGTAGAGGATGGGTGTACAAAGCATCTAAGATTTGACAAACCATGTTAAATTTAGCAGTTTGTACCATGGCTTACTGTAAAACAGGTCCAAAATATATATATCGACTGAAAAAAGCTTGGGAACCCCTGGTTTAAAGGCTTGAATGTTTATGTATGTATAGAGATCATTATCTATCACTATTCCCAAGTTCTGCTTTTTGAAGGAAAGAAATGTTTACTCTTTTCTCGAGACAAGGCTTTGCACAGTCAGTGAATAATATATATATATATATATATATATATATATATATATATATATATATATATATATATATATATATAGGACATAAATATGCAATATTTATATACCTATTATTGTAGGAGTCAAAATAAGTATTTGATAGATTCTAGTTATGTATTCAAGTCACAATCTTACAAAGACTTGAAGTGACGCGACCAATCAAAATGATAAATTTCATGTTACCACCTGGGAAATTTGACTCGAGACTTTGAAGAGATTGTTGTGCAAGTCTTTGAAATATAAAAAAATGATCTAATATGATTTACCATGTTGTTTTGAAAAAATCATAAATTCACCTGCTTGTTGCAGCAATAACTCAAGATATACTGTGTTTATGTCTGGGAGCTTACTTTACAAAGCTAGAACTGTACTGAGTATATGTAATTTGAGACTTGAATTCAGATTTGTGACTTGGTCCCAACACTATGTGGGCATTTCCTCAAAAACTAAGATATGCTTAGTCTGATAATGATAAAAACATAATATATTCGGTATTACCAGGTCTCAGGAATTAAGACTTGGTTTCAACAATGTCCCATGTCCATAAGTATTGGTGGTCAGTGGATAAAAAATTTAAAGTCTACTTGGACGGATAACAACACTGTGCAACAAATTTTTTTTCTGTTTACAGCATTTTACCTAGATTTCCTATTAGCTGTACTTTGATAAATTCATGTTATTCCTTTTTAAATATTGGTTTTATGAAAATGGGGTGATTTCACGAAAATCGGGTCTTTGTGGGAAATTGCAAAACAAACGGCCTATAAATTCAAATATGACCTGGTCTGGTGTGCCACATTCATAAGTACTGGTTGGTTAGCGAATGGAAGATAAAATCAAATTCAGTTGGACTGATAAAGATCAAGACATTTCATATTAATAGTAACAGGTATCTAATATCTAATACACCAAACTATGATTCACGAATAAAATTCAATTTCACAGGAAATCAAAATTATTTGGTCTCAGTTCTTCAAAATGATGCTTGAAGGGGAGATTGGTGACTTGAATTTAAAACTTTCCTTTAGTTCTATGTGCATAAATAAAAGGCGGTAGAAATTAAAAATAAATTGAACCTGGATTAGTATTGATAATAATATTTCTTGTCGAATGAAATATTAGCATTTGGACAGTTTGCTACTGGTACAAATACTCAGTACTCAAAAATTTTTGTATCATTGAGGAAAATTTTATCAACTTTGCGGTGTTCTTAATAATTTAAAAATTTTAAATTTAATATTTTCAGATAAAGAGCCTGGATCTGAGTGGGAACAAAGTCAGCACACTCGGAGATGAAGGATTATCTACAATCAAGGAAATTGTTCATCAATGTCAGGTTGAAATATTGTGGATGTGGGAATGCAACTTCAACCCTGATCAGTTGGAAAGATTCAAAGAATCGATCGCTGATACAAGAGTCAAGTTCACTGGCAACTAGAATCCACAAACAATGTATCGAATAAATTTTAATGCTGGGTCATTCAAGCCTAAATCTCATTCTGCTTCAACTGGTTAATTTGTTGGTCTCATCGTATCCTTTGCCAACAGATTAACATTAGAAGAAATATATTTGACTCTTTGTTTCCACTCCGAACAAGGCTCGAGCAAGTACGTACATTCTGTTCAAACTGGTCATTTTTCTTTAGTCGCAGAATATCCATTACCAGCAGTGATTCCCCTACACCCTCCCTAATTTTCAGGTTTGGCACCATACTTTAATTTTTAACGTAAATAAAAATGTATTTGAATTTTCAGAAAGTGGGTCATATGCCGGTGAAAACGATCAGTTAAATGCATAACACATTTTATAAATCATAAATAGTTTTAGCACTAATACCAAAATATCTACAACCCTCTAAATTTTAAAACACTCCCCCCCCCCCCCCCCCTTAATATAAAAAGCTGGGGAACATACTGATTCCTAGTACATTAACATTTGTAAACATTAGAAGAAATATATTTTCACTCTTTGTTTCCACTCCAAGCAATTAGCCAATTATAGATACGAATTGCAATATTATATCCATCATATTACCTGTTCTAATCAGACCTCAAATATGTGATCAATTCATACAAAGTACCCAAGTAAATGTTTTAACCTCTTGTCGACTCTGAACAGAGCATGAGCAAGTTGTGATCCCGACATATTTATCAACTGCAATGCCATATATCAGTGGACCCCAACCTTTTTTTTCAAGTAACCCAAATTTTTTAAAAAATAAATTTTGTAGAATCTGGGGACCCAAGGATGCGCTCATACTGGGCAGTATGTAATGATTATGCTCTATATAGTCTTATATGAAACAACCATTTTTACTTTAAATTTATTTTCTCAAAAATGAACTCAAAGTGAGACAGCTGCGCTTATTTGCCATAATCGAGATTTTAAATTCATGACGTAGCTTTACCAAAGCAAAACAGCAGATTCCAAGTTTAAAAAGCTGTCATTCTTCACAGGTATACAATTACTATTGAGCAACACTTCAATATGAATATCAACTAACTAAAAAATTAAAACGTATCTTCCTGTTTTATGTTGAATAAGTAAGTGAACCAAGAAAATTTCGAAGCGAACCAACTTTGGGTCGCGACCTATAGGTTGGGAAACACTTCTTTAGATCATATGACCCTGATTGCCCAGGACTTACCGTAAATGCGTTATCCATTTGTACAGTGTATCTGAGTAAAATTTACCCCCAACAGATTTAGTTCAGATTGTCGACTTTGGAGTTGGAAAGAGAACAAGAGCGCAAAAGTAATTTGACTATAAAAGTTTTCTATTTCTATTTGTTTATTTAGTGGAAAAATTTGACTCCTATGTCAATATTTCGCAACCTTCAAATTGCACTCCTAAATTTTAGCGGAAAATCTTGATGAGGGAGAATAAGTAAACTGAACTCAACTCCACAGCCTGAATAATAAAATGAACTTTATTCAATTTCATTATTATCAAATATGTCAAATTTTGCAATTTATTCGCACTAATATCAGTTGGAAAGATCGTCATTCAATCCCTCCCCCGATATAACTGCTGTGCGGTGTTCCCTTTTATTTTTTGCTGGAATAATGGGAATATCATGTAAAAATATTCCCTTTCGTAATTTTCATGAAATAATCATTATGAAAAATAATTGACCAGTAATAAGTTTGTTTCTGTTAAATTAAAATATTGCTTTATTAGTGGAGCTTTCTCTGATTATCGCTAACTAGTGTTGACGGGTCAGGTCACAGGTCATCAGTTTCGAGCCAATCACTGAGTTAAGACATGCTGCTGGCTAGTTGAGTCCGATTCGTATCAGGGTTTCCCAAACTGGGGTCCGCTGACCCATGAGGGTCCATGATGGGTGCACAGGGGGCCAGCAGAAATACAAAATGAGCCTGATCGATCTTCAATGATTGATTTCAATCAAAAAGCCATTGCATCTTTTTGGTTAAGCGCTGCGAACGAATATCAATTGATATAAGAAAAGTCAATTAACATTTTATTGTCTTTTGTAACAACCTACATATGTGAGGCAGCATTTTCTGCCCTTGCCATTTGTGCAGTGAAAAGCGACCTCATCCATCATAATAATGTCTTTTGTGTTGTAAATGAAAAAATATACATCTTGTTGGTTAGGCTTTTAAATTGATATGTCATAGGATGGGGGTCCATCAAAAGTAAGATTCACAAATAGGGGTCCGTGGCCCGAAAAGTTTGGGAAACCCTGATTTAGATGACTCTCGTCATTGTGAGTCTTTGATGTAAAGTGACCTGAGTCGAACTATGTGGCAATTTATATAATTTGGGTACACCAGAAGTATACTATTAGAGTCATTCGGTTATACCCAGAACTCGCAATAGAACTAAAATAAAGGAAAATTGGTATGAAGCTATGGCTTAACCCTAACCTGGTACACATACTACGTTCCGGTGTCCGCCATCTTGGTGCACATACTACAGGAGCGCCATAATTTGTATTTCATCTGCTGAGTCATGCTTTTAATCTGAGTCATATTTTGTTGGTGCTTTATCATCTCATTGTGTACTGCTTTAAGGTGAATTAAGTATTTGTTTGTAGACTTAGGTTGCGACAAACTATAGTCGAGTCAATCAAGCCTTTCCTAACATTGTCAGAAATTGTCATCTAAATATGTTGTATCCCATGTTTTTTTCTACTTTTGTGTATTTTCGATTTTAGTAACCCCTTATACACCACTATAATTCCTAATGCTTTCACAATTTGTTAGACAAATCGGTACTCCTGTAGTATGTGAACCAAAATGGCGGACACCGGAACGTAGTATATGTACCAGGTTAGGGTTAGGCTATAATTTCAGGTACAAATACTACGGGAGTCGTCACTTGGCTAGTCCCCGAACTAGTAATAGAACTAAAATAAGAAAAAATTGGAATAAAATTATGTCCCAACCTAACCTGTTACACATACTACGTTTCGGTACCGGCCATCTTGGCTCACATACTACAGGAGCGTCGACAAATCTTCGTCCTTCTTGTTGCCATATGTATATTATTTCCTTTTAAGATTCCTCTTAAGATTTCTCATGTGTTTTATATTTTTGTGATTAATTTTTTCTTGTATGTGAAGAATATTTAAATTTTACATTATGTGCGATTTCATTATTATTCTCATACATTTATACCTTTTTTTAAGTCTTTTCGTGCATCGATTCTCACATTATGAAAATATCTGAATCTAAAGAGATAATAACAAGCTCACATATTTTACTAAAGTCAATGAATTACCATTTATCTGATTTTGAATTTTTTTCGCTTTTCACGATTTTATATTTTTTTCAATTTTATTGCTTGGAAAGTAATAAACTCTGCAACCTATAAGTCTTAAATTTGCTCAATCACTTGAAATAATTGCTATTAGACAGTGCAGAGGTGGTAGTGGTACCCTTACCCTTGAAGAGTTTTTGAAAAGTCCAATTCGTCTAATGAAGTTTTTTTCTATGTAAAAGGGTCGGAACCCCGATTTGAAATGTAATAAAAAGTGTATTTTTTTGTGTGTAACATACGTAGAAATTTAAAACAAGGAATTTTAACCCCCCCTTTGAGAATTTTAGAACCAACCCCTTCCCTTATCCAGAGGTCAATTACTGAACTGGGTAACACCGATGGTTTCTTGAGTGCAAGTTCGACTCATTTAATTTTGAATGGATCAAGTCACTCACATAAGAGTTCTGGTCAAGGCAATGACTCTAATCTTCTCAACACTGGATAAACAATAACGGCATCAATAAATTTTGACAATGATAACAAGAATTCAAATATAACATCATTTTATAAGTGCCAATAGATTGCAATGTTTTAATTACTGTCTTGTTTCCACATTTTGACACTACTTTATTAATATGTTTGTCAAGTGTCAAATTTGTGGGGCACTGTAAGAAAGAAACCGGAATCGGAAGGATGTTCGCGGGCCGGAAGAAACATGTTTCTTTGACTCATAATGGCGCTTTATGTCGTATTGCCACAGAACTGGAAAAGTTCGTTGGCAAAGTGGACAAATCGCTGAAGTTTGATTCCTTATAATACAGAAATACGAGTCTTCGAACCTTTCTTACAACCTCTTCACGGGCTTTATAACATCAAATAAACCACTGTTATATAGAATGAGGACCATAAGTTTTATTTCAGCAAAAAAATTGATACTACTTGAGGTCAGCTACCACACATTATTCAATGAGTTTACCCTCGTCGCCAGGGGTTTGAGGGTCGTAACCCCTCTTTTGAATTGTAAAAAAAAAGCATTTTTAGTAGCTTAAAACAATTTTTAGACCCCCAAAATGAGTTTTACTCTCGTCGCCAAGGGTTTTGAGGGACGGAATCCCGTCCTTTTAAAATGTAAAAAAAGCATCTTTCTGTATCATACATAACAATTTTTAGTAGCCTGAAACGATTTTTAGACTCTCTTAATGAGTTCCCCCTCATTACCAGCAGCGTAGCCATGGGTTTTGAGGGCCGTGGAATGTAAAAAAAGCATTTTCCTACTTTCTGTATCATACATAACAATTTTTAGCAGCTTGAAACGGTTCCTCTCAATGAGTTTACCCCCGTAACCAGGGGTTTCAAGGGTCAGAACCCCCTTATTTGAAATGTATAAAAAGCATTTTTCTGTTTTCTGTATACAAAGCAATTTTTAGTAACTTGAAACAGGTTGTTAAACCCTCAAAACTCTCGAAAACTATGAATATGATTTTATATCACTACTCGTCTCCTAAAATGAATTGAAAACATTTCTTTCAAATCATAAGAATATATTTCTTGTTAACAATCAAAAATAGAAACCAAATCCTCACTACTACATTACTTTGGGTTTGTTTGAAAGGATCAAAATTTCTTATCAGCACAGGACAATTGTAATATGCAGTTTTACTCGTTTTATCTCCCAAAAATGATGTTTCCATTTGAACAAAAATTAAAAAGATATATGAAATCAGTAATATCATAATACCCTTGTGCTACTAAATAGAATTATTATAAAATTTTATTTCTGATATACCGGTATATAGGGTGTCCATAAAGCCTAAAATTTTTAAAATTGCAAAGGGAATTTATCGATATCACGTTTTCTCCTCTAAACAATATTAAATGAAGTAAAAATACCTAAACAATTACTGATTAAAAAACTACAAACCTGTATATATTGAGAACTGACTTCATAACAAAATTGAAATTGTGAAGGAATTTATGGACACCCTGTATATCATTATATACTTTACTAAACTTGGAGTCTAGAAAGAGTCATCCAGACTAGAGTGAAGTCAATCATGGTTCCTTGTGTTCAAGTCTAACCCATTTAATTTTGAATGGATCAAGTCACTCAAGTAAGAGTTCGGGTCACAAAAAACAAACTACTACTGTTGTTGTTCAAGGAGGAAATATATTTCCATAAATCACTATTTGCTCTAAAAATTAATTGACAACACTTCCTTCAAATAATAAGAATATATATATTTCTTGTAAACCATTTAAAATATAAACCAAGACGAGTCTTCACTACTACATCACTTAATAAGTTTGTTTGAAAAGATCAAAATTTCTTCTCAGAAAAGGACAAGTATTATATGCAGTTTTACTCGTTTATCTCTCAAAAGTGATGTCAGAAGAAATTAAACAGATATAATATCCTATTACTCTTATGACCAATGCGAATCGTTATTACTACGTTACTTAATAGGTTAGTTTAAAAAGGACCATAAATTTCTTCTCAGCCTGGCATAATATTCTTAAGTGGACAGTATTTATATGCTTTTTTTTATTCATTCGTTTATCTCACAAAAAAGATGTTTCAATTCGAACAATAATTGAACAGATATTTGAAATCAGTAATATCGTAATACTCTCATGCTACTAAATAGAATTATTATTCGAGAAATATAATTCTGAAATATATAGGGTGTCCATAAAGTCTTGAAATTATTTAAATTGCCAAGGAAATTTATCGATACCATTTATATTCGTACATATACCATATATATATATATATGTCATATATATTCGTAAAAATACTAAAACAATGATTAAAAAACAACAAACCTTGTCAAGTAAGATGATATATTGAGAACTGACTTCATAACAAAACAAAATTGAAATTGTGAAGAAAACGTTATGGACACCCTGTATATCATTCATTATGCAGCGTCTGCAGTGAGCTTGTTTATCTTTTTCAACACTATTTTGTTCCGTTCTTGACTATCGTGAGGGAATTCACCAATAACCTGACTTCTGTTAGATATCAGTAACTGGCCTTGTTCGAAGCAAAGCAAAAGTACGAGGTGCGGCTAAAATGAAACGGGACTGATGTCACAGATTGCGCAACACAATTAACCATCGGTAATCAACACTTTTGCAGTGTAGCAGCTGTTTTGACACAATATCGCAATTATTTTTCCTCTCGGGATCCATAAGCGAATGTGATAAATTTCTTGTTGAAAAAAAATGCTGTGCAAGGTCTGATTGAGTTTTTTGGCGATAGGGGGTTCAATTGCAGAATGACGATTGAGCAAAGAAGCGTAAGCGTTATATTGAAAAAAAAAATGTCCTTCCCCCTTCCCACAAAAAAAGCTTGGGGGGCTAGCAAGATATATTTAAAATCATCAAATTAAACACTAGTTTACAGCTTTGGGACTAAAAGTCCATTAAGACCAATTCCTTTGAAAAACATAAAAATATTTCATACAAATTCCTTAGTACAAGTTATACAAATAATTGAAAGTGAAAAAAAAGTGCAATAAATAAATAATCAATTATACTAAATGAAGAAAAATATAAAAAGTAGCAACTGAAAAATTTAGTTCAGAATAGCTATTGATACGCAAGGCATATTTTCTCAATTGCTTCAAACGAATCCTCAGAGCTGGAATAGAAACCTAGAGGTTCTACAAGCTATCCTTTTACTTGTTGAAATATTGAATATTTTTAAATACAAAATTTTAATCTACTCCGGGACATTGATTAATATAGGTAACAATGTGTCATCGTGGAACTCCGTAAATAATATTCAACTACTTCACAGGCTCCATAATATCAAAAGTTTGAGAACCAATTTGAACGAGGTGGTGGGCGTCAGATTCAACCTGTGTTACTAACATTTGAATTAAGATGATTGATTGACATGTTGACAACGAATCAGGTGCGATTGAAAGGGCGGGGTTTTTGGCTTTCCATAAGTGTGTGTACCAATATGAAGCTAAGCTAATTTATTCGCCTATTTTACATGAAGTTGTGTAAAGGGACGGAAGTCTATGGGCATGGGTTATATCCACTTGGCAGTCCCCTTTACAGTCCCCGAACTCGTAATAAGGAAAATCGGAATGAAATTATGACCTAACATTACCTGGTACACATACTACGAGTATACCAGGTTTTCTACTCAGTGGGCATAGCTTGTATTGACGAATAGGCATCGTTCGTTTCAGTTTGATTGGCAGTTCCAGTAGTTGAGTCTGTTTGTTGGTTAGAAAGAGCGGAATCTAGCTTGTGAATATTGTGCATTTGATCACTTTTTGCTCCATTCAGCTGACTTATTAAGTTTAAAAATGTAGGGGGTAACGTACTATTTTGTTGAATCGTTGACTCTGTAACGTAGTTTGGCAAATTCAAATTTTGCTGACTCATACTTGGATAATTTTGCTGACTCATGTAATTGTTTTCATGTGTCATGTTCGCAATTTGCTGACTCATATTTTGAAGCAGCATGTTTTGCGAATTCACAGAATCTGGCAACCCTGGTACAGTTTGATGACTCATCATTCCATACGAATTGAATTGATGCGTCGTGTTTGAATCTGCTAAGGAGGAAATCTCAATTGCAGAGTTTTGCTGTGTGACCGTTGGAAAACTAGAATTAGAATCTGTATCCATAGCAACACTCTCATGGTTCATTGCACCCATGTTGCTGCCATCTTGTTGAGGACCTTGCTGACCATTCCTAGAATTTTCAGAGTTTAGTAAGTTGGATAATGACGAATTGACCGCAGAATTCTGCTGACTCGGAAAAGTATTTTGCTGCATCATATTTAAATTTCGCTGACTCATGGCTGCATTTAGCTGATTCGCTCCTGGAACAAGCTGATTCATCATTAAATTTTGCTGAGTAAGGATAGATGAGATTAGCGGATTCTGATTGGACGCTTGTTGGTCTATAGACGACTGTCGACTAATAGTTGAATAATTTTGCGGATTCATCATTGAATTCTTCTGAGTCATGTCTAAATTTTGCAGATTCGTTAGTGAATTTTGCGGAGTCAGTTGAAGATTTTGTCCGATTGAAGAATTTTGTTGCATCTGTGTTAAATTTGGTAAAATTTGCGGAGTCATATTCTGCGGGTTTCTCAAAGATGCAGAGTCATCTGATTGTCCAGCAATCATGCTCAGTAAGTTACTTGGTTGCGGAAACGACTGGTAATTTCCTATTTGAGGATACGGCGGTCTGATTGGTTGTTGAGGCAAATAGGGATATCTGATTGGTTGATTTGTGCCAGTGTTTCGACGAAGCAAAGAGTTGAATGCGGCCTTGATCAGTTGAGATTCATGCTCTTTAGATGTTATCACCTGAATAGAAAACAAAATTGAAATTTTGGAAAACAAAAAGCAGCAACTGGTATCTAGCAATATGTAAGAAGCTAATATTATATGGAAGGAACAGATATCTTTTCGTCGGGATTTTTATGTGAACACACATGTCACATAAACAAACAGCACTTAGAAATATAATATTTTCAGCTGATGCGAACAACTTATGCGCACTTTGTGTGTAATCTCATAAACTTATCATTTATTATGTGAACACGCCTGTCACATAAACAAATAGCAACAACTTATGTGCACTTTGTATTTGATCTCATAAATTTATTTATCAAGAACGCATTGTATGTGAACACACATATCACATAAACAAATAGCACATAGGAATATAATATTTTGAGCTAATGCGAACAACTTATGTGCACTTTGTGTGTGATCTCATAAACTTAGCATTTATTATGTGAACACGCCTGTCACATAAACAAATTGCACACAGAAAAACGCATGATACTTTTAGCTAACGTAAACAACTCACGTGCCAGTTGTGTGTGATCTCATGAACCTATTATTATGAGCACATTTTATGTGAACACACGTCAAACAAACACATCACATGAAGAAAGTATCAGTGATAACCCTAGCTACTGTGAACTACTTGTGTGAACACATATCACATAAATAAATCACATCATTTTACCTGCCCTCCAGGTGTTCTCACAAGGGAGGGGGATTTCCCCTCATCAACTTTATGAGATTTAAGCGCAAATATCCTTCCCGTAGTTGTCCCAATATACATTCCCTTGGTGCCTTGTATCATATAGAACGAATCGCCAGCTGCAACAAGGGGTTTTGCGCTTGGACCTGCAGCTGATTGAGGAAGAGGGATGTCTGAAATAAACAAAGAGAGTAATGATCAAATTGTATTTATACAAGGATACTCGATGGCCGAAATAACCCGATCAATATTGTTGTGCACGGATTTATTCGAGGATCAAAACTTTTTTTGCCATAAGAAAATGGCAATTATTGCATGAACCACCCTGAGGCAGCAAGGAGTTCAGGGATCTTCTTGCACATAACTATCTCCCCAGCATTCGACACTGCGAACTCACGTATGGGGTAATCAGAGGAGCAGTGACCAAGCATATTCTCAACACTTAGCATGGTACAACACACTGCCAAGTCTAATAATTAGTCATATAATAAGCTCTCATTTTCACATGGAAAAAGGCGCTCCCGAAGTATGTGTACCAAGATGTCACGCAACCTGAACCCTAACCTGGTACACATACTATGTTCAGGTTGTGTGACATCTTGGTACACATACTCCTGTAGCGACAAAAAAATATGTAAAAATTTTATGCTAGATACCTGTTGTGGCGATAGTTTTTCGCACATTGATTCCTGCTCTTTGTAGATGAGCAATGATTTGAGAATCTGTAGGGGCCTGTAATAGAAGAAATCATGAAAGCATTTCTTGTGAAAAACTAGGACTCATACAAGTACACTAGTCACAGGGCTGTGGACTCTTGAAAAATCAACAATTGCCGGAATACTGTGGTATAAAAGTCTTCTTTGATAGACTGTTAGAAATGCTTAAAAGACTTTTTGTATTTAAATACCAACTTCTTTTATAATCATTGAACGTCTGAACGCTTAATAAATTGTTAACATATTTACAAAAAAATTCGTTCCGCAAGGACACCATTCAAAATTGGCACTTCTCTGCAAGCCGCACAATTTTTCCTTGTGGGCCACATTTGACACGCAGGCTACATGTTGCACACCCCTGGTTTAAAGTAATCTTTAATGTCATGTAACTTACCGCTGAACCGCCAACTCTCATTGGATATGGCGTCGACTGAATTGGACGGACATTTGCAACAGGTCTGCCACTAGCTGGTGTTGTAGAGCTGCAAATAAAAAATAAAGTGGAATAAACGGAAATTAGATGGAATGTAGCTTACTGTTAGCTAGTTATTTTGAGGTGGGCACTAGACTTCACAAATTCTAAAAAGGAGACATGGATTAAAAAGGTTGAGAACTACTGCTTAAATTTTTGGTTCCACTATTACTAACATTTCATTTCTATTTCGTAGTTTTGAAAAGGAAAAGTTGAGTCGCCGTCAAATTTGTAATTAATCCGTTATTTACGTAATCTCTCGCAGCAGCAATCACTTACCTCTGGGCAAAAATACTTTTTGATCCGGCTTTAGTTTTCCGAGGATATCCAGCAGCTGCGTAGAAACTGACGTAGGAAGGCCGACTGTAGTTTGTTGATGAGGCAGCTCTTTTTTCTTGCTCATACCTAGAATATAGGACAATCGTTAAATACAGGGTTCTTAAACTGGAATCTAGGCCCCATAATGAGCTATGGAATGTTTATAGGGGCCCGCGATCCAAACCTTAACTATATACCATCCGCCAATGACTACACTAATTTGGTAATATTTTTGACTGTAAGCAACACAAGAGCACACAAGTCTTTGGAGGAGGATGGGGGCGTGGGCACAGGCCATGAAAGTTTATGAGGTACTGAAATAGTAGTTGGTGTTAATTGCATTATTACACCAATGATGTCATCACTCACAGATGGCTGAGCATGATCAGTGATGTCATCAGTCACAGATGACTGACCATGAAAAGTGATGTCAACAGTTACAGTAGACTTAGCATGACCAATCAACTGTGAAGAGAAGTGGCCTTGTGATCTTTACAGAGTCTGTGACTTCTTATACAAAGACTTGTATGAAAAAAAATGAATGTCTGAAGTGGGTTATATGGCCCATCAATAAAACGTCGCACATCCTGCTCCAGACCTACCCTTTCTGAGCAGCTCTTTTCTCTGCTTTGGTCAGCCTTGAACCTTTGCAGTCCATGAGAAGGGATTCATGGTGAAATGGCTTCTTTGTGAACCATTGACCGTATGTCTGTAAGAAAATATGGCAAGTTGTAAAATGAGATAGCGATCGGAGACCGCCGACTTATCGATCTTCCAAAAAAAAAATTACTTAATAACTCGCTAATTATACGACATAATTCATGCAAAATTTCGAGCAGATTCATCCTCGCTTTTCGTGAGATATCGCGTAAGATACGAAAGTGTCTAACAGACAGACAGACAAATACCTATCAACATCTTACCGATCGAGATTGATAAGTAATAATCTTAGATGACAGTATATTTGACTTGAGATAGGATTTACCTATTCATCCCGGAAAAGGGAAGTCGATAAGACGGCCTAACCATATAGCGTACCACGGCCTCTTTTGCAATTACCAGCCCATGTCTTCAGGCGGCCTAGTATTAGATCGCGACCCATAGGTTGGGAAACACAGATTTAGACCAGGGGTTTATTGCGAGTATGTTACGTCGCTTACTAAAAATTATATAATTCGAAACACCATTTTTAAACGGATATGATAAAAGGAAGTCTTCCACAATATGTAGTAAATATGGAGTCCCATTTCAAGTGGATGGCCTAAACTTCCGTCAACATCTACTGGGCATGAAGGCACTGGGCTCAATTTTGGCGATGTCATTCTGATCCAAAAGAAAAAAAATATGAAGATATTCACCTTGCAAGCGCTCACTAACGTCATATCACTGCATTCCTTCTCACATTCAGAGAGATCAACAAACGGTCGATCCTCGTCATCGTAGACAAGTAGTTTCGTGATGTCCTGTCGTTCGAGACTCTGAATTGGATTCAATTCGTCGACAACGCGATCTGGAATTAGATCGATGTTATGTTTTTCAATCTTGTTGCATGGTCTATACCTGACGTGGGCAAACTACGACCCGCTGGCCAAATAACTAAAACCAAATTTTGATGTTTTAGCTAAAAATAGCTCAAGAGATTTGTTAAGATTGCGGTTAAATTTAGATTTGGCACGAGGCTTATTGTTTTTCCCTTTTGATTTTGTGAAGATGTAACTATTATTCATAAAATGTAACTTTTAAGTCACACTTACATGGCCCGTCAGTCTAGGTGGGCCAAATTTTTGGCCCCTGCTCGAAAAGCCTGGTCCTGCCCTTGCCCAAGTCTGGTCTACATCAAGAGTGTGCAGACTTCATTACAGGAGAACCAGATACACATAATTGAGCAAAACCGCAGGATTTATTCAAAATAGGCTTTCTAGTAGTTGCAGTATAAGGGGCATCATTATCAGAAACTCGCCCAGGGCAACAAAAAAATTTGACAAGCCCCTGACTACTGGGAATTTTAAAATACAACTATAGCTGCGTGCAGCTTTAACAGGCTTCCCGCGTAAAAAAAACTGAAGACGCGTTTTGCTCACTGGAGCGTGAAAGCGTGATCAGTCATGCATAAAATTTGCATCTTATTGCTAGCTGAGAACTTCTGCACATTTGAGGTGAATTTCAAGTTTGTAGGACCAATTTGAAAAAAAAATAATAAAAATAAATAATAATAATATTAATAATGAATAAATAAATAATAATAATAAAACACAGGAATACAATAGGTTCCCTGCTGACAAGCAGCGGGAAGCCTAATTACAGCCCAAGTATTGAGAAAAAACATGCCAAACCAAAATAAATAAATGTAAATATCCAAAATAAGGAGTGTAAGACTGTTTTTTAATCAACTTCACGGCCTCTCAGAAACTTGTCCCCACCGTTTGAAAAACACAGATCTACAGCCTGAATTAAAAACTCACCAGACATTCCTTGCTTTGAGATTTGCCGATCATAAATTTTCTTTTCCATGGACTGATCGCAAATCAACCTGAAATGAGAGAAATTTAGTTGGATACAAAAAGACAATATTCGTAGGGTAGTATTTTTTGCATATAACAGAGGAGAAAAGGTGATAAGACAGCTGAATATAAGATGAACGATTGCCTCAGGTGATCAGTTACATTCCATCATCATACCATACATCAGTTACATGTATGGTGTGGGAATAATCAGAGTTATAGGTCTGACTCAGTCAGACTGAGGAGGGCATTTGGGGTTACAAGAGGCGTGACCCCCTCCGTCTGATAAACCACAGATCACTTCTGTGGCCACAGAGTCTTCGTTTATCGTGACTCAATTAAAGGCTTCATGAGCCTAAGATTTCTCTTGACACTGAAGAACAGGCCACGATAGAATAAAAGTTGAAAATAACTGATTAAGATCGGGGCTTCCCGAACTGCAAGTTGCGAACCCGCAGAGAGGCACGCAATGAATTTTAGGGGTCGCAAAAAGTACACCAATTTTTCACAAAGTAATATATCTATATTATATCTTTTTTATACATTTGATTCGAAACGCAATCATTATAACTAGTGCAAAACATAAATCTCACGATTTCGATAGAATACTTAGATTGGGAAAAGCACGCTTGCATAACAATGACAACTTTGATTGCAAGACCCGAGAAGCAGTGCGCTTGCATCGCGATGCCGACTAAACAGGATTTGCAAAATATTGAAAGGGGTCGAGAGCTTAAGAGTTTGGGAAGCGCTGATTTAAATGACATAAGTACTATGGGTCTACGTTAATGGTTTTTCGAAGCCCCTTCAACATCGATGGATTTTAGATTAATTTCAATATTAATTCAACATTAACAACTTACCTATATATGAGACATTTCTTTTTCTGTCCATACCGATAAACCCGGCAGACTGCCTGTGCATCATGGCAAGGGTTCCAAGAGATATCGAACACAACAACACGATTTGCTCCGATGAGATTGATGCCAAGACAGCCAGCTCTAAAAGTTTGGAAATAAATTGAGTAAAGTGATAGATTAAGAAAATTTGGCAGTATATTGTTGAACTAAAAATAGACAAATTAATTCATAATTGCTAGCACCCATTGAGAGTTTTGTTGCCACCATTTAGAAACTGTTATTTTGCAGCTTGTGAATCTGTTTTAATAGCCAATATCACAATAACCTTTTTATGTTATAAATTTATTTTGGAGCTCCAGAAGTATGTGCACCAACATGTCGCACAACCTGAACATAGTATGTGTGTACTGGTTATGATTCAGGTTGTGCGACATCTTGGTACATAAACTTCTGGAACACCTTTATTTTCTCCTAAATCTACCCTAGCCTCAAATTCCTTCCTAAAAAAAAACAAGGCTAATTTAGAAGTTGCAAGATTCTGTCTTTATTACATGTATAAATCTTAAAATACATTATGTTCATAAATCTAACATTACTCTGGAGTTGGATTTACATTTTCATGTGCCTGATTTTACCTTACTTTAGGTTTTTAATATTTCAATGCCAGACTGGTATGCAAGCGGCCGTACCAAACTTTCATCTTCCACCCCTTAGGAGGTGTTCAATAGTCCCACAGCACAACATAACAGCAGCTATGGTATCTCTAATGAGGACAAAAGTTCTGACTAGTTACGCTTCAATGAACATTTATTTACCTTGTAGAAAGCAGAAACAAATGAACGGTATTGTTATCTTTTGCATTGAACATCTGGATCATTTTTTCCCGAACAGCAGTGTTGGTGTTGCCGTCCAGTCGAAAGTAGGATTCATTTTTTCGCCATTTCCTAGAAAGAAAACGTTGTTTTGAGACTTTCATTTTTAACAGAAAAAGTGTGCGGTGTGTGTGTACCAGGTTAGCGTTAGGCCATCATTTTGTTCCAATTTTCCTTATTTTGGTTCTATTACGAATTCGAATTCGGGGACTGTCTGTGTTAGCCAGGTGAATATACCCCCTGCCTATAGGTTTCAGTCCCTTTACACAAATTGATGTAAAGTGGGCAAACAAAATTAGTGGTTATACCGAAGTATGTGAACCAAGATGGCGGACACCGGAAAGTAGTATGTGTACCAGGTCAGGGTTAGGCTATAATTTTGTTCCAATTTCCCTTATTTTAGTTCTATTACGAGTTTGGGGACTGTCTGTGTTAGCCAAGTGAATATACCCCCTGCCTTTAGGTTTCAGTCCCTTTACACAACTTGATGTAAAGTGGGTAAACAAAATTAGTGGTACTCCCGAAGTATGTTGTGAATCAAGATGGCGGACACCGGAAAGTAGTATGTGTACCAGGTCAGGGTTAGGCCATAATTTTATTCCAATTTTCCTTTTTATGGTTCTATTACGAGTTCGAGGACTAGCCAAGAGACTCCCGTAGTATTCGTACCTGAAATTCTGGCCTAACCCTAACCCGGTACACATACTACGTTCCGGTGTCTGCCATCTTGGTTGACATACTTCGGGATAACCACTGATTTTGTTTGCCCACTTTACATCGAGTTGTGTAAAGAGACTGAAACCTATGTACACAAGGCATATTTAACTTTGATTTTCAATTTGAACTTTAATTTGGCAATTCAGCTAAAATCAACATACCTTTGCAACTGGGGTGTCCCCGGGGGGTTTGGCACGTTCATTTCATTTAAAAACTCTTCAATCAGCGTCAATGTTGTCAGCGACTGACTAAACACGAGTAATTTATCTCCTGAGGCCACTGAGTGGTGAATTATTTGCATCAAAATCAACATTTTTCCGGACAATTCTAGACGATCAGGAACGTAGTCATGAAGAAGTTCTTTCGCCTGTCAAAGAAAAGGTTTTATATTTATAATATTTTGTATTGCTGTTCATACACAAATATGGTATTAACCAACTTTTTAGGAATCTGTATAAGTTCTGGAAAACAATGTACGGAAATATAACAATTTTTGGGAGCTGTAATTCTTACGGTTTGGCGTTGCCAACTCCTAAATCAAATTTTCCATTATAGGCAGATCAAGTAAGCCGGTGGAAGCGTATTTATATTACGACGCTTGTGTTAGGTTTTTGATCATCCTAGCTATACATCAGTTTTTGTATGAGATGACATCTTCAAAATTTAAAATTGCGCTCTTTGTGGCGGTTTCCCTTTCACAATTCTGCTGCTAAGCTGCAATACGGTACCAGTAGGCTACTTCGACAGATTGCATACCTGTACTACTTCATGTCCATAAATTTGGAACCACTGAGTTGTCTTATTAATGCAAATATGGGTGCTTCCGAAATATTCGTACCAAGATGACGCACAACCTGAACAAAGTATGTGTACCAGGTTAGGGTTATTCAGGTTGTGCGTCATCTTGGTGCGAATACTTCCGGAGCGCCCAAATATGACTCTGAATCCAATTAAAATTTCCAAACCCAACAGCCTAATTAAAACCACATATTTTTCCATTATAACTTTTTAACCCCCGCGCTCTATTACTATGACACCCACATAAAATCTATCGTCGCTTACTAAAAATAATTGCTAAGCTAAGTCTTCCACAATATGTAGTAAATATGGAGTCCCACTTCAAAAGGTAATGAACGGTGGGAATAGGTAGCACCCCAACCTGGTACACATACTACGGGAGTACCGGGTTTTGATCATTCTAGCGATACACATTTATTACTATGACCTCCAAAAAAATTATTTTCAGTCCCACTAAGTACCATGTATAACAATAAATGGCTTGTAAATTTCTGTCATAATCATGTTGGTTAGTGATATTTACAATAAATTAGCATTCTAGCAGAGCTGAATAAAGGTATAACTTGATGTTTATGTGTGTATTGTGGCTCTTCACAGTAATAACATACGAAATGCGGCTCTTGGTCTCTGACTGGTTGGCCCCGATATAAAATTTGATTCAGTACATACACATACAATGGGCAAACCGCGGCATGGAGTTTTTATGCAGCTCTTATCGCTGGCAATAATTATATATTATCTAAATTTAACTAAGAGAAACTGTAGCGTAACAGTTTTTTTTTTAATTCTTTAAGCGGTTGAAGAATATATACTTTGCAATATTGTTATTATAAGTTTGTGTAAAGTTCTTTTCAGTTCACAGTAATCTAATATTAATAATTCCAACATCACATATCACATATTTCTGACTTGCTGCATGCGGCTCTCATATTAAAAAATTTTGCCCACCGGAACATCCACTCTTACCCATTCATAATTAATTCCTTTGTCCTTTTCTTCCGATCCGAAAGGATTAAAACCGACGGATTGAACAAGTTTTCCGTTTTCTGCAGGATTTGTTGATGAGGTTGTTGTGGCGGTGGTGGTTGGAGTCGACCTGGAACAAATATCCGACAGCAAAATGTTGCTGGATATTAAAATGTGTTTTAAAGAAATGTAAAAGCTAGCTATACCGACATCGAACGTTTTATTTTTCTACCAATCGTAGATTTATGGATACTCCCATGGTATGTGTACCAGGTTAGGGTTAGGACATAAATTTATTCCGATTTTCCTTATTTCAATTCTATTACTAGTTCGAAGACTGTCTGTGTTAGCCAAGTGAAAATACCCCCTACCCATAGGTTCCAGTCCCTTTACACAACTTGAAAATACATACTTCTGGAGCGCCAAAAATCTCCAAATTAATCACCTTATATCTTTTTTCTGTCGCCTTTTCTTCGACAAAACTCCGTCTAAAATTGCATCAGGTAGGTCAAGGTCGTTATCCAGTAAACTATCGTTGTTCTGTTGCTGCTCTTCGATTGTCTTACGAACCACAGTGCGGTACAAGACATCAGGGTGGTTCCAAATCTAAAAAGTATAAGTTAAGTATAAGTACCAAAAAAATGCCAAAATATCACAAAAAAATAATTTCGGAAGGACTTTTGAACTACTCAATACAGCTGTTTGATTCTTAAAGTCGGCCTGTTCATACTAATCCACTAGGAATTTTGTACCAAGAAAAAGGAAATTTTGAGGGATGTCTTATATTTTCATCTACAAAAAAACAAAATTACAAAGTAGAGAATTACGAGATTTTTAAATATATAAATTATGAAGACTGGTATCCATTTACTTATAAATAACAAAAAAGATTTCATGCTATCGATTAGGTCTTATTTTAAGGAGAGCTTATATTAAAATTATTTTGAAATTCAGGATTTTCAGATTAGGTCAGACTAGCTTTCATTTTAAGGCTTGGTTTTTATTTTGGCGCTCTGAAGTATGAATACCAATCAATTTGTGTAAAGGAACTGAAACCGATGGACAGGGGATATATTCGCTTGGCTAAGACAGACAGTCACCGAACTCTTAAAAGAACTAAAATAAGAAAAATCGGAATCTAACCTGGCACACACACTTCGGGAGTACCCTTATTTTTGGGGAAAGACAGTATTTAAACCAATCGGCAAAATATAACATTCACTTATCACAGCTTACCTTACAACATATGGAGAAAGCTTTGATTGGATTGAGAGAACTACACCAACTGCCTGATCCACTCTCTTTCTGCATCTTGATGAAGTGATTGTACAGTTTCTTTTGCCAGGGAGAAAACCGGATCATTAAGACGTATTCTTCTTTCGGTGGAAGAGAATCTTTGAGAACTACATGAGACCTGGAGAGCAAAGGTGTATATAAAACATGAGGTCTACTGAAGTGAACGACATACCGTTAGGTGAAATGAACGCTGTAACTGCTTAAATAATGTCAAACGTAAATATGATGTGAAATTTTGATGTAACTAAAAAAGTCTGTATAGCGCAGAAAAAAAAATCTTGAAACAGGCGTTTAGTTCAAATCAAACCTAGTCAATTTTCAACTAATCAGGTATGTACAGTTCAGCGTATTGTGTTCGCGCAAGACGAACTCTAATTTAGAAAACAATGATGATTTGGATTATATTTTCACACCACGTATTTGCTTGGCGCTATTTAAGCAGTTATAGTGTACTTGGCAAGACCCAAAATGTAATAAAAAATTTACTTGAAACCACATTACGAATTCTATGTCGTATTTTAATTTTCTAAGTTTTGAATTCTGTTTTAGAGGAATTCTTCCACTTCAGTATTGACTACCCATTTTATTACACTTCAGGTGAGCTGGACATAGGATTTGAACCATTGGAATAGGGATCATCGCAACAATGATTGGTACTTCTGAAGTATGTGAAACAAGATGGCGGACACCGGAGCATAGTATGTGTACCAGGTTAGGGTTAGGCCAGAATTTCAGGTACAATTACTACGGGAGTCACTCGGCTAGTCCCGAACTCGTATTTAAACAGAAATAAGGAAAATTGGAATAAAATTATGGCCTAACCTGGTACACATACCACTGTCGGCCATCTTGGTTCTCATACTTCGAGAGTATCCAATAATTTAGCCAAATATCCTTCCACTCTGTGTTCAAAGTAATATATCACATCAATAATACTAAAACGAGAATATCGGTCAGAGACCAAAGACTTATCGATCAAAAGTTAGGGGATCCCCCAAAACAGCGCTCTTACTCCATAGTGACACCTTGTGTCCCATCACTAATTAATTAATAACTCGCTAATTATACAACATAATTCGCCCAAAATCAATAGGCTTTTGGTCCGAGATAAGATGAATGCACATGCAAAATCTGGAGCAGATTCAATCTCGCTTTCGTGAGATATCGCGTGCATCCAACAGACAGACAAACAGACATACAGACAAATACCTATCAACATACTTACTGATTAAAATCGATAAGTAACAATCACCCACCTTCTTTGAACGAACCCTTTGAGTAACGAATGAAGGACGTGCGACCTGAATCTCATTAACCTGATGTCAGATTCGTTACTGTCTGCACATTGTCCGTTACAAATCGGCCGCTCAAACATATTCGAGAATTCTTGCTTTGTCCCGAGAAAATTTGGACGAACGAAATCCACCATGCACCAGTACTCTAATAGGTTGTTCTGAAACAGAGTAGAACAGCTGGTTAGAAATTGAAGAAATCTTTCAGATAATGGTTCTCAGCCTTTTTTGAACAATATTAGGATAGGATTTACATATTTCTCCCAGTAAAAAGAAAAGCTGATAAGACGGCTCAATCATATGGCAAACCGTGAACTCTCGTCTTGTTACCAGTTCATGTCAGGTATGGTATGGGATTAGTTAGCCAGAGATTTGTTTTCAGAAGCATGGACTTGAGTGAAAAAACATAATAAATATTGTTTCCTTCCCATAAAAAGCAAAAATTCCTCGTTTGGAATAGGCTGCTTTAAACAGGGTCACTGACAGGATTGCAATGCTAGGGGAATTCATAACAGACCCCAACTCAAGGTTGGAAGAAAATTCGTCTCCAGCTCCCAGCTGAAGAATATTACAACTTTGTCCACAGCTTTCGATTATCAGAAAACTGAATTGTGACCATAAATTATGCTCATGAAATTATGAAAGTGTTCGTATTCCATCGAAAAAAAAATAGCACAAAATTTGAGTGACATTTTAGGTCGTAATGGACTCCGTACAAATGTGAAAAAACATAGACTTCTAGTAATAATCCTGAGCAAATAAAATTTGCAATCAATTGCCGAGGAAACCCACAAACAACAATCCAGCGTAGCAATCTACATTGGGGGTGGAGCGAATTACAGCTCACCGAAGTGTTTTATCTTGCCCACTCATGCCTTTACAAATCACGACTATAGCATTTATGGATATAAATATCAATGAAAATAACGAATCGTCAGCTAAAATACAAACCGTAATTCCCCACGGGTGCTCCTGAAGTATGCGAACCAAGATGGCGGACATCGAAACGTAGCATGGGTAACAGGTTAGGGTTAGGCCATAATTTTATTCCATTTTCCCTTATTTTAGTCCTACTATGAGTTCGAAGACTAGCCAAGTGCCTCTCGTAGTATTTGAACCTAAAAATATGGCCTAACCCTACCTAACCTAGTACACATATTACATTCCGATGTCCGCCATCTTGGTTCGCATACTTCAGGAGCCCCTCCCCACGTATTATCTGCACCTGAATATAATGTGCCACTTGGTTGGTACACTAGCTGTTATT
This sequence comes from Styela clava, assembly GCF_964204865.1. Lineage (NCBI taxonomy): Eukaryota > Metazoa > Chordata > Ascidiacea > Stolidobranchia > Styelidae > Styela > Styela clava. The sequence continues at coordinate 2,465,433 of NC_135258.1, forward strand.
CTAGTTAATTGTAAATAAACTATTTTTAACCAATAGTTTCAAATGGGTTTTGAGCATCTGGCCAGGTAACCGGTAACCGGCCCACCCCTGATACAAACATTGCATATAAAAATCTAAAATAAACAACCAATACCAACCTGAAGTGGGTACCCAGTCAATACTATTCTTCTCCTAGTGGCGATTTGTTTCAATGCTTGAGAAATACTGGCGTGGCTGTTCTTAATACGATGACCTTCATCGCAGACTATCAAGTCAGGTCCTGGCTTCACAAGGTTCTCATAAATTTCTGTCACAAATTATGTTACAAGTTTAGAAACTTGGTAAGTGTTTTATTAAAATTTCTGACTATTAGAAGATAGTTAACATATTTCATAGCATGCAACTTACTATAGGATGGGATTTATCTCGGAGGAGAGGAGAGACGCTAAGACGACTTAATCATATGACAAACCACGGCGTCTTGTCTGGTTATCAGTCCATGTCGAGTATGGGATTTTTTAACCAGTAAATCGTTTGATATGATATCCACGATGTTTGAATTTGTCACATAGCAACAAGAAAGGTCCAAATGAGAAGAAAGACTATAGATCTTGCCTATAAATTGGTTGAATTTGTTTAAAGTACTTTGGATTTGACATTAAAATCAAATAGGGACGATGGGTGGGAAAAGAAAAAGTTGAACGACACAACAGCTTAGTTTAAAAAATATATCACAGCAAACTTTACTGAAATATTCATTTAACCCCCTGGTGTTATATAAAGTGTTATGTTATATATCTCAAACTTTTGGTGTTACGGATCCTGTAAAGAGGCCATTTACAGAGCCTCACAATAAGCGTATAAAAATAAATGTATTGTTACCCCGCAACACTTCGAGAATCTAAGATGTATTCTACGGATCACACTAGAAATATTTATTCCTTCTCATAACCACAAATCAAAAACATGCCTGAAGTTAATTCCGCAATCCTATCTTCTTCATCAAGGTCTATCGTTTCAATTACGTCACCTAATGGTCGGTTCTTCGTCTTTTTTCGCCGTCTTCGTCTCAGTTTTTGATTTGTCAGTAACCTGAGATTGGAAAGATAATAAAAGATTGATCTCTTTGAAAATATAAAACACCAAAGCGGAAAATTGTTATGTTCCTATTCAAATCGAGAAAATAACAGATCCTATACGCGTAAAAATGTTATGTTCCCATTCAAATGGATAAATGAAAAATTCCATAAGCGCGAAATAATAAATTCCATAAGTGCAAAATTGTTATGTTTCCATTCAAGTTGGGAAAATAATAGATCCCATATACGTAAAAATGTATGTTCCCATTCAACTGAAAAAATAAAAAATTCCATGTGTGCGAAAATGTTATGTTCCCATTCAACTTGGGAAAATAATAAATTCGATCAGCGCAAAAATGTTATGTTCCCATTTCAAGTTGGGAAAATAATAAATCCCATATGCATAAAAATGTTATGTTCCCAATCAACTGGAAAAATGAAAAATTCCATAAGCACAAAAATGTTATGTTTCCATTCGAATTGGGAAAATAATGAATACCAAGAGCACAAAAATATCATGCCGTCATTCAACTCGAGAAAATAATAGATCCCATATGTTCCCATTCAACTTGGAAAAAAAGCGCTGAGTTGTTATAATCCCAATTAACTTGGGAAAATAATGAATTCCATGAGCGCAAAAATGCTATGTTCCCATTTAACTTAGGAAAATAATAAATTCCATAAGCGAAAAAATTGTATGTTCCCATTCGACCTGGGAAAATAATAAATCCCATACGCATAAAAATGTTATGTTCCCATTCAACTTGGGGAAATAATAAATTCCATACACAAAAATGTTATGTTCCCATTCACCTTAGGAAAATATTAAATTCCACAAGCATAAAAATGTTATGTTTCCAAAGCACAAAATGGTATGTTGCCATTCAGCTTAGGAGAATAAAAATATTGTGCTGCCATCCAAAAAATATCAAATACTAAATCTCAAAATTGTTATGCTCCCATTCATCTTAGTAAAAAAAATAAATAGCATAAGTGCAAACAGTTATATTCCCTTTCAACTTAGAAAAATAATAAGCACAATAATGCCATGTTCCCATATACCAAAAGCGCAAAAATGTTATGTTCCCATTCAACTCACAATATGGGAATACCAAATACTCTTTAGAACTTATGAGAATGAATAATTACCTGAACATTTCATATCCCATCAACAAAACACCTCCCTCCGCTCTCCATGATGATATTACTTGCGCTCTGAAAAAATGGATGAAAATATATTTGATTTAAAAACAGTGATCTATTGCAGATTGGGGAAGGTTTTTAAACCAGGGGCCAAAAATTTTGCCCGACTATTTTGTCGGGCCATGTATGTGTGACGAAAAAAGTTACATTTAATGAACAATATTTGCAGTGTTAAAACAAATTTCTCGAGTTATTTCCTAGCTAAAACATCAAAATTCGGTTTTATTCGGTTGTGGCAGCATCAGGCGGGCCAGATTGCATTACCAAACGAGCCGATCATGTCCAATCTATGGGCAATGATATTGCAAGTGGATGCCTTAAACTATATAGCTTTTACCATGCCCAGCGGTTGCATGCAAGTGTTCATTATCTGTATAAGGTAGTATAAAAATATAAGGATGAAGAAGGCAGTAAGTCACCCTACTTTTAGAGGTCTGAAAATACCCATAACATTATCATTTTAAAACAAATTTAAAGAAAAATGAAGAACTGCTTTGTTTCATCGCTTGTGGATGGCACTTTCATCTATGCCTTGCAAGCTTAAAAAGCGAAAATCTTCCCAATTACATATATATTGTTCGACTTCTTTTTATTCAACTTGTATCAAAATTAGACTTTTCTCACTTGTGTAGCTGCTGGTTCCCGAAAGTTTTTTTTTGTAACGGATTTGGTTTTTGGACATTAATCTTTTTAAGTTTATATATTGTTCGATTTATTTCTATTCTACCAGCATCAAAGATAGACTTCCAATACGGGTGTCGCTGCTCGGTAACCAGCATTAGTTTTTTCCTGTCACCCTCCAGTGTGAAATGCCATTTTCATTTTTTTTCTTAGTTTTTCTTTGCATCAAGTGTATAATGTCTAAACGGTACTCCCGAAGCATGTGAACCAAGATGGCGAACACATAGTGTATATACCAGATATAACAGTGAGTATACCAGATTAGGGTTAGGCCATAATTTTATGCCAATTTTCCTTATTTTAGTTTTATTACGAGTTCGGGGACTAGCCTTGTGACTCACTAGTATTTGTACCTGAAATTATGGTCAAACCCTAATCTGGTATACACACTATGTTCCGGTGTCCGACATCTTGGTTCACATACTATGGGAGTACGGGTACCTTAAAAACTACTGACTGAAAGTATAATTCACAATGTTCCAACATTATTCACCTGACTTCCGTTGTCTTATGAATCTCAGAAAGCAGTCGAACTTTGAATTGTCTTCTTTTTGAATTGTCGTCTCCAACGCCATCTTGCATAGATGAACTAGTATTGTTAGTTTTTGCCATTGGAAGCCACATTTCAAATTCAGCAACCCAGTTTAAAAGAGTGTTCACCTTAAAATATAAAATACCAATATATTGCATATTTTCCTCTTTAGAAGTAAACCAATAGTGTGAAGTGAACACTGGATAGGGTGACAGTGTGTGCAAGTATTTCTTGGAAATTAATAAATGAAAAGTCGATTTTCAAAGGTGGCGAGAATTTTTTTCACCAGTATAAGGCATAACATTGATCACTTGTGATGAATGACTGATTTAAAAGAGCCACGCTCAGAGTAAAATCCCGGTCTTTTCAAACCAGGGGTGTATCACATGTGTGGGGGTTAAGAGTCTGATTCCCCCTCCCCCCCTTTTGGGGTGTTTGGAGCTCACTGGTTCTCAACCAATGGGCCATGGAAGGATTTTGAGGTGGGCCGCAATACTAGTAAAAATTGCTAGTTTTATTTACATCACAATAGTTAGTTTTGATCGTAGCAGCAATGAATGACAATGCTGTTTTCTGCTACAGAGTGGTAAATCCCATTCTAATTATGAACGTTAAAGTGTCCATTTTCGCAGAAACATCTTGCTTTTTCTTTTGCAATAAAAAGTTAATGAGCCACATAAATTTGTGTGCAACAAAAATGGGCCATGAAGAAAAAAAGGTTGAGAACCACTGCATCTAGCTGTTACGGTCTTCACGATCTAACAATAAGAAATTTCAGATTTGACTAAACATAGAATGAAACCGTGAGTAAAGATTTCCATTCTCCCCAAAAAATAGTGAATCCATGGAACGTTAAATATCGATGGCTGTTTAGATAGATTAGATTAGAGCTTTGTTTTAAGACAGGGTTTCCCAAACTGGGATCCGCTGATGGCACAGGGGTCCGCAGCAATATAAAAAAAGAGTATGCTCGATATTTAATTATTGATTTTAATTCATAAGGATTGAGCGTTGCGGATATATTATATCCATTGCTGTCAGAAAAGGCAATTAAAATTTTATTGCTTTTTGCAACGACCTACGTGTGCGAGGCATCATATTCTGCTCTTACCAATATGATGACAAAATACAGGTTGAGACTTGCAATAGAGTTGGACCTACGAGATAGATGGGTTGTCACTAATTGCTCCGAGGATTGATAAACTGTGCTGTGAAAAGCAATCTCATTCATCACATTAACCCTTTCCGTGCGGTGGGCACGTATACGTACCAACGACAAAGGTCGCTAGATTGCGGCGGGTACGTTGATGTACTCCACTGTTTTATTTAGCAATCGGTCGCAAACTGTTGGTCTAGTTTTTCCGGGTTTTAGTTTATTGATAAGAAGTCTTCTTCAAGATTAACATAAGCGACGGTAAATCTCGCTTTCGTTTACGACGGGAATTTTATTTGCGGCGGAACGAGGGAGTGTTTTTGAAATTTATGCAAATTTCGGTGTTTTTTGGGTGGTAATAGAAGACATATTATCCCTTCCATCTACCAAAGTATTTTGAGTTAGATCACGAAATTGCTACAGCAATATTATGCTATTGTTTGCCAACCACGAAGCGGTAACAGTAAAGGATTTAGCGAATATTTCTATTTTTTATCACGGTTTGAAGTTTCAACTCCCAAGAAAAAAAAATGCCTTTTTTCTATCCGGTTTGTGACTCAGACCACCACTTTTGAAAAAACTTTTTTTTTTAATCGCCAATTGCAAGCTCTTTAAATAAGCTTTCCAACGTGCCGTCAGTGGGCAGCAGAGGATCATTAATTTTTCGTTAGTCGATCGATTAGTTGTGGGGGTACAAATGCATAAAATCGGCGTAGCAAATACGATTATTTAATAAAAAAAAAAAATCGCCTGGAAAGGGTTAATGTGTCGTTTGTGTTGTAAACAAAACATTATCCTCCTCGTTGGTTAGGCACAAAAATTGATAAGGCATAGGATGGGGGTCCATCAAAAATAAAATTCACAAACAGGAGTCCGCGCAGGGGTCAAAAAATTTGGGAACCACAGTTTCAAGATAAAGACATAAAAAAGCAAGCAAACTTACCGGTACAACACAAAGTGCCGTTTTAGCACCAGTGTATCTCAGAAACACATCGATGAAGGCAATCACTTGCAATGTTTTCCCTAGCCCCATCGAGTGTGCAAGTATGCATCCGAAGCCGCTGCTTTTCTTGTAATGCTCCAGTGATTCTATAATGTTATCAAACATGAATCGAATTCCACCGATCTGTAAGATAAAATATAAGAATATAGGTTAAGAAATGATAATAGGGGGACAACAAACTATAATTTGCAAGATGGAAGATAGGTAAGAAGATAAAAAAAAAATAACTGTAGACTGTAGTGTTATATATAAGCCCTAGCAGTAACATAGCCAAGACTATCGATTTGTAAGATGAGAGATAAGGGAATGACAAATGATAATCTGTATTGCTTTGAATAATCTTCAGAGGTAGCACTGGCAAGATTACTTATTTCTAAGATACACAACAACAAATACCTGGTGGGGTTTAACAGCTTTTGCAAGACGGGAGGCTAAAAATATCTCTGGCTCATCTGGTGGTCGGTTTTTATTCACAAGAACGCGTCCCTCATGGTCGGGTTGATTCATGGCATCATTGACGTGCATTCCGCTGAAAGAAATAACAAGAGAAAATTAGTCCAGTGTTTAAAGCTAATATGAGCAAACTGCAGCCTGTTGGCCCAACTTGACACACCTGATGCTGCCACAACCAAACTAAAATCAAGTTTTGATGTTTTAGCTAAAAAATATATCTCAAGGAATTTGTTGAGATTGCGATTGAATTTAGTTTTGGCACGAGGCTTATTGTTTTACACTTTTGCTTTTGTAACACTGCAAATATTGTTCATAAAATGTAACTTTATACGTCACACTTACATAGCCTGCCAGATCAGGTGGAAAAAAATAATTGGCCCCTGGCCCGAATTAATGATATTGAGGGGTTGACAAAAACGGCACGCTTTCGAAGTGTGTGGGGTTAGCGTGCTGAAGAATTTTGGGGTCAGTGGTTCTCAACATAGGCCCGGCCCGCAAGGGGGCCACTGAGGGGCCGCAATGCTATAGCCAGGACTGATTTAACTTTTCCTTTACAGGGAAACTCCTCATTCTTCCATTCTTAGTCGTACTTCAGCGTCTCCAGGTCATAAATTAGTCACCCAATTGGCGACAAAGAAACGAACAGGCCTTGTGCCAGTCTGACCCCCAAAATCACCCCCTGGGTGCGCCCCTGGTATAAAACACCCACACAAACCTGTTATTGACATCTGGGTCCTCTACGATTTCATTATCATCAGTTCCAGTGAAAATAACTTCATCAGAACTTTCACTGCCTGAGCTGATATTGATTGTTTCTGATCGTTTCATGGCGGACTTTTTCTTTGGAGATTCATCGCTACTGCTTCCACTACTTATGCAGATCACATCGGATGAGTTTTGGGCTGAAAAGAGGAAAATATAATTAATTTTCTTCCAAGATTTTAGATAATTTTACAGGTAGCTCAAGGAGGGGTGACTAAATAATTAAATCGAATACGCAAATATATTTAATGTAGTTGGGTTTTAAGCAAGCAAGCAATAATATGCTATTTTTTTTCAATAACTTTGGTAATTTTTCAGGTATCGCGTTTCCCCGAAAATAAGGCTGGGTCTTATTTAAACTTTCTTCCGAAGAATATAATTAGCGTTTTTGACTAGGGGGTGTCTTGAGGGGAGAGCTTACATTAAAATCATTTTTCAAAATTCAGGCCAGGTCTTATTTTCATGGTAGTTTTTATTTTTAGAGGAAACATGGTAGCTCAAGAAGAGCTGACCAATTAATTGAATCGAATTCGCAAATATATTTAATGTAGTAAGTTTTAAGCAAGCATTTGATGCTGTGAGCCAGTGGTAGACAAACTGCCGCTATCTGGCCAATATCATAGTACCCAGGGCGTACCCTGAAATTTTCAAGTAGGGTTCGGAAATTTTTAATTGCTAAGTTAGATCATAGCAGTCAGCGAGCGGGCTGTAGGTTTTCATAAGGTTTAAAAAAGCGTTTCAAACTCCGAAAACTGCTATGTATGATACAGAAAAATGCTTTTTTTTATTTCAAAAGGGGGGAGGTTCCGACCCTACCCCCCTCCCCCTGGCTACACCCCTGGTGAGAGTGAAAACTTTTTTCATGGCGAGTTTAGGAACCTGAGCCGAAAACTGGACACTTAGAAATATATGGGATTCATCTACAAGCAAAGCAATCACAGAAATTGTGGAGTACAGTATGTTCCCAAGCTTTTTATTTTAAAGGGGGTGTTTCCAATTTTAGGGTGTGGTAGATATTTTGTTATTGATGATGAAACTATTTGTAACTTCTGAAAATGTGTTCGACTAATCATCTTCATCGGCATATGAGCGAATTTCTGAATATTCAAACACATTTTTAGGGGCTCCCGAAGTATGCAAACCAAGATGGCGGACATCGGAATGTAATATGTGTACTAGGTTAGGGTTAGGCCATAAGTTTAGGTATAAATACTACGGGAGGCTCTTGGCTAGTCTCCGAACTGATAATAGGACTAAAATAAGGAAAATTGGAAAAAAATTATGGCCTAACCCTAACCTGTTACCCATGTTACGTTCCGATGTCCGCCATCTTGGTGCGCATACTTCGGGAGCACCCATTTTTATTTATGTTAAGAAGTATGGTATCACACTTGAAAATTAAGGAGGTTGTTTAAAATTTTAGGGTGGGTGTTCACTCTTTATCACTCACTAGTGAAGTATTCTTCGATCACAGAAAGTTACGTTACCTGCAGGTCTTCTCATCAAAGGTGCTGGAGGCCTGAAGCGCTGCTGGGTTGGGAACGGTACTATAGGTAGATTAGGAACTGCTGAAATACTGCCGCTAGATGGCGTCAATGATTTTGTTAGGGCAGCATTCAGCATACTTTCTCTTGATTGTGGTGTGGGGGTTGGGAAAGTATACTTTGGGGCAGTTTGTGTTGCGGACAATTGCATATTTGGAGAAATGTTGAGAACTGATGATAAAATTTGGTCACTGGGTGTCACCAAAAACTGTTTTTCAAGTTGTGGTTGCGATAATGATGACTGTGTCAAGTTTACGGCAGTTTGTTCCCTAGACGGCATTGTCACATTATTCTGGGTTTGGGGAGTTGGAATACTCATAGTCTGGCCGCTAGAGGGCCCTTCTCTTAGAAGTTGCTCGAAGCGTGACACTTCGCTTGATAAACTTCCTGTTGATTCTGATTGGTGCAACATGGGTGCTGCCGTGGAAACTGGTGGCAAAATAGTCTCATACGCAGTCATAGTTTCACTGACTGACACTTGCGGGGATAAAATCCTTTCGATTTCACTAACAGGGGTCGCAGACAAAATATCCAAACTCGAACTGGGTATTGCTTCATAATCCATTGTGATGTCATCAACGAGATCAAAATCGTAGGGGATTTCCGGAAAATCTGTTCTATCTTCGTCATTTTCGTCGATAAGTTTAAAAGTGACGCCAGTCTCTTCGGTTTCGTCGTCGCTCGCGTTTGCGAAAAGACCAAGACGCTTCCGCCTTTCTTCTTCATCTCTTAGTGCTTGTAACGTTTCCTCTTGCAGTTTGTCTTCTGTGAGGATTTTTCTAGAAATTTACGAAAGATTGAATAAATACCTAATGCAGTGGTTCCCACTCTTTTATGGCACACATGGCCCTTTTCCAGAGGACTTCAGCACTTATGCCCCCCTGTTTGTCATCACAGTGGTATTTATAGTGTTATTTTTATTAGTAGATTCCAAATCCTATTATGTTTGAACTATTCATGCTCAATGAAGTGAAAACACTCTGTGAAATAACCCTGCCAAGCGTTGAAACTAAGAAGGGTGAGAAATTTTCTTGCAAAAGAAAAAGTAAAATCAGTTTTGCGTCTATCATTGTGGCTAAGGCTGTCCAAAATCGAATATTTTTTTATTCGAATCGAACCGAATATTTTTCTCGAATCGAACCCAATAATCGAATATTGTTGCGCAATCCTAAATTTGTCTCTAATGTACAATAAAAACTTCCTCTTCAATATTGTGACCTATGTTCAGTTATATCTGAATTATTGCTAATATTTTGCATAACTATGTTTTCAGAGTTATAAAAGGAGATCAAAAGCCTCTTTGAACTGGTCAAAAAATTAGGGTTTCGAAAACTAAGTGTTGAGAGTTGGAAATTGCACAGACTCTTTAGTAGTTGCTATTTTAATCCTATTATCATTAGTATTATTAACTCAATATTTTTTGTGTAATTTTCAGTAAAATGATAAACAACTATCAATATAGATATAGAAAAGTACAATTATTTGTCATAGTAATGAATGGATACAAAGAGTTGCCATTGGAAAGAATTACAAATTCTATTGAAAAAGGGTATTGGACCTCCATAACGTGTTTCAGTCCTGTACCATGTTCCGATGATTACTGACTCAACAGCTACAAACTGATTCTATTTATAGAACTGGCATTTTTTGCTGACACTAACTTTGCTTTTTTCTCCTTATGTTCTCTCAAAAAACGTCATCTTCAAATCTTTGTTACTGATAACTTTTCATTTATGACCATGCATAAAATGGATAATTACATGTCACCGGGCAATAGGAGAGACCTTTTTACAGCAAAGAAAGCAATAGGAACATGTTTTTGCTTGCCCGGTGAAAAACGTGGTGCAAAAGTGGTCGTGAGGCGCATTTTGTACCAAATTTTTGTGATTCGTAAATTGGCGGAAAAACGCTTCGAATAATTTGCGATTCCATTCAATTTCGAATATTTGGTTCGCTTGGACAGCCCTAACTGTGGCCCCCCCTCCAACTGCTCTGTGGCACCCATGGAGAGCCACGGTCCCCTGGTTGGGAACCACAGGCATAACAAATAACTGAATTTGCATAAAAACACAATGACAAATTATAACTATTATTATTCACTCTTATACATTATACATTGTATTATTACAGAGCCTTGTTCAAAAAGAGAATGGGATTATAGAAAGTCATTTCACCTGATTTTCTTCCTTTTGTTAGGTTGAGATTTCGTACGTTTCTTCGTTTCTCCGGTTATTTGTCCATCTTTACCAAACATTTTTTGCTTCTTTTTTGTCCTTGAACGCTTCTTTTCGACCTTGAAAAACAAAATGGCCGACGGGTAATGAAGGTTGACAGTTGCTCTTTACCAGGAATGTAAATTCAGATTTCGGTGTTCAGAATTTGGCATTTTTCATTTACCATATTTTACCGACTATCGTAATCGCCCAAATACCGCCAAGATCACCACCATGGCGTTTGAAAAACCCTGCTTTAAACATGTAACAACTGAAAAGTCTTGATGGTCTTAAATAAACAAAATGGGTGGAACATGAGAAACAGTTGAACAAAAATTCCTTTTTTTTAGGAAATTGTTATCAACAAAATTAAAATTTATCATTGGTTACCAAATACATCCCAAGTAAGATGGTTTTCATGGGGATAGTATTGGCCCTTGGACTCTTGGCGCTCCACAAATATGTGTACCAATATGGAGGTGACTAATTTTGTTCGCCTCTTTTACATCAAGTTGTGTAAAGGGACTGCAACCTATGGGGTATATTCACTTGGCTAACACAGACAGTCCCCGAACTCGTAATAAAACTAAAAAAAGGAAAATCGGAATAAAATTATGGCTTAACCCTAACCTGGTACACACACTACGGGAGTACCGGTCTCTTCAACATGTATGTTATAGCAAGAGTGATAATGATAATTCTAAAAGATTCTTGCCGCACACAATCCTTTAACCATGTCTGGCATACCTTATCTTTCTTAGAATTCTTCGTATCAGGGATTGATTCATCAGACTCTGAATCTGCTTCTTCTCCTTTGTCTATTATTTCTTCTGAAAATAGAAAATGAGGCAAGAAGCTTAAAGTTTAGAATTCAAATTTAATGAATGCAAAAAATTCAATCAAAAGTTCATGCTGACCGCTATCTACAAATATCTTTGAAGTACAGTATATTGCTAGTTTGGTATAAAATTTTAGAAGCGGCAAACGGGGATGGCCAAAATTGAATATTTCACTATTCTGATACATTCCAGAAATATCATTTCGAATACATTCTAAATTGATGGCAAGTTCATGTGGAAAATTACATAAATCACTATATCTTCATGTTAATCACATCTAAAACAACATAAACATAATGTCATTGGTTTCTCTGTGTTATTCGTTATCAGTTGAGATATTGTATGTTTGATCTGCTTGTCTGGCGGCTCAAAATTCCTAATTTTTCAATAAAATATTCCTAATTAATCTAAAATTAAAAAAATTTTATATCTGATATAATGGACAAATTTAGATTCTTATGAATATTCAAGTCGTTTTTGTCAACTCTGGCGCCAAAACACCAAGATAACCTGACAGTTTATCAGACAATTCAAAAAATTACCTTGTCCTACTGATCCTTCTGTAGGTGATGAAACTTTTATGACATCACAATCCTCCTCATCAAAGTCATCAATGTCTTCATCAGACTCAAAACTGCTCTTCCTTCTCTCTCTCTTGCCCGGCTTCAATTCTGACGGACCAGCCTTATTCCTGTAAAACAAAATTTTAATTTGAAAAAATGCAATTGCTATTTCATAACAAAGCACAGCATAACTTAAGTATTAGATTCTCAAAAGCACTACATATGTGAAAGAAACCCAGGTGTCCTGTGAGATATTCGTTTACCTATTCACAAAATTTTAATTTGAAACAATGCAATTGCCATTTCATAACAAAGCACAGCATAACTTAAGTCTTAGATTCTCAAAGTGTTCCATACAGACCCCACGACTGACTCTGAAAGAGAAACCTAGGGGCTCCACGAGCTATTCGTTAACTTATTAAAATACTTAATATTTTTTTGAATATAAAGCAGCAAATACATTGAGTCACTAAATAAAGTAATTTTAATTTATTCAGGGACATAAATTTCTGAGTACAATGTGTTTTTGTTTTTATAAATAGATTTTGGGGTACCATTAAAAATATTCAGCCTCTTCACAGGCTCGTAACATGTAATGTTTGAGAAACCCTGATTTTAGTGTTTATTTATTTAAAATTCAACTGACTTCTAAATACCATGTCATGTGGCCTGCATTTGTGTATTATAAAAAAAAATTTAAATGTAACTCAGAGAAGGCTGATATAAATTACTCTACTATTTAGAGTACATTCTGATATAAAAATTCACAAATGTACAGGGTGAATGCAAAAAGGTTCAAAAACAAGTGTTAAAACTATTTCACTTGAGTTCGGTAGGCTGAAACTACATGACACGGTGGTTGCTAGAAAAACAGAAAATTTGTCATCTGTGCCCTTCAGAGAAATGTCATAACCTAGAAGTCCAGGCTCATGTGGCGTTTTGAAGGTTAATTTGTGGGTGTCATTCAATTTGAACTATACTTATACGCATTTTATTTGTGAACTCATCTGTCCTCCAAATTTCCTGCTTTTCTAGTGACCACCCTGTGGTTTCAGCCTGCCGAACTCAAGTGAAATAGTTTTAACACTTTGTTTTTAACCTTTTTACGTTCTAAATACCGCCAATTGTTATGTCACTATCACAGTTTAAGCGTATGTATATTCATGACTAGGGTTGCCACTTCTGGATACATTTTTTTTCGAATCGAATCTCGAATCAAAACTTTTCGAATCGAATCTTTCCGAATCTGATTCCATTAAGCTTTTTTTTTTATTACATGCGTATGTTTGCCCAAAGTCACAAAAAAGCTCAAATCTAGAAGAAAAAAATTTGAAAATGGAATAGGCTATATAGCAAGGATGATAAGGGTTTTTCAGTGAATAAGCCACACTTATTTTCATCATGATAAAAAAGATGTAGGTCATAGATATCACTAATAAATGCATTGATGAAAAACTTGCTGTTGCAACTTATCTGTGAGTCTTACAATACTGAGTTATTGTGTTATACTTGTATCAGGGCTGAGGCAATTTGATGGAATTCATATGAGAAAATAAGCAGGGAACAGTTGTACTGTTATGTCGTAAACACAGTAACAGCACTGCTTTTCCTTGTCCCACACCAGTATATGTGACCGTGGTATTTCCCTTCTTGTTATATTGAATTAAGGCCGGCCTTATTACCGATTCTTTATCTTCAAAATCTTAGTACAATATTTTATATTTATGCTAGAAGCATAGAGTAATACGACAAAAACATTCTAATTGCATCTGAATTACTATAAATGGGAAATGCTTACAAGAATATGATTGAAGACGATAAAATTAACCACGATTAAATTAAATTCGATAAAAACAATCGTTCATCCGACTACGATTGCGAACAAAAATTTCCATAAATATTAGAGAAAGTATTATTTGTGGCTAACAGCGTTATTGGCTAACTCGGGCTTCATTATTAATGTGGACTACGTTTAATTTCGTAATTCAGAAAGTCCAAATATGCATAATGGACGCCGCGCTGACGAGCGATAATTGGTTGACGCTTTATCTCGATCGGACATGGTCGCTGGGGCTAAGTAAGACAACATTCGCACAGTATGCTCGGTCTGGTATGAAATCTGCCACGTGTTGATGTAAAACAGTGCACAAGTTGCCATTCCTCAAGTATTATTTACTCCCACCTGTCCGTTATGACATTTGCTCGAAATAATCCGAATTGTTTTATTCGCTTGTATCGCGCAAACAAAATTAAAAGTAAATACTACTTTTTTTTGTAACAGCTGAAAAAAGACGTGTATGTACTATTACATTATGTCCCCCTGATTTCGTTTATCGCCACTCGAGTGGAAGCCTGACAAACGCAAACAAAATAAATATATATTTTAGGATGAGAAACATGATTGTCAATTAACATTGCCGGCCGATGAACTCATTCAGTAATAGTTCTCTTCAAATGTACGCAAAATATTGCTCTCAGAACAAAGTTTAAATTAAATTTCAATCAAAATTAAACATTATCTAGACGTCGGTGGCCGATTCTTTATCCAATCATGCCAGGGCGTACAATAACTTAGTCGCAGCGCAGGTGTGCTGTTGAAAATTTTCATCAAAATTGTCACGAATTTTCAGGTATACGATCCATTTAAATTCGCGCATAATGGAAACTTCGGCTATTTAGTGGAAAACTGAACTCGCAGTTTGCTGGTAATTACGCCACACATCATCTCGAGTGATGCGTAAAAGAGTGTGTTGTGTCGAACTTGAAACAAATGACGGCAGACAAGTAAAAAAGTCAATCACGAAAAATTCATTTTCATTTATTTACGTCCCGTAATTTGTTGCTATTTGGAGTGCCGCATAAACGCATTCGGCAGTTTTAACGCCACCGAAAACAACGATTAACAAATGTTCAATGTTTTTCTTTCGGTCCCGTAATTTGGTGTTATTTGGAGTGCTGCATAAACGCATTCGGTAGTTTTAACACCGCCGAAAACAACAATTAACACACGTTCAATGTTTTTTTTTTCGGTCCCGTAATTTGGCGTTATTTGGAGTGCCGCATAAACACACTATGGCAGATTTAAAGCCGCCGAAAACGACGATTTAACGAACGTTCAATGTTTTTTTTTTCGCTAAATCGCTCTCTTTTTCCGAATCGCGTAAATCTGATTCGAATCGATCCGGAAAAGATGCGATTCGAATCGATCCGATTCGTAAATCCAAAAGTGGCATCCCTATTCATGACAATTCAATTACTGGTATCTTAATTATAAATTTAAATTGGGTTGCGCGAGACTGACTCCCTATCTTTCCTCCATGCCTTTATGCTAGTGGATCCGTATCCGTATAATGCAATTATGCTGTCTGTTGCTGGAATAAACATGACTATTCTATCCAATTCAAGAGTCCTGCCGCACACTAACACAAATTTATTTCTGTAACGTTTCGTCCGACTAAAGTCAGACTTCTTCAGACAAGCAGTATCGTTGTAAACTGCTTGTCTGAGGAAGTCTGACATTAGTCGGGCGAAATGTTACAGAAATATATTTTTGTTAATCTCAATTATAGATATAGATTATTCACGGCTTGTTATAAAACATACAATTATACAAATACAAATTTTTTTCTATGCACATTATTATTACTAATATAAGGCTCACATACCTGTTTTAAGAAATTATACAAAAAAAATTAAAGTAATATATTCCTAAATTCGTGATCACCTCTCATTTCAAATTTCTAGATTTTTGAATGAATTGATTTTTTCAAATTACATAAGGAATGATAATTTATATATTATAAGGTTTACAAGTAGTATTTTATAGTTTTTAGGTTATAAAATTAGAATACAAAAAAAACTTGATACTTAATGAATGGCCATAGATATGCCAAGTATTATTATCATAATTTATCCAAAGAACATTATTGGCCATATATAGTTTTCGTTCTAAAATAAATTCATAAAAATAAACTAAACTATATGTAAATTCATCAGAAATAATAAATTTTTAAATTACGAAGTACAATCAAAAAGTGTAATGTATGAGATAAATTAATAATAAATCTTTAAAAAATATCAGGCTCCAACTAATCTAAAGTACTATATTAAAATCCATGAACATCTTCGGCCATTTATAAGCTAGTGTTAAAATTTCATATACAATCAAGCATATGAAACAGGATACTTATGCATATGGCATAGTGCAGCGGTTCCTAAAGTTTTTGCTTGTGTGGCGCCAAATTATCAAGGTTACGAGCACAGTTACGAGAAAAAAAACTGCTTCAAAATAGAACTTAAATTTTGTGATTGTTAATGTGTAATTCATGGCCTTAAAAGTTTGCTATCAACATGTAGGCCTAAGGATTAAGAGCGAAAGATCAATTCTTCTCATCATCACCGCACACAATTTTTCTTATCAAATGCTCCAAGTAACATTCCTGTTTGCTGAACTTGGATAGGCAGATAAATAAACTGACAGTGTGACAATCTTTATTGTTATGTAACAATAGAGGCAGATCCTACGCAACAGAACTAAACGACAAAGAAAGATGAAATAAATTCATTGATTCATGTACACAGCATTTAAAATAAGAACCAATAAAAAAATTATAATAAATACAATATGTAAGACATTCAATCATATTTCAGTTATGTTTTACACAATTCTGTTAATCTTCATCCGCACATAGCAACTCGCCCCACCCATTGAGAACTGCTGCTATAGTGGATTATCAATCCACCTATCATTATCAGGCATACATACAGTTTAAAAAATTCTAAAAAAAGTGATAAAGTAAATTTCTACAAATTTGAATTTTCTAAATTACAACAAAAATGGTTTCCCGAGCCTTTTACAGAGAAATCTACTTGTTCATTACAATCAATTTCCTCTATTTTCGGCCATTTATAAATCTGTAGCCTCAAATTTCATTGCACGCTTTGATCAAAACAGGAAATAGTCGTTACATAACATCGACACAAAACAAAATGGCGGACAGCCCAAGGCAGAACGTGTCTGGGTTTACGTAACCTACTAAACGTTGTAGACAAAATGGCTTTCAAGAAACAAGGAATTTGAAAAATGCATTGCCTTGTAGTTGATTATATTACCTGTTAACAAATGCCCATATGTTGTTAATTCATTCCTAAATTTATTAAATCTAATATCCAAAATTACTTGTATCAGTTGTATATATTACTTCAAATTCTTCATTTTAAGTGTAATTCAACGTGCCAGGCATCATATACAAAAAGGCTCCAAAACAAACACGAACAACTTTATATGATGTACTTAAATTATATACTATTACTTACGGTATATTGTTTAATATTAACCATCATTAGCCAATTGCATGGCCACACAAAATGTTTTAGTTCTAAATGTTGAATCATTGCAAAATTGCCTCCAATCAAAGGGAGAATGCCGAACTAAAATGATGATCAACAACCAAAGGTAACTTGTTAAAGCAATAAATTCTAAGAAAAAAGGAAGTAATTTTTGAACATTTTTTTCTTTGTTTATCATCATAATATCAACTCACACTTTAATATTTGAAATTTAATCACCCAATAAATTACTAAAACCTGCTGGCTAAACACAACTTTAAAATACATCAGCCGATATAAAATGTTGCTCCTATGTTGAAACAATAAATTCTAAGCGGAAAAGAGCATGTTAATTCTTTGTTTGTTTGTTTATTATAATTTCAACTCACTAGTCACTACCTCAATAATAAAAACCTAATCGCCAAATGAATTACTAAAACCTGCTGGCTAGCCACAACTCAGGAATAGATTAGTCATACAAATAGCATAATTTTAAAAGTTATATCATATATTGTATTTACTATAGTTTAACTCTATTTATTCTATTAATTAGTTTATAGTTACTAAAACATAAATTAGCAAAGTTAATATAGAAATAAAAAAAGACAACAGCATAAAAATAGGCTATTACTTTTTAAGGACTTTCTGGGTTTTGTTTCGCATGTCATAGAAGTAAGTTTAACAACCTGTTCAAAATGCAATGTCACAGGGCTATTTGTATCACTTTTGATTCTATTTTTGAGAGGACGGCCTGTTCGTGAGCAAGACAGCTTGACAGAACATGCTACATTTGTCGTTTTCCATATCTATATAAAGGTAATCAGTTACAGTTTTAAAATAGACACGAAAACTAAAGTTTAAACTTAACAAAGTTCAGAAAGAACTGCACGAAAAAGAGCATGTTTATATATAAATACATAAAATAACAAAGCAACAAACAGAAACAGTTTTTAAATTATATTTGTTTTGGCAGATGTGCCGCTAAGATTTGAGAGCCAACGCAATTTTAACAACCGTGCCTACTAGTAACAAACCGCTTAGAAATGACTGTTATAATGTCAAAATGAGCAATTTTAAAATTTGTTTCTCATCATTTTCATAATAATTTAGAATCACTGTAATCATTAATTAATTACTTTACAGGTTTATGGGTTAACTTAATTTATTAAAGATTAATTACCTAATTTAATAGAAAAAACAGAAATAAAAAAACTTATATAGACCTTGCTCTGTACTAAGGTTGTCTGAAAAATTTTGATTGATTTTATAGTAATAACAACTAAAAATTCCTTTGTCTTTGTTTATTAATAGTTCTTATTGTGCTTGTAGTCCTCATTTACCATACAATAAAATTTATTTAAACCTACAATTGTTAATAATATAAAATTGGGCGAAATTTTCAATTGTTATTATCAATTCAATAAAAATAAACTACTTTACTGATTACCGTAGTTTATTTAAGTAAGAAAATTTAATAAAATAACGTAATAGAATCCTACCGGTATACCCTTATTTTATGTATATTTTAAAGATAAAAAACAGTGTAATTTTAAAATATTTTTATTCTTCATTTATTTATCAAAACTCAACCAGTTACTTATTAATTAAAAAATAATAAGACTTTATGGACACCTTATTTAATACAAAGCTATAGAACCTAATTATCAAACGTTTTTTTTTTTGTTTTTGTTTATTATAATTTGAACATCTTAAATTACTTATTGAAAAAAATAATAATCACCCAATTTGATAATCCATAAATTTGTTAATCAAGAAAACTGAAGCAAGGTGACAAAAAAACAGGAGTTGTTTTAATCAAAAAATTTTATTTTTATTTTTCATCTGATGTACCGAAACTTTTATTTGATATAACTTGATATACTTTCTTAATTAATCAACTGGATACTTGTTCATTTATTAAAAGTCAATTACCGAATTTAATGAGAAAATAAGATACCACAAATCTATAAATTCCTCTCTGAACTCTTTCTAAAATACAGGGTGTCCATAGGGGCTATTTACAATTTCAATTTTGTTATAAAATCAGTTCTCAATATATCTTACCTAGGTTTGTTGTTTTCAATATCAGCAATAATTCAAGCAATAATTCAAGAGGGCCAAGACAATATATGGTATTGATAAATCCCCTTCGCAATTTGTAAAAAATATTAAGACTTTATGGCAACCTATATAATACAAAGCTATAGAACCTAATATTCAAAGTTTATTTGTTTGTTTATTATAATTTACACTTCTTAGATTACTTATTAAAAAATAATAATCACCCAAATTTGATAATCCACAAATTTAATAATGAAGAAACTCAAACAAAGCGGCAAAACTAACCAACGAGTCGCGAGACTCCCTTCTTGAATGTATAGTTCAAAGCAATGCTGCAGACAGTGGAGTGGCTAACATGTGCGTTTGTGGATGGTTATATAACAGTCTACGTTATGTAACAATAGGTCATTTGGTGCCATATTCTCTCCTATAGTAAAATCAGTCACCAGACCGTGCTTGATTGTTTAACAAAATTATTAAAATCTGCTATGTCATGCACGGATATAGTGCTCTAGCATGATTAAGCGTGAAAATGTGGATTTATGGTTTTTATGTACGTAACATGTATGGCACGGACCTAAATTTTTTTAAATTTAAAATGGAGGGTAAAAATAAACCCAAAGTACTTCTGGCGGGAATATCCCCTTCCTCAGTTGTTACATAATTTAAATTTAACAATAATTGTAGGTTATTTGACGATTTTAAAAGAGACTAACATTTTTCTTTGAATGTTACATAACGTAAACTGGAAGACGTTTCATTTTGGTTACAATTTGAGAAAATTTAGAGAGATTTGCTGAAAGCAGAATCACTCGGGAACAGAAAAATATCCGAACAAATTAACAGGCGACTACTGAACTGCCAATAGGTACTGAGATGATAAATAATTATAGAGCAAATATATTTGATTCGATGCATTACAACAGTGGTTCCCACAAAGGGGAAAAATGAATGTACGAATTTACAGACAATCGAGGTGCCATGCATGCGCTACGGAGATGATAAATAATTATAGCATAAATATTTGATTTGATAAGGATGCATTACAACAGTGATTCACACGAAAGGGGCTGTAGACAATTTTTGAGAAGGCGCATAACAGAATTTGGAATCAGCCAATCAAAATAACACTAGAAACACCAACGGAATGACAAACCGATGGTAATAATAGCTGAAAAAGCTTCTGGAAAAAGCTTTTATGGCCACAAGCCAGGGGGTAATGGATGCTGAAAAAGCTTGGAAAAGGAGGCTAAAAGCCATAAAAGGTTGGGGCCCACTGTGCAGGCTGATTTGTAGACCACTGGTGGGTCGCGACAGGAATCTTAGTGGGTCGTGAAAAGATGTAAAAGTTTCGGTGCTCCCGAAGTATGCGAACCAAGAGTTTTATTTTAGTCCTATTATCAGTTCGAAGACTAGCCAAGAGCCTCCCGTAGTATTTATACCTAAAATTATGGCCTAACCCTAACCTAGTACACATATTACATTCTATGTCCGCCATCTTGGTTCGCATACTTCGGGAGCCCCAAAGTTTCCTTATAACGATCTTCTCAAAGGAACAAAAATTTGCTACACAAAGAGTGACCATGTGGCTTTTTTCACGCATAGCAGTTTTGTACACTGTACAGCACTTCTTACCGTGTTTCCCCGAAATTTAGACAGAATTTAGATTTATTTTCTTTTGAAGAATAACACTATGTTTTTTTTGGAAGAGGTCTTTTGTGTTCATTTATCAAAAATAAAATTACATTGTAAAAAATCACAAGATTTTTTAATAAACATTATATAAAAACTGACATCCATTGTTTTTATTTGTATTTCCTATACAAAAATAAAGTGACAGATATCATAATTGTGATTTCCATCTTACCTCAGGTCATTGAACCTTTCCTCTCCCACACATTTTAAATTTATTTTAAGGGGAGGGTTTATTTAAAATCATTTTTAAAAATTAGGTATTATTTTCAGGCCAGGTCTTATTTTTGAGGAAACACGGTAGTTTTGCGATGATTAGCCATTTCTGTGTTCTGTGTTATGTCATAAAAAGTTAAATGGGTCGCCATAAGCTGTGGTATTAAATAGTGGGTCTCGACTCTAAAAAGTTTGGTAGACAATTTCTGTAGACAATTGACTTTATGAATTTCTGATAATAGGCCGTATAAAGAAGGTTAAAGAATCGATGCTACATTAGCGCAAGATCTATTGATGTATTGTCCCTAATGCGGTAGACCACGGGTGAAGGCTACATATAGTGGTAGCCAGAAATTTTCAGGGGGCGTGTGTTTTCATGAATCTTGAGGGGCTGAAAAGCGTTTCAAGCTTCGGAATATTGCTATGTATGATACAGAAAGATGCTTTCATTTTTTTTACATTTCGAATTGGGGGGGGTCGACCCGAAAAACCACCCCCCCTGGGGGTAGACATCACTTTTAATGAATATTAACAAAAAATAACTTTTAAAGCTTCTAAAATAATTTATGCGATTAAGCTAGTAAAAAACATGTTATTTTAATTAAATTCTAAGAGACAACCGCATTGGAAGTCAAGAATAATTAAGTCCAGAAACGTGACCCATTACCTATTTATCGTAATCGTGAAAATTTTGACTTCAACTCCAGATCGATGGAATTTAGACTCCGACCACCACGCTCACTAAACTAACTTGAACACAAAGATACTCACCCTTTTCCTTCTGTTTTTATCTCTTCCTTTTTCAACTCTTCATTTTCAAGTTCAGATTCATCCATTTTCTTCGGTTCGTTCATTCACAATTTTTTTTTCAAATGTTCAAACTTAGAACAATAATTAGTTCATACTTGATAAGAATAACTAGATTTAGTTAGAACTGGAAATAGAAAAATGGAATTTATTAATGGCCTTTGAGTTGATTTCTCGGAATTTACCAGACTTCACTGGAAGTAGATTTCCTTAACCGTAATAATTAAATGCAGCTGATGATTTAGAAATTGAGTTATGGCTGGAGGATTTGTCAAATATGATTTCCTTGCCAGTTGATTTCTCGAAATTTATGCGACTTTACTGAAGTAGATTGCATTTACCATAGTACTTCAATGATGCATATGATTTAATAATATTTAAATCAAGGGTCGCCACCTACGGCCCGCCGGCCGGCTTCACTAACCTTATAGTAACAAAACATCCGTTTTGACGAACATATTCATCAGACTGAATTATATTATAACCTAACAATTATATAATTCACAATTACTCATTTAATGAGCATATACTTTAATTAAGCAAATGGCAACAAAACACAGAAAAGTTGATGCTAAGTGCAAAGGGTTCAATGGCGCTGAAAATATTCAAATGGAATTTTATGAGATGTAATGAAGAAATAAACCAATATTCTATTCGAAAGATGTATCACTACTTGATTTTTATTATAAAAAGTACCATATGTTTGGGTTTTCAACTTTCTTAAAATATGTGCGACCCGTCAATGACTTGCAACCTTAATTTTGGCCCGCGAGCTACAAAAGCTTGCCGACTCCTGATTTGAATGTTATTTCTTTGAACAATCTTCTGCAGGCCAATTACTGTTATATGTTCAAAGCAGGGATTGTAGCCATGAACCCACTGAGGTGTTCCATCCGGTCCAGTTGTGTCTCTTACAACCATAAGTTCTATGGATATAACTTTCCATTGAAAATATCAATGAAAAAATGACCTTAATTGATACATTGTGCTTCTTAATATTATATAAACATTAGCCTAGCTGTTGTAAATTAATAGTTTTTTTCATAGTTTCTCATATTAAGTTTTAAGCCTTGGCCCACTCAGAAAAGTAAGTGCCCATCCCTGTAGTAGAGAAGTTGATAGCTGTTAATGTGAGGAATTAAGTTTTTTGTTATGAACCTTATTTATAAAGAAGTGAAAAGCACTGATTGAAGAGTTTTGACAGTCCCTTGACAAACTATGTATATATAACACAGGTTGTCCAAAAAATTTCACCCAATTTTATAGTAACAATTAAAAATTTCTTGTATTTGTTTATTAATAGTTCTTATTGTCCTTGTAGTTCTCATTTATCGCACATTAAAATTTATTTAAACTTACGATTGTTAATAATATAAAATCGGGTGAAAATTTTTGGTTAATCTGTATGTTTGGTTTATACTTGTTACTAAGATATTCGTATATGACAGGTTATTGAACTTTTAAAATAATTAAAGTTCTTGATTGATGCCTTATTTAGAGACAAAGAGAGAGAATATTATATTTAAATTCCAAAATGTCAAAAGACATTAAGACACGCATCACAATTACTTAAAATAGCATTGAAACTCTTAATATGGTAGATAAAAATGTCAGTATGACCTCATAAGCTGATAACAAATGGAATGGTTATGTAAGATTATTATGTAACAAGATGACTTAGCAAAAAGATCAATATTGGGAAACGTCATACTTCACCGCTGATCGTAAATGATTAAGTCAAGAATTGTAAACACCAAAATAAAACAACGATAAATCATTTCGTTATAACTAGTATTGACAAGTGAATGTCTAAGATGTCTCCCGATGGAGAGAAAATGCTACAAGAACGAAATTCCTGATTTCAAGGGATAAATTTTCAATTGAAATAACTATAATTCACCCTATGTATGTAAATGTAACATATGTATCCCACTGGAAAGAAATTGCTATAAAATTGCCAACATTTTTGAATTTAAAGGGATCGTTTTCACCCGATATGGAGAGAAAATGCTAGAACAACGAGCTTAAAGCCCGGTTAGATAATATCATATCGTATTCTGAGTTTATATTTTTTGAGGAGGCGTGAAGCTAATGAAAATAAAAATATTTGGTAGATTGGATATTGCGGTTCATTTTGGATATCTACATTTCTTTATTTAGGAAATTTACGTTCCATCCACGTATTCTCAATTTCCGATTGAACCACATTCCATTACGAGAAAGGAGTTGCGCAACATCCAGCACTCATTTCTAAAAATTGAATAAAATTCATGTAATAAAATCCTCGAAAACATATCATTTGCAGCCAAAATTACCCTGTCATCAGATAACTCCACCACAAATGCGTCCAGTATTAGATAACGTTTCGCAACGTGTCAGATTTGGTAACGATTACAACTTTGTGGGCAGAGCTTTGGAAATAAATACAGTGTTTGTATCGCAGGTTTAGGGATGCATGGGTTCAAACCCCGTACCCATCACCTTGAGTTAGATTATATTTACAATGCAGAAATGGCAGCGATTACCTCATGGTTGAGAACAGTGGTTTTCAAACTTTTTAGGCGCTGTCCCTTTTTTAGAATTTGTCAAGTCTCGTGCCCCACGCCCCCACCTCAAAAATAACTAGCTAACAATAAGCTACAAATAACAGATAGTGAGGCAAAAGTATGTTTTATTCCAAAAATACGTGGATGGAACGTAGATATCCAGAACAAAGAAATGTAAATACCCAAAATAAAGCGGGCAAAATGAAATCTGGCAAATTATTTTATTTTTAATTAGCTTCACGGCCCCTCAAAGAATTGTCTAAAACTTAGGAGAAGAGTGATATTCGAGGGCCGCAAGAGGGGAACGCCAGCAAGGAGCCAATACCAGCACAAGTACGTTCATTAAGATACCCTGTATAACTGAATTGTTTTGAAATTTGAATAGTCGCTCAAACTGTGATAATACGGAAACAAATGGCGGTATCTAGAATGTAAAAAAGTGAAAACAAAGTGACTATTTCACTAAAGTTTGGCGGGCTATACTAAATCGATTTGGAAACCACGGCTCTAGAAAAAAAATGCCGTACAATACATTATTACACGGCATAAATGATTATTCGAGATCAAGTTACCAATATCGAGTTTATTCTGAGAAAAACCTGAGAATTTTTTGACAAACAACTTGAAATATACGCAGATCTTATCTTATTGCAATACATCATCCTATCAATTGATGAAAAAAGGGCGCTCCAGAAGTGTGTGTACCAATACGGAGGTAACTAATTTTGTTCGCCTACTCTACATCAAGTTGTGTAAAGGGATTGAAACCTTTGGGTTTGGCTAACTTTAGCTTAGCCAAAGCTATTGGATAAACTAAAAAACAATGTGAACTTGAAATGATATAAACATCAACTAAATCTTACATGTTATATAATGAATGAGTCATGTTCCGCACTTTAATTGAATTTTCCAAATCAATTATGTCTGATGCGGTTGAGCGAATATACATGAAAATATCACCCACAAGAGATACGCTGAGCAAATTGACAAACATAATAATATCACAAATACCATGATAAATTATTATCTCACCTACCTATGTCAAAAATATAATAAAACAATAAAGAGATAAGGAACTTGATGCTTTGACATCCAAATACATTTATACATGTATACGATCTATGATTAAGATAAACGTCAATGGGTTATAAATAAATGAGATATAACAAGTAGATACAGAGAAACAATAAGATTATTATTGATAAAAGAAACAAGTGTTTAGTCTCAGTGTGGGCGCAATGGTTAAGGCAGGTGTAGGAAAGGTTATCAGATCAGGGGACAACAATTTTGCCCATCTAATCTGGTGGGCCATGTAAGTGTGATGTAAAAATAACATTTTATGAACAATATTTAGAGTGATTATTTGGTTTCTGCGAGACTAACTACTTATCCTTCTTCTATGCTTTTGTGCCGGTGGATCCGTATGCATATGAATTATGTATGTCTGAAGAAGTCTGACCTTGGTCAGACGAAACGTTAAAGAAATAAATATTTGTGTTAGTGTGCAGCAAGACTCTTGAATCACTTAGGAATATTTAGAGTGTTACAAAATCAAAAGTGAAAGCCTCGTGCCAAAACTAATTTCATTGGGGGCTCCCGAAGTATGCGAACCAAGATGGCGGACATCGGAATGTAATATGTGTACTAGGTTAGGGTTAGGCCATAATTTTTGGTATAAATACTACGGGAGGCTCTTGGCTAGTCTTCGAACTAATAATAGGACTAAAATAAGGAAACTTGGAAAGAAATTATCGCCTAACCCTAACCTGTTACCCATGTTACGTTCCGATGTCCCCCATCTTGGTTCGCATACTTCGGAAGCACCTTTCATTGAATATTTCAACAAATTCTGTGAGCTATTTTTTAGCTGAAAAATTAAAACTTGGTTTTAGTTTGGTTGTGGCATCATCAGGCGGGCCAGATTGAATTACCCAACGAGCCGGAATTGGCCCGCGGCCGTGGTTTGCCCATGTGGTATCTAAATATTGATTAGATAAAGTGATTAAGTACATAATTTTTACATGTAGCGGTATATGATTTTTTGTAAAGATAGACTTCAGTAAGATATGTAGATACAGAAAAACAATAAGCTCAGATATGACTCAAAATAATGTTTTCATAAGTAAAACAAGTGGCCAGTACGGGGATCGAACCCGCGACATTCGCGTTATTAGCACGACGCTCTAACCAACTGAGCTAACCGGCCAGACAGCCTTCGAATAGGCTAAACTGACACCTTAAACAGATAAAAGTAAAGCTATTTAAACAAACCGTCTGTGTAAACAATGGAATACTTCGGCTCATTCATACTAAAGACTCGTAAGAAGAAAAAGTAAAACTCAATTTCTAACTTAGCCTACATAAATAGTGCCATGCTGTAGGCCTACTCCTTTGATACCAACAGCGGATAACTAGTTAAGTTTTCCTGGTTTATGGTGAGGTTTTTAAATAGCTAGCCCAAGTGTGACATTGCCTCAAACCTAATGCCAGTAGTTTTACTCTAATTTAATTTAGTCACGCTTGGCTTGCGATGATGATTCATATATGTAAATGGAATTAAGTGTTGAGGTAATGAGATGGCAGTATGCTCTTGATGATCATCAAAACAATCTCCACAATGGGTAAGTGAATGAATATTGATTCAACCCAGACAAAATGAAATTCTTTACAAGTTTAATGCAGGGGTGTGCAACAGGGGACCCACGACCTGGCCCGCCAAACCATTTAGTGTGGTCCTTGCGTTCCATCCAGCATAAAATCCTAATATAATTTTTTTAAATTCGCTCTTATGGGTGAAAATGCAAAGTTTATTTAATCTTTTCTTTGTGTTAAAGCTTTCGCCATACAGACATACAAACAAATACCTATCAACATACTTACCAATCTTATTAAGATCGATAAGTAATGACTTGTGGGCAGAAAGAAATAAAACCCACATCTGAATAGACTTGACTTGATATGCTATCTTAATCAACTTTAGTAAAAGCTTCCTCACAAATATTAATAATCACTGAGGCGTGACTAGGCAGAATAATCACATACAAATATGTAAGAGTCAATGCTGTTTTCTCTCACTCCCTTGAGAACCAGTTATACAGAAGTATAATAGACAAAAATAAATGAATTAGTAATCTTGAGTTTAATTAAAATTTAATCAATATAGAAGTACGACATGAACAAGTCCTAAATGGGGATTTTTAATACCGTTTCCAAAATCAAAACACATGGCCAGTACGGGGATCGAACCCGCGACATTCGCGTTATTAGCACGACGCTCTAACCAACTGAGCTAACCGGCCAGACGGCCTTCGAGTAGGCTAAACTAACAATATAAACAGAGTATCGATAAGAGTAAGGCTATTCAAACATATTGTCTATGTAAACAATGAGATACTTTGGTTCTCACGAAAGACAGTCAGAGCTGGTTCCCCATAACTATTCAAAAAGAGGATATTTAGTCTTGGTCTGAATGATACTACGATACCTTTCTTTAAGAAGTTTTAAGTATCAACTTTATTTTAAACATTCGTTTAAAACAATGCTCTTTACATTCAAAATATTCCATGATATTTTCAGTTTGACATGGCCCGAATTATTGCACTTTGTGTAATGAAATGCAGATCTATACCTTTAGCCTGTATGAGAAATTTTGATAATAATCGGTCTTTACGTAATGATTTTTGCCAAAAAATCTCACAAATGCACTCCCTTAATACTTCAATGATCTCTTATGATTCATAACATTCGTCAAAGATGAATCTCTCTCACTCCTCATACAGCATGTGGCCTTACTAGGACAAATCCTCTTGTCAAACCCAAGGCTGATTAAAACGATAAACTCTCACCCTTAAATATATTTAAAGTGAGTAAACTCGCGATGTTTTGATCATATTTGGGTTTTTTCTGACTGCGCCCCGCAAGACATCCTGTTTTGATCAGGGAAAAGAGTGAAGAATGTTTTTTTATAAAACCATTGTAAAAATTCTAATAAATTGAAAAATTACAGATCTGATTTCAATAATCAAAATTTTATAGGAAAAATATTCAGAAGAGTCTGATGTCAAGATTTTTCAGAATTAGATTTAAATTTTCAAAAAATATAAAAGTATTTTTGTCCAGCTATTCTGACTGTATGACACCTAAAATCATATTGCTATGCCGCTTCTACAAACTCCAGGACTTTATGCCTTATATTATCAACACAAAACTGCTAATTCCAGCTTCGGGTAAGCACTAACTGTTCCACCGACTGACTTTTTAGATTTGGATGGGTTCTATTTTAATAATTGCAAGAATAATACAATACATGTACACACAGAAAGATAAAGACAGGCTCATAAAAAATAAAAAAATCATAACAAATCTAAACAAATAAACAGGATCCCAGGTCTGTAGGTAAGATGGATCATTTTAAACTCTGCCACAATACAAATAATTAGGGTTTGGGGTCTAAAAATAACGTCGAACAGAAGAAATGTGATGTGTAATTACCGCCATAACTGCTTGAAGAACGTCAAACTGATATTTGATCACATTACAGCATTATGTAGGAAAAACAACAAACTACAGAGGAATAACTATATCAGCAGTATCTGCAAAGATCTACAACAGAATGTTGCTGAACAGGATATAGGCCTACCCGCAAGTAGATAGTAAGTTGAGAAATAATTGAAACGGATTTAGACAGAACAGATCAACAGTGGCCCAAATCCTCACACTATGAAGACTTATAAAAGAGATAAAGAATAAGAATCTTCCAGCAATACTCACGTTTGTCGATTTTAGCAAGGCCTTTGACTCTGTACATCGAGGAAAGCTAATGGAGATACTGGCGGCGTACGGGATCCCTCTCAAAATAGTCACCGCTATTAACATGCTATACATGCACACTACTGCTCAAGCCATATCTCTGGACAACAACACTGAGTTTTTTTAAATACTAGCTGGATTGCTACAAAGAGACACCTTGGCGCCATGTATCTTTATAATCGCTTTAGACTATGTCATGAGGCAAACAACTGTATGGGAACAAAACCTGGGATTTATCCTTGATAGAGCTAGGAGCAGGCGACACCCAGCAAAAGTAATTTGCGATGCTGATTTTGCAGATGACTTGGCATTAATGACAAACAACCTAAACCAAGAGCAAATACTACCAACGGAACTGGAACAAGCAGCAAGGCAAACAAGACTACACATTAACAGCTGCAAAACGGAATACATGCTTTTCAATCAGGACAATGGAGAATTAAAAAAGATAGGTGGATTTGTGCTGAACCAAGTAGAGGACTTTCGATATTTGGGAGGATGGGTAAATACCTGCTCAAAGGATATAAATACCAGAATTGGAATGGCCTGGTCAGCACTATCCAAACTAGAAAAAATTTGGAGATCGGGATTGAAGGAAGAACTAAAGATAAAATTTTTCAAAGCTGCAGTAGAAACTGTTCTCTAATATGAATCAGAAACGTGGACTCTGACAAAGGCAGCAAGCAAGAAGCTGGACGGTGCATACACAAAAATGCTTAAGAGTAGTTAAAAGAGTAACATGGCAGAACAAAATTCCAAACAAAACACTATTCGGTAAATTACCAAGCATCACAACCATAATAAAGGAGAGATGCCTTAAATTTAGTGGCCACTGCTATAGAAACAAGAAAGAAATCGTACATAAACTAATCCTATGGGAACCAAAACATGGGAAAAGAAGCGTGGGTAGACAGCGACGTACATACATTGATCAACTTGAATAGGACAAGGGGATACCACGTGAGAATCTTGCCAGTGAAATGGAGGACAAGGAAAGTTGGAAGAAGATTGTTATAGCAAATGTTCGACTGCTGCCGCATTGAAGTGAAGTGACAGCATTATGTATTGTGGAATTTTTATGGTTTTTAAAAAATCTGTCTGGAGCGGAATGAAATTCTCGACAACGTGTTTATCAATCAATCAATCAATTATTTTATTTCGGCTCTCTGACTAAAACGGAACAATACAAAAAAGTAAACAGACAACAAATAAAGAACAATACAAAAAAGTATACAAACAACAAATACAGAAATACCTGGAAGGCGAGCATAACTTAAAATAAAGTTAAAAAAAGTACAAGTATGTGCCCACCTACCAAAAAATAAAATAGGAATAATACGAGTATACAAAAAATATGAACATGATTCAAAATCGGGCAGTGCTTATAACTCAATTTAAAATGATAAAAGCCAAATAATTGCTTGAATCAGTGGATAATTTACATGGAGTAAAATAAGTGTTGCTCTTGAAATAAAGACAGCAGAATTCAGGTAGATAAAATTAAATGTAATAGAATCCCAACGACTTCCTCCGTCTCTGATTGATATAAACATAATGTTTCAAATGTTCGTATACAATTATGGTAGCTGAGAAATCGCCAGGATTAGCCTTGCAGTAAATATATATAAATAAAGCTGATCTCGATTGCTGTAAATTTTGGGTCTGAGATTCCCATATAGCATAGAAATATACAATATTCATTCATTTATTTATAATCAAACCCACTCAATCTTCAGTAAGGTGGTGTGTCACATGACAATTGGGGTACCGGTATCAAGTATAGTGCGAAACTGACTTTTATTCAAAAAAAAAAACTGTGGGCAGTATTTTCACATCAGATTTTTGTTTGGCGATATTTAAGCATTTACTTTCACATCACATTTTTGCTTGGCTGCTTGGCGTTGTTTAAGAACTTACTTATAACACGCAGGACGGAAATTCATACACGCACTGAAACTTCAAATAAGGTCCAAAACACTGAAACATACCGACATAAGCTAGTCTGTTTTTGAGTTATCTTACCTTGATTTCTTCACAGTAAGTCTTCGATGTTGACCGGCAGCTACTTACCGTAACATATCACTGGAAGCTCTAATCCCTACTGTACTTCCCTGAATAATTCCAAAGAAAAGGGAACAGGATACCGGTACGCCCTTCAACGAAACCTACTCGAAACCCGAGGAAAGCCCCTAAAACAGGAAAAGCTATTTCCAGTGAATCGCTTTGATTACGAAAGAGAATCACAGTGGTGTTTGGAGTCGGAATTGTGGATTGAAATAAAATCTATAAATTTCAAGTTACGTCACATACTTAGTAACGAAATTAAAACTTGAACAGGATGCTAGATTTTTAATGCTTATCTGATAGAAAATATATCGTAACCTGGTTGTTATAAGTACCGTAGTTGTAAGTGGCTGAACCATGATTTTTTGCCGGATTTTTATACTATTAAGTGAGTCTGAATTTAAACACGTACCACTTTTTTTTGGCAAAACCTTCCATCTTTTTTCTGTACGCTTTAAATCTTATCTAAGGTTTTGTTTGCTCTCCTGATTTCATAATCAGTTTTTTATAATTTATTTTTATCAAATATTGGAACGCCTGTTATGCTGATTATGAAGTAGAATTAAACTTATACTTATTCTGAGGGTGAGCAAATTCGGTAAGCTAATACCGTACCAAATCGACCGAACTATAAGCTGTCGTCCGGTTGCCTGTGCAGATCGAGTTGATAGGTTGATAATTATCTTTTTCTTCGATCTAATAATAGAAAAGTTAATATACAACTCAATCAAAATAAAAACATATAATATCTTTCAGTATAACAGAGAAAAAAAGAGAGATTTATTTTTTCGTCGAACAAAATAATACAACAGTCATCGTGATAACAACAACAAATCTATGCTCAATCATATAGACACGTAGCTCCACATAGTGGCACATTTTGTTGGCGTCATAGCACACAAAAAACGATGAATAAAAGTAATAGCCTTCTAGCGAAAAATATAATTTTTACTTACTGAAAATTCAAAGCAATTGGTCCAGTAATCAGGGAGAAAAGCGATTTTTTTCAAAACGATAATAATAAGAAGACCAACAAGAACAAGAACAAAATCACCAAAAATATGAAAACGATCCATAGGTCCACTCACGTGTCCAATAACACCAGGTAATAATTTAGTATTGTTATACATATTCCACATTCATAAACAAGTGAAAGTATTTTGTCACTTTCGAAAATACACTTTGATGGTTCCAAGTTACTCGAATATTTTGGGACAAAACTGAGTTTTTTTTTTCGAGACATTACAAAGATTTGCATGTAGGTCATTTCCACTCGGGCCTTATTAATCGTTAAGCTGTGATACTCAGCCTCTGATTTTTTCACACAGTGGCAAACAGGCACACAGTGATGATAAATCTCACGTTTTGTCCACACCGAGATGCGTGTGCTGTTGTTTGCGTATTTTATTCAGTCTTATAATTCACAAAAACTATGCACTCCTCGGATCAATATGACAAAAAAAGTTTTTTTTTTTACTCAAAATTTCTGATCTAATGCTACTCATGTGAATTACGGTGCATCTTCATATATTTGTGAATAGTAAGTACTAGTATGTTTATTTCGATTTTCCGTCACAACAAAACAGAGAAGCAATACAGGGCAAAACAAACAAATATACGGAAAATCAGGAGAGGAGGCAAAATCTAAAAAATATTATCACGCGTGCCTACTTCCCCCAAATAGCAAACAACACATTGAAGTAATTTTAAAAAAGATAGTTCGGGCGTAGATACTTGGATGTGGAGTTTGAACATAAGCTGCAAATAGCGATAAGACAGACAGATAGATTTTATTTCGACTCATTCGCAAAAAATAAAACAATACACAAAAAAGAGAAAGGCGAACAATCTGAAAAGTAAACAAAACCTAAAAATAAGTTTATAACGTAATAAACACGTTCACTCACTGGGGAGAAAAGAAAACAAATCACAGCAAACATGAATATTAACGGTTGGTCATTATTCAGGCGTCTAACCTCAAACGTAATTTGATTTTGAAGTTAGACGCCTGAATAATGACCAACCGCTAGGGAAAAAACGTGCAAATGGCATTTTAGGGTGAAGGGTGACGCGAAATAAACAAAGATGGTTATCGAGCAGCGACACCTGTGGTACAGGTTTAATAAAGAGAAGTTGAACATTATATATATATCTATTTATCCGTATATATATATATAATCAATAATATATGATAATTTGTAATAATTGATGTGATTCTGAACTCACCTGACTAATAGTCTACTGGACGATATACAACAATAATAAAAGCAGCGTAAAAGTAAATAAACTATAGAGGACTTGCACGGGTCACGTGACTTTGTTACTGGACGGCAATAAAACAAAAACGTCCATTTGGCTCCTGTCAGTTGCAAGTCGGATTATACGTTTCCGCTTTGTTTGGCTGTTGAAAATGGTTATTTCGTATTGTTCCGTTGGCTGTACGTATAGTATAGTCAACGGAATGGATCTTCAGTTATATTCCACTGATTTCAAAAGATCCGGAACGTCGCGCAAAGTGGATATCATCTACTGCCCATTGGCAGAACTGCTTGGTGTGAAGTCCAGAAGCCATCTTACTTGTGTTTCACTGTTTGCGGACAGCACTTCGTTGATGGTGAGTGATAATGTGGTGATAGTGTGCCGTTATCAATTTCTTTAAATATTCACAAGCTCCCTCATTTCAATGGAAAGCAGATGACAAACTACTGTTATTAGTAGGCCTAGGCGTGGGCCTACTTGCAGTTGAAGACTTGACTTGTGTAAGACAGTAAGGAATTAATAATCAATTGCTATAAGGTATTGTTTCCTTAATTAGCAGGTAATCTATTACTACCGTAAGTGTGAAATGTTGAATAGATAACTAAAGTTTAACACCAGTGGTCATGCAAAAAATAACCAGAATTCAATTGAATTCGCCATCTAGGAATATGCTCGCCACCGCATCTCTGATCACCCTGGTAGTTTCACAGGTTTCAATCGCATGCGGGGATAGTTATGTGCGAGAGGATTGCAGCTCTACTCCCACAGAGGGTGGTTCACATGACCGCTGATCGGTTACGACCATTCAAGACGACCCTATCAAGAAAAAAACTTGTTTCGGTGGGTCTGGTAGTGAAGGTTTCAGTCTAACGTTGGACACCGATACTACAACCAGATACAGTTGCTAAACCTTTTGTTTAAAGAATATAATGAGATATGACTTATAAGAGTCTAAACTTTTATTTGAGAGGGGTGTAACCCAAGCTAATTTGCAAATGGTATTCATGGTACCAAATGTATCACACACTTTACAGTATTTATAAATTATATTTGAAAAATAGAGCCCACAAAAATGTATTTTTAAAAACATTTGGTTTTATCTGCAGATACTAGGTTGATATTAAGATTGACCATTTCAATGTCAAATTTTCTTTAGTCAAAAGTCACACTTGATTCGCAAAGATTTGTGAATGCGCACAGTACACCAATTTGTCTAATGTTTTGATTCCATAGGCAGGAGGTTGTGGATCGGTGCTGCTCAGGATGGGATATTTTTGCCTCTAAATGCATATTAAGTGTTTGACATGAATCCATCGTGCTCAGATTCGACTGTTTTCAAGGTCTGAAGGCTCCAACAGCCTTATTTTATGGGTACACAAGAGAATTTCCAGTGTGGCATGCATGGATCAGTTGGAGTCACTAATCTATAAGCAAGGATAAGATAACCTGGAAGTAACATTCCATAATTTAGAGTAAAAAATGTATCTGCCTCCACAGCCCTTTCAAATGGAAGATATGATGCCTCGGGGGTAATTTCTATCAAATATTTTACAGTATAATGGTTCTAGTGAAAAGGGGTGTAGGCGGCTTTTTTTAAAGTGTGGTAGGTCTAGTCGAAAGACGCATTAAATGTTTATGCTAACAACTGCAAATTGATATTGCAACGCATACAAGTTAACAGAATTTGTTGAAATGGTCCTGCCTTTTGACTTTCTTCAAAATCCCCCCTTTTTTAACTATTCTCTTCCTCTCTGGGGATGGCGAAAATTTAATTATCGATGGGACATATAAGCAGCTGATAATGGGTTATCTTCACTTTTCCTGAAAATAAATTAAACACTAATCATCATTTGACAGTGCCAAGCTTGTGTATCAGATCAGTAATAAATTATCTGCTAACTAACAAAACAATCAGACAACACCTTCTGACCATTAATGAAGATTTCTTTCAATTTAAAACGCAACTATGCCTACCAATGGGTAGTTTTTAGGATAGAATTTATCTGTGGTTGGGGACAGATTGCAAGGTGCAACATCGTACGATTACCATTCTATGTCGGGATTAGTTAGCCAGTTATTTGTTTTTGAAGCATGGACTTGATGGTGGGGGATGTCGTCATCGACCAGCGGTCGTGTGAACCACCCTCAGTAGGAGGAGAGCTGCAATCCCCTTGCACATAACTATCCCCACATGGGATTGGAACCTGTGAAACTCCCAGGGGGATCAGAGATGCGGTGGCGAGCGTATTCTTAGATGGAGAATTCAATTGAATTCTGGTTATTTTTTGCATTAGCACTGGCGTTAAACTTTAGTTATCTATTCAACTTTTCACACTTACTAATAGATTACCTGCTAACTAGGGAAACAATACCTTATGGCAATTATTGAGCAATACCTTACACGAGTCAAGTCTGCAAGTAGGCCTACGCCTAGGCCTACCAATAACAGTAGTTTGTCATCTGCTCTCCATTGAAATGAAGGAGCTTATGAATATTTAAAAAAATTGATAACGGCACATTATGACTCACCATCAGCGAAGTGCTGTCCGCAAACAGTGAAACACAAGTGAGATGGCTTCTGGACTTGACACCAAGCAGTTCTGCCAATAGATGATATCCACATTGCGCGACGTTCCGGATCTTTTGAAAACAGTGGAATATAACTGAAGATCCATTTCGTTGTCTATACTATACGTACAGCCAGCGGAACAATACGAAATAACCATTTTCAACAGCCAAACAAAACGGAAACGTATAATCCGACTTGCAACTGACAGGAGCCAAATGGACGGTTTTGTTTTATTGCCGTCCAGTAACAAAGTCACGTGACCCGTGCAAGTCCTCTATAACTAAACAACAACAAACAAAATAAAACATAGCAAGAGCATCTTATGCTCCGGCGTTCCGACTTCAGTATTAATCAAAATCCATGTGCTTTGTGAACTTGTACTAAAATCTATGAAATCTAAAAGTTTCTAATCCCATACGTTTTATTACCTGCATCTGTCTGTACGCATTTTGTTTTATCCATATATATATATATATATATATACGTTTTGTGTCTACAAATGAGCTAAATTATATATTTCACAAAATCTATTCTCAAACGCAATGCGCCTTAACCACATAAAATCTAAAGAAAAAACGCATTAGCTTTGATGAATTTTAATTTCTCATTTGATAATAATTTACAATAAATTGCATTTGAAAAAATCAGGTAAAATTTCAACTAAATTAACTATTACATTACAGTGAGCAATAAACAAAGCTAACTACATCTAGTAATGGACAAAAAATCAACTAGAATCTATCACAATTTTTCTATTCATTTTAAAAATAAGAAGAGAGAATTGAGGCGACTTAATCATGAAGCGTACCAAGCCTTTTTATCAAGATAACAGCCCAGGTCAGATACGGTTGGACAAAATCAATTTGACACAACTCTGGAATATAAAATAATAGTTCCATATGCATGGACTATATAAATTGGCAAAAAAGTGATCGTAGAAAAATTATACGACAGGGGTGCGAATCGAGAGTGTTATTCGTAAAAAGCTCCATCAAGTCTTAAATTACTATTCTTTCACCCCCTGTGATATCTTTAATTAATGAGTTAGTTTAACTTCAAAGCATTGATCAAAATAGTATTCAAAATTGTCAGTAACTCAGTTAATGGGCGAAAAGTCCATTGTTTTATATTATGGCATAGCGTTTTCTTGAATTACATTATTTCTGAGATCTTAATTTGTTAAAATCAAACAAATTATCGAAAAGTTTCAGATTATATTTAGATGGCGGAGAAAAGTATTTTTTAAAGATTCTAAAAGCGAATAAATTTTTATAATCATTTCTCTACAATGGTAATGGATGCTAAAGTTCATAATAAAATAAATTAACAATGCGTCTACTTTGCAATGATTTGTGCAATAGCATGCGAAACGAGTGTCCAAAATTATTATAACAAATTCAACTTTAAATCTATTTATCAAATCAAATAAATCTTTAATTTTTTTCAATTATTTCTCAAATTTTTTTTGTTTTCAAAATTGCAAAAACTCTCCTAAAAATACATAAATATTAAAAGCTTACAATACACATAGAAATCCGCAACAATCGTGACTCAATGAAATCAGATCTTATAAATCAAACTAGGTACAAACTATGCAATGAAGCAGTACGGGCACCATAAATTAAGAGTGTAGTTCACTTCAGGATCTGAGATTTAACCTCAACATAGAAAACAAAATATAGTTACACTTCGCTTGCAATGAACGATTGTTCTATTTAATTTACCAATGATTCCAACAATGGACAATTAAAAATAATGCTAAAAATACCAGACCCAAATTTTTCTTAAATTTTGATTAAAAAAAGAACAAATTTTTTTATTTTGACAAAGCAAATAATTTAGCAATACATAGACACAATATAAACACAATTAAAAAGCAAAATGAACGAGTAATTTTTCTTATGAAAATTCTGCTCTATTCAACTACTGAGCTCCTTCTTGGGCAACTCCAGTAGTCTTATGTCCTGTATTCATAGAGACAATGCCAACGTAGATAGCCAGTACTACATTCAGCATTGAAGTAGGCGCTCCAGAGGTGTGTGTACCAATATGGAGGTAACTAATTTTGTGCGATTATTTTACATCAAGTTATATAAAGGGACTGAAACCAATGGACCTTTCTCCGACCTTTGACCCACGAAAAATTCTTCCTATACTTTACCATTGCAAAATTTTCGGGGCTATTGCTTTTGCAAATTGGCGCCTGTAAAATGGGGTACGTGTTTCAAACCATCATTATGATTCATCGCATACAACAATCTGTTTTTTTAAAGTACCGGTAAAAATAATTTTAGCCTAGTCTATCACAGCTATTTCTACACTAATTTTTTATTACTGCGATTAAATTAAAACTCCTAGAAAGACAGAGTGATCATTGAATTATCTGATTTATATTTAAGTTTCCAAAACACAACTGAAAACTAACGAATGGAGTTCAAAAACGCGAAAACGAGATAATGTTCACGACCACGATTGAAAATCTGTCTGAGTGAGAAAAGTGTCTGAGTGGATGCGAAAAGGGAACGATGTTACGTGACTTTTTGCATCTTGCTGATTGGCCAATGTCACGAAGTAAACAAGGAAGGTCCATAGGCAGGGGGTATATTCACTTGGCTAACACAGAAATTCCGAATAAAATTATTGCCTAACCCTAACCTAAACAAAAATTATTATGCTATCTCATTTTGAGATTTGACAACAAGCTTTCTATGAATTCCAGCTCAAATGCAGGATACAAAATACAGAAGCGCTGGTTTGCGAGCGGTTAAATGAACTGTTAGCTGCGATAGATAGATAGCTAGAGCTAGATAGTACTAATCGCAAGAATATGAAAAATTAAAATTTGCTCATCAGCATATGAATTGAAGAGTGTATTAAGATTGCACAGTCATTATTCTAGTGACCCTTGAACTTTATAACTTCCTGTTCTTCTGCTTAGTCATGGTATTCAACATCATACTGATGTAAGAGGTCAGGAGGTCATCCATTTTGTAACCCTGTGCAATGAGAAAATTGGATTTCTTATTGAAATGAATAATGACAATACCGTATAAAAAGTGGCTTTTATAGCAATCTCATAGGAGAAGAAATACAAAACACACTAATTTTGTTCGACTGTGCCCATGTATGTATGTATGTTTATTTGTCTCGTAAAAAGCAACAAAAGCGTAGATAACGGGATGTATGCACAAGACCAAACTGGCCTAAAACACAAACGTGCGCATTGCACTCCCTTTGAAAAGTTTTAAACAAAAATAAATTTAATAAATATAATATGGTCCCTTATACAGACAGTTGTGCAAGGAGAGTGGGTGAGTGTGGTAACAGGGGTAAGGGTGGAGTATACAAAACTGTTTGTACAAGGGAATTTGTAAGACAAGACAACATTCATAAATAAAACATAACACGAAATAAACTGCATGTATAAATAATACTAAAATTTAGCATTTGGACATAAATACAACACCTTTGTAATGGGGGAAAGCATAGCTTATTAAATACTCGCCAGTATCATATATTGACGCAATGGAAGACATACAGGTTGCTAGAGGTAAAACTGACATTGCAAAAGTCCCTCAGGAAATGCTTTGTGGAGACAGATTTTGTTAAAGGGTCAGTCAAAATGTCCGCCTATCTTGCCTGCCCGCTTCCGATTTTATTTTATGATTATTGTTTATTCCTACTGTACTATACTGTTTATATATACTGTAATGAAATATTCAGAAATGAATAAAACATTTATCTTTCTTGCCAAATTGTATCCCGTATTTTTAGTGCTTTCTGTCAACATAGTCAGAAGTATAGCTTAGTTATAGTAAATCACAAAAAGTACTGTAATTCTTTATTATTTACTGAAAGGAGGGTGATGATAGCTTACCAGAGTTGTTTCACACAGAAGTTTGCTACCTCTGACCATGTTTCCGATTGTCATGTGGAAATAAGTGTTCCCACTGCTCCAGTTACTGATTTTCGTGAAGGGGAACGTTACCAAAATCTGTCAGAAAGAAAGAAAAAGATTTTTTTAATTTCAATTATAAGAGATTACTTTTTTTTGAAAATTTTTTCTTTTTTGTAGTGAATTTTCCTTCATTTATATCAGTTTTTATGACCAACTATTGCATAATGTACTGATTCATTACATAAGCTTGCACATAGGTGCGGCGGTGTGGCTCATCATGCTGAGCATTAGGAATACGCTCGCCACCACCGGGTTCGCAGGTTTGAATCTCATGCAGGGATGGTTAAGTGCGAGAGGATTGCTGGACAGATTCCTCCACCATCAAGTCCATGCTTCCGAATACAAATAACTAACTAATCCCATACCGGACAGGGAATGGCAACCACTTTCGTCATATGTCACTGTCTCCTCTCCCTCCTGGGATAAATATGTAAATCCTATCCTAGCCTAGATTTTCCCCAGATACCATACCCCCCTTCCAAGTCATCTCATAAGAGCATTACTATATTTATACCTGCCTGTTGTTGTTAGAAAATAGCGCACTTCCGAAATATGTGCACCAAAATGACCCACAACCTGAACCCTAATCTGGTACACATACTATGTTTAGGTTGTGCTCATCTTGGTGCACATACTTCGGGAGCACCAAAAATATCACTATGTTTAGAACTCACATTTTTAGATTTTGGATCAATCAAGCTGACTCCGTGTTTATTGATTGCAATCAGTAGATTCTCTGGGTAAGCTTGTTCTGTTGTTTGCTGAATTTAGAAGAAAACAAAAACAAAGGTTAGATAAAATTGTAGCAAAACAATTTTAAATGTTTTCTTCATCCAAAGCAGAGAGATTTGTTAAATCAGATTTCAAAGTAACCACATTTTAAGTTAAATATTTTGGGTGGTCTTTCATTCATTAACTTATGCCACTAGAATATCGGTCAGAGACCGAATACTTATCGATCGAAAGTTAGGGGATCCCCCAAAACAGCGCTCTTACTCCATAGTGACACCTTGTGTCCCATCACTAATTAATTGATAACTCGCTAATTATACGACATAATCATCCAAAATCAATAGGCTTCTGGTCCGACATATGATGAATGCACATGCAAAATCTGGAGCAGATTCAATTTCGCTTTCGTGAGATATCGCGAGCATCTAACAGACAGACAAATACATATCAACATACTTACCGATTAAAATCGATAAGTAATGAGAGTTGAACAATTTAAATGTTTTTGTGGTTTTAATTGTGGTCCCACAAGCCCTAACTTTACCATCTTGACCAGGGGTGAAATATTATGAAATACAAAATAAGCTCCTATAGCAATTCTATGGCAGACAAAAGACACTAATATAGTTTATTTCTAGAGTAAGCTGATAGGTGGGCCGGATCCAGTCTTTTGAAGTGTTTCATCCAGCCCATTTGTGCCTGCTGAACTCACCCAGGCCATAGTGAAGAAACGCTGTGAAATAATCTTATCAAACAATGAAACTAGGTAAAAGTTTTTTTGACGAGGAGTAAAGTGAAATAATTTTTGCGCATAATATTGTGACACCCATCCAGAGCACAGGCTTACGCTCAGGAACGCTTCTCTAGACAGTATCGGAGAGCCATACTGTATATCACTACATAAGACTCAATTTATTATCCATTTCCCCTTCTAACAATGCTGATACCAAAATATATATACAATGTACCATTTCAATCAAATGGTGTGAGTACATATTGCAAGAACCCTCCCTAATGATGTCATACAAAAGCTCATTAGGCTAAAAAATATAATTTGTTTTTAAAAATATACAAACATACCCTGACATCAAAAAAGGCAGAACCGAATGTCTGCCATCGATAAACAATCTTCAAGAAGGAAAGCTTGGATTCATCTTTGCTTTTACCACTGTGCTTGTTGAATTGAGCAACAATTTGCTGAAAACATAAAATAGGAATTTAATTACATTGCACTAGTATGGCACAGGAAGTCTTTCATTATTGATGTTAAATAGAAGCTTTCAAGGTTAATTCAAAGCTATTTATTGGTATAAGTACATTATATTGGTGCTCCAGAAGTATGTGTACCTATATGGAGGTAACTAAATTTGTTCGCTTATTCTACATCAAGTTGTGTAAAGGGACTGAAACCTATGGGCAGGAGGTATATTCACTTGGCTAACACAGACTCGTAATGAAACTAAAATGAGAACAATAGGAATAAAATTATGGCCTAACCCTAACCTGATACACTTACTATGGGAGTACCCATTGTATCTTTTGCACATATGCCAGCCTCATGGTAAGCTCATTGCGGAGCTCACATATCAAAATTTCAGATATTTAATGCTAATATTAGAAGTCAATAAATATTAATAAATCATTATTAACTGAGCAATTTTTTAGGACAACTGAAAGAGGCTCGCATACTCTTAAGATCTTATAAACAGAATTTGATTTTCCCAGACCTGAAGAAAAAGCCAAAATTTCTTAAAGAAGGATCGGGAGTCGGGGTTGGATTCTCAATTTTTGTCAACTTAGATGATGGAGTAGTTTTGGAATTGATTTTGAGCTTATCGGTAAATTCTGGACCCCTGCTTAAGTAGTGGCTTCCTGGGGCTCCCGAAGTATGCGAACCAAGATGGCGGACATCGGAATGTAATATGTGTACTAGGTTAGGGTTAGGCCATAATTTTAGGTATAAATACTACGAGAGGCTCTTGGCTAGTCTTCGAACTGATAATAGGACTAAAATAAGGAAAATTTGAAAAAAATTATGGCCCAACCCTAACCTGTTACCCATGTTACGTTCCGATGTCCGCCATCTTGGTTCGCATACTTCGGGAGCACCGGCTTCCTATACCAAACACTGTTTTGCATCGAAACAAGTTTTACTAGCTAACTTATCTTAGAGATCATTGATTCTCAAACTGGGGTCCGTGAAGCGATTTTGGGGAGACCGCGAAGCAACTTGACACCAACACAGAAGCACTGCTGTGATGGTTTTCAGAAGGGACAGTGCTGAAAAGGTTTTAGTATCTACTTGTGCAAAATACACGGTTTCCTGCAAGAAGTAAAGCATGAATTACACAAATAATTTCTCAGATGCTTGTTTCCTGGTGCGCATATCTCTGTCATGCTACTCTACATTAAAACAACACTGTTATAGATAGAAAACCACATTTCTCCATATGATTAAGTCAGCTTATCACCTATCGTCTATGCTTAAAACGAATGTGAAATCCATCTTACCCTCTTCCAGTCATCAGGCGACATCAGTCTCAATAAATCTGTCGGGATAAGTTCTTTCAACATTCGTGGAATATTCGGAAACTGGGTCTTGTCTTCTCCAAATTTAACTCTAAAAATAGAAATGAGTACATCAAGCTTGAAAATGTGTCAAGTTCAGATGTTGTACCTAGCGAAAAAATTTTGTTACTACTGACAACACTATTTGAATTTATATTTAGAAATTGAACTGTAGAAAATGTGACGCCACATATAAAATTGTACAGTTTAAACGTTTAAAACAGTGTTTCTCGAACAATGGGGTGCGCCCCACAAGGGGGGCAAACACAATTTTTTGAGCGGGAGTGAAGCTAATTAAAATTCAAAATATTTGTTAGATTTGATCTTAACTGCCTTATTTTGGACATTTACATTTTTTTATTGTTTACATTTCTTTACTATTTACACATATTTTCAACCTGTTTTTCAAATAAAAGACACTTTCGCCTCACTATCCTCTCGTACATATTTATCAGAGGTGAGGTGGCGAGTGTATTCCTAAGGCTTTGCAAGATGAAACACACCA
Organism: Styela clava; assembly: GCF_964204865.1. Classification (NCBI taxonomy): domain Eukaryota; kingdom Metazoa; phylum Chordata; class Ascidiacea; order Stolidobranchia; family Styelidae; genus Styela; species Styela clava. The sequence continues at coordinate 2,509,551 of NC_135258.1, forward strand.
CCGCGCCTAGATTTAGACGGGCTGATGGTAGGCAGACGGACATGAAATCCAATAAGATTAGGCCATCTTTATAGCTTTTCATTTCTCCTATGATAAGGGATAATTAAAACCAATTCTATTATTAACACAACATACCTGTAAATCAGAGCTGCAAGCTGTATTCCTTCTTCTCTGGTGCATTTATGGTAACCTCGCAAGAACTTAGGAACTTCTTGATAATAATGGAATATTTTGTCAGCGTTGGAATCTTTTCCAGGAGATACCATCATCCATAGCTTACGCATGAAGAAGACTTGGTATGTCAGCTGTTGTATGGAGCCTGAATACAAGAATATTGGTGTGTTCGAAGTATTAGTGATAGTATTAACATATTTATACCAGGGGAGAAGAACCAATAAAATGGCATAATTATATATGGCCTCTCGTCCGATTACCAGTCCATGTCAGGTATGGGATTAGTTACCCAGTTGTTTGTTCTCTCAGATGTGTTGGGCTTGATGGTGGAGGAAGCTATTACCGACTAGCGATTACATGAATCACCAATGGCTGGATTTGAACCTGTAAACCCACGCAAGGTAATCAGAGGTGCTGGGATGGGCGTATTCTTGACGCTCAGCCTGATGCACATTCACATTTAATAAAGTTTAGTTCCAAGTCTTGCATGGACCCCAAGTTGAAGAATAATTATTCATATGTGATATATAAATATATAAGACAATTCTTACCATCTCGACTGGGTCTTGCTTTTTTCAGCCAATCTGTCAGATGTCTCACGAAATCGAAAAAGAAATCGGCTTCTGGAACGCTGATAACTTTGTCAGCAATCTTGACAAATAAACTGAATCCTTCTGATGATTTGAGTCGAAGTCGATTCGCGATATTGTGGCAGAAATCCTTTGCACGAGTGCTTGACTCAACTTCGAAAGCCTGTAAAAAAAATGAGTTGTAAAAATGAATCAGATCAATAAATACCTAATCATTCACTCAAGGATTTCAACTAGATTTTTCCCCATCAAGCATAATATCTTAATCGAGACAGATTAAGTTTGAAAAAGCGCCCACATTGTTGAAAATACAAAATTTGTTTTTTATTCTTGTCACAGTGTGAAATCATTTGCCATGTTATCTGGTGAATTTATTACTGTAAGGATAATCAATAGTCGCATTTTTTTCTCTTGCCTTTCACGCGACATATTTTTCAATTTGTTGTGAAAAAACTAATTTTTTTGTATGGCCAAAATAGATGTCTAAAGTTGGTTATATGGCCCACTGACAAAAATGTTGCACACCCCTGCTTGCACACGCCGAGGAAAAATAGTCAAAGTGAGAAATTTATCAAATAAGGTTGCCAACCATTGCATCAAATCCTTGTAAAAGAAGATAATTCAATGAAATCTTTGTACAAACCTCATCAGTACTATCGGGGAAATAGACTTTGTGGAAAATCTGAGTTGTTTTATGCTGGATGGCTTCAACTTCTACAATGTGAGGAGGATATTTTCGATGCCCATGGCGCAAAGTTCTCTGAATTCTGAAATAAATATTTTGAATAAATTTGAAATACATAAGTTTTGAGGTAGTCCCACCTTTACACTGAACACGGCTCTAGGATAGGATTTATATATTCGCCCCTAAGGAAAGGGAGGCCGATAAGGCAGCTAAATCATATCACGAACTTTGACCTCTTGTCCGGTTTTCAGTTCATGTCGGGTATGAATTGGTTAGTCAGTTATTCCTAATTAACAAAATATTTGATAGTTCATCTGCTAGGCTAATGTTTATATAATAATAAGATGCACAATGTAACAATCAGCGTCATTATGACATTATTTCCAACAGAAAGTTATATTCAACACATAATTGTAATTGTCCACCCCTGATATAGGTGTATAATTCTCTCTTGTTAGAAATTCATTTAAGCTCTTTTAAAACCTCCCCATAGATGTATATTTATGAAGGTGTTAATTAAGCAAACTGATAAAAGAACCAGACATAGAACTACATTTATACAGAGAGTTGATAGTTGTTGGAAAGACTTTCACGGTTTACATAAAATATCTTTTCATTAAGACTATCTAGATAGGGAAGTGATATGTAATCCTGACTTCTTTAAATGCAATGCTACCGTTTTTAAGTCCTATTGGCAACACGCCAACCATCATACCCATGGACACAATCATTTACTATTGGATTGCTTGCAAACAAACCCACGAAGGATAATCAGAGGTAATGTGGCAAGTGTATTCCTAACTTAGCATGAGTCGCCATGCCGCCTGGCCATGGCTAGCAGATACTCACAGTAAGATAGCTAAAGGTCTTCGATTTGAAACAGATTATCTGATATTGAAAAAATTTTAATCTATATTTGAGTACTCCTGTAGTATGTGTACCAGGTTAGGGTTAGGCGATAATTTTATTACAATTTTTCTTATTTTAGTTCTATCACGAGTTCGGGGACTGTCTGTGTTAGCCAAGTGAATATCCCTCTGCCCATAGGTTTCAGTCCCTTTACACAACTTGATGTAAAGTAGCCGAAAAATATTAGTTACTTACATATTGGTACACGCACCACCGAAGCGCCCATATTGGACCAAACTTGCTCCCTGTTAAGCAATGTTTTAAAGAAGTAATCAAAAGTCTTCTGGACATACCTGTGCACACAATCGTTTGCCATTGGGTTGCTTCTTCTTGATGTCAGAAACTTTTGGAGATGTGGCTGAAGCTGAGTGCTTGGAGCAAAAACTCCTGTAGCCAACCACATTAGTTCCCATCCTCTTTCTTCGCTGTAGCTGTAAAATAGAGAAGGGCATTCGATGATAGATAATTTTTGTGAAGTCAAGTTAAGTTTATTTTTTCTAACCAGTAAAAGGACAAAAAATCATGCAAAAAATTTGAGAAAAATGATATTTACAATACTCAGGAAGGGAAGCCGCGGGGAACCAAAACTGGTTATCGAGCAGCAACACCCAAGGTTCTAACACCTAGTTTGACAGAATGGGGTGAAGAGTTTCAAAATTACTGTTAATAATGATAAATACCGCGAATTAGCCAACTAACATCGATTATTAGAGATTATTACTTAAAATTACCATGTAATAAATGAGCCATAAGTTAAGTGTTAGTAAGACAGTCGATTATTCCTCTTTTGCATAATTATCTCTCATAGAACTCAAAATCAATAACTCACAGAGGTGATTATCAGTGTAGTCAAGTGGATAGGATTTACATATTTATCCTGAAGGAGAGGAAAGCCTATAAGACAGCTTAATTATATGGTGAACCACAGCCTCTCGCCCGGTTACTGTAAAAACCAAGTCGGGTATGGGATTAGTTACAAAGTTTAAAACTGAAATATTGCTGCATGCCTCTCACAAACACAGCAAACAATCTAATACTCAAGCATGTGAGTTTGCAGAGGGTATTTGACTCATTTTATAAAATGTTTTCAAAATTTTAGTTTTTTCACAAGAACTGAAGTTATGGTCGCTCGTTATGGTTCAATCTCATTTATTTCTGAGTGGAGACAAGCAAATTTCAATAACAGTGGTTCTCAAACGATGGGGCGTACCCCACAAGGGAGTCGTAAACAATTTTTTGAGGAGGCGTGACGCTAATTAAAAATTAAAATATTTGTTAGATTTAATCTTGCCTGCCTTTTTTGGATATTTACGTTTCTTTATTTTGTATATTTACGTTCCATCCATATATCCATACGTTCTTGAACAAAACATACATTCGCCTCACTAGTTTTTATTTCTCGCTTAATGTTAGGTAATTATTTTTGAGGTGGAACGCGAGACTTGACAAATTCTTAAAAATGAGGCTTAAAAAGTTTGAGAACCATTGTTCTGTAAGAAAAAAATATCATATACCTGTTATTTGTCAATTACGAAAAAAATATTGCGTTCAGATATGGATTGGAAAACTTTTTAGTTTTGAATTCCGTTTCATCCTTGACCTATTAAACGGTAAAAACCAATCTTTCAAAAAAAAATATCATATGCTTACTATTGTCTGTTGTTTGTCAATTGTTTCATCAGTTGGCAATACACTTCATCTCTGAGAACCTCAACCTTCAGCGGACTATCGAAGATTTGGTCAGTTTGTTCATTTCCGTGTCTTGGACGCTTTGATGGATAATCCCCCATATATTTCATGATAGGTGCACAGGAATTAAGGACAAATTTTTGTAAAAACATGCTTTCAATGTTAGAAATAGGATTGTAGTTTATCACAACGCAGAGTAATGATTTAAAATTACGATTACACATAAAAAAGGTCTTATAATTGTCAGACGAATTTTCACTGAAATATATTTGCGTTAGTGTGCAGCAAGACTCTTTGAATCACTTGGGATAGTTATCTTCACTCTTGCTACAACATCCTAGCATTATATTCATATGCACACCAGCACATAAGTAATTAGTCTCATAAAAATCCAATCGATAGCACATGGGGAATAAAAGTCGGGAGTTTTTTGAGTTATTAATAATTTTAAAATCAAAATCTTATTCGAAAATCAAAGTCGGAGTCAAAATTATTATTTTCTTTATGGTAAGACGCCAGCTATCGCGAAGTTGAGAGTTGGAGCTACTGTTATTATAGTCATGTTACCCCGGTTGTTGAATTCGTGATTTGTTTTTTTAGATAAAATTTTTTTATACAAATACGTAATATCATACAACTGTTTTCAAACCAATATTAAACAAGTTTCAAAAAAGGATATCCAAAAATATGGCAACAGCTTCTTGAGCCATTTCGTCATGCATGGACAGTTTTGCCAGTAGAGGTTGCTTGATAGGTTCTCTGCTGATCGCCCACAATTTATCTTTGCTCCTTCTGGTCTTGTTTGATACAACTCGACTCAATGTCTGGGGAAGTGGAGGCCTGAAAATATGGATTGGTAAAATATGTCAAATTAAATTAAATCACCTGCTAATGGAAAAGTTGTTTTATCATCTTTACACATTTATATAGTTTTTGATTTTGGACACAAAATGGATGGAACCTTTTTACTTGATTGTTGTTGGGTTCTTGATGAAAAAGTTATTGCTTCACAATAAATGGTCCAATTGATTTTAGATGTTAAGTACACGGAGATGATTGGAGTCTATAGGTGGTCTTTATTTTTATTTTTTTATATATTCTCTTCCAACAAGGTCCAACATTTTAGACCAGGCCAGCACAACATACGACCCGCTTCTGTGCGGCCCGCGGGTGATTTGAAAACGCGCCACTTCTCGGGTAACAATCAAAGCCGGCATTGTTATGCAAGGGCGCCGCTACTCTGATCATATTCGAAATCCTGAGATTTATGTTTTGCACTAGTTTCAATAAATATCGAACTTTGTGTAAAATTGGTGTGTCCTTCGCAACCCCCAAAATTCGTTGCTCGACCCATCGCCCTCCAGTTTGGGAAACCAAGAGTGGGTTTTCAAGGTAGATGAGCCACTAAATACATATTTGCCATCTCATATGCAAAAATACTGTACTTTGTTTTTACCAAAGAGAATAAGATTCTTCATATTTTTAAGCTCCCCAGTAATGAAAGTGTTTCATTAAATTTAACTGTTTCACAATATTATTTTGATTTGTGGTTCATCTTGTGAAATATGTATGTGGCAAAGTTTGCGGCCCACCGTGCCTCCAGATTTATGCTTGCGGCCCTCGTGGTAATTTGAGTTGTGCAGGCCAGTTTTAGACCATATTTTTTATTACGTTCAGATGTCCACCATCTTGGTTCACATACTACGGGAGGATCTCAAAATATTGCAAACCAACCTGAAAAAGTCAGCAGCATATTCTTCCAATGTATAAGGAGCTTCAGCAGGTTCCTCAGGCTTAGATTTCTCGTTTGCAAGTTTACGAACTTGTTCTTCTAACTCTGCTGGCGAGAGGCTGAACAGAGTCTGAAATAGGAAAGAATAGGATTTACATATTTACCCCGAGGGAGCAGAGAGCCGATAAGACGGTTTAATATAAGACAATCCACGTGGCTTTTTGTTTGGTAACCAGTCCATTTCGGGTATAAATTCGATATCTAGTAATTTGTTTCAGATGCATAGACTTGAAGGTGGAGGAAGTCGTAACCGACCAGCCATTACGTGAATCACCATACGGCGCCAAGTTGTCTAGCAATCCTCTCGCACATAACTATCTATGCATGGGATTCGAACCTGCAAACCCACGCACGGTAATCAGAGATACAGTGGAAAGCGTATTTCACAATGCACCACACAAACAATATACAATCAGTATGTTAGAAAAATATTCTTAGTAACACAGAGATGTTTGTGCTCTGTTTATCCCAGCTGAGCAAATCAATAAAATTTTTATACTAGATTTTCATGTCTAATGTCGCTGATTTATAAAGAGCAACTATTTTTTATAGGATCATAATGTTACTGTTCATCATTGCCTGTCTAATTTATTATAGCCCATGTGGAGTGGTTGGCATGGAAATAGAAACTAAAATCAGAAATGCGCTACATAGAATCTTAAATCCCCTCAGTGAAAGTAAGGCCATGTGCTAGGAGTAATTGCAACCAAATAGTTCACAATTCCTAACATAATTTGTTTGTAATCTAATTCTTACCACAATATCTTGAGGAGGTTTTTTCAAAGTTGGGAGGACATATACAACATCAGTAGGGAAATCCCCTTTCATATCACTCCTATCATTTGTTCCATGTCTCCATCCATGTGAGAGAAAATCAACGCCAGCTTCTTGGTCGAGAATGAGCAGATCTCCTTTGTTGAATTTCATGAATGTATCTCCTTGTTGAACTGAAAATTTGGAATAAATCATGAACATTTGTTATTATATCTATTATAGGAGAGGGAAGTTGATTAGATGGAATATTTTTTGGGGCATTTTATGTTCGATTTTACAATTCATCAAGCAAATATCCTAAGCCGAACTTTGAATCAGACAAATGTAATAAGCCATGAATGATGGTACTATCTAAATCCGTGGTCCTCAACTTCTATTCCTTTCTGGCCCACTTTCATTGTACAAAAAATGTGTGGCCCATCAACTTTTTCATGCCAGAAAAAAACTACTAGTGCATCAGTACTGCTATTCTACATTTGAGTGACTTTGCTTTGACTACCTAGATACTTTAAATCATTCAATGTTTAAAGTTGAAAGGGTGATTTCATAGATGTCAAATAGGATCTAGAAGGATGAAGTTGGTATACTCACTTTTATTTGGGTTGTTATGCAAAGACACGACATATCTTGACCGTTCTTTCAATCCTTCTAAAAAGTGGGCGACAAGCTCACTGACATCATCAGCATTGTTGGAGGTGAAAGTGTACTCATCCCCTCTAACTGTGTTCAGCGTGAAACTAGACCCTGCTGCTTTTGTAGAAGTACGGTTGCCAGTAATTCCTGTTATTTCTGGGTAGGAAAGTTCCAACAGCACCTGCTCCTGATCGTCCACTATGTAGACCCCTAAGGAAAGAATATTATTACACTAAATGAGTGTTGCTATTTCAGTTGATTTGGGATAAAAGCAATGATAATGGAGTTATCTTGTGTCAAAGCGAATAAAAAAAAAGTGAGGTGGGGTAAGTGTTTAAGGGTGGGGTAAGTGTTACTATCATTTCCATTAATCTTATAAAAACAAATTTTCTTGTTTATGTTGAAGGAAAAGCTATTAAGACCAGTAAATCATAAAAAAGATCAATCCTTCATCTGTTCTTCATCATATTTTCAAATTCTGGTTAGAAGGGTAAGCTTATGAATGGGTTAAATCATATACAAAACTGCAACTCATTGTCTAATTAACATTCCAGCCCAGGCATGGAAATAGCTAACAAGCTAACCTATACGTGGATGCAGCGCGCAGTAGTTTTCCATCGACTTGGTCAAAAAAGAATTTTGCGCTTTCCACTAGGTTTGATTTTAGGCGGGGGGGGGGGGGGGGGGGGGGGGCCTTTTATTAAAATCATTTTTAAAATTCAGGCTCCTATTTTTTGAGAAACACAGTTGTTCATCTCAACCATAATTTACATGAATTAGACAACAATAAATCCGGCTTTTAGTGTGTCAGTGATCAAAAGCTGGTAACTTCTCTATCAGAACTCTTTCCGCTTTTAAGTGAGAAATCATGACTTTTCTTTCAGCAAATGCACATAATAATCTAACCTGTCCAGTTGACAGCAATAATCACTTCATCTTTTGGTAAAGACGGTCCAGAAAAACGATAAGCTTCATAAAAACGAGAGAATAGCAATGGCCATTTGTATCGAGCAAATGTAACAACGTCCTCTTGCACTCTTCGTGGTTCCCAACGCTCTCGAAGATAATTGGCCTAAGTAATGAAACAAGATAATAAACAAACAAGTCTTAAATTAGTACGATGGTGGTCTAGTTTATAACACTCAAATATCTCGAAACCCTATCTTACCCATATCTTACCCATATATGGTTTATGAATTCATAATGGATTTAGGAGAATTTACATATTTATCCCCGGGAAGAGGAAAGCCGTAAACAAATCAAACATATGGCGAATCACGGCCTCTTATCAGGTCATCGGCCCATGTTGGGTATGGTATTAACTAGCAAGTTATTTTTTTTTTGAAAAGCATAAACTAGTGGAATAATGAATGAATATACACCATATCTATGAACTATGTTATTACTTATCGATCTTAAGATCGGTAAGTATATTGATAGGTATTTGTCTGTATGTATGTCTGTCTGTCTGTGTGTCTGTTAGATGAACGCGATATCTCGCGAACGCGTGGTTGAATCTGCTCTAAATTTTGCATGTGCATGCATCTTACCTCGGACCAGAAGCCTATAGATTTTAGGTTAATTATGTCGTATAATTAGCGAGTTATTAACTAATTACCGATCTAAGATCGATAAGTCTTCGGTCTCCGACCGATATTCTCGTTTTTATACTTAGAAGGTCATGGTACAAATAAAATGCAAAATGCATTTGTTTATTGCAACCAAAACTATACTAATAGACACAATGACTTAGTGCCCCAATCAACCTTTTATTAAAAATTAAATGTTGTAAAATCCCGGGACCCAAGGATATGATCAAATACCAGGCGGTATGTAATGCTTATGCCTTAAATAATCACAAAATTACCTGATTGACTCATAATGCTAAGTTTTTACGCTGTGATACTTCTTACATATACAATTACTATTGAGCAACACTTCAACACAAATATAAAACAAACAATAATATTTACTAGAAAATAAGTAACTTTTGTTGAAAAAACAAGTGACCATAAAAAATACCAGGCGATCCAGTTTTAGGTCGCAACCCATAGGTTGGGAAGCAATGGCTTAGCGCACAACCTCAGCAAAAATGTATCTGATCGATTCTAGATCTAACAAGCCTCTTGTTCTCATTTACAGTCACACATAAAAATTCTGGTGCTCCCAAAGTAAGTGCACCAAGATGTCGCACAACCTTGACATAGTATGTGTACCCAGTTAGGGTTCGGGTTGAGCGCCATCTTGGTGCACATACTTCCGGAGCACCAAAATTCTTCTATAAACGAAAATCATACCTTTCCATGCTCTCGTGATATGATCTGGGCCCAGTATTCCTTAGTTTTCTGACTTGAAATTGACCGGTCTGGGATGTAACTTTGGATCAGCGATATCAAGCGCTGTGCCTGGTTTGAAAATGTCAAAAAATGTAGAAAGTTATGTTACTAGAGTTTATGTATGTATGTTTATTTGCCTCAAAATGAATTAGTATCAGCATTTTAATTAAACAGTATAACAGAGACCTTACTGGTCACAGACACAGATCTGCAAAATGCAACCCTAACAAGTATAACAGCAGTTTAGGACTACTGCGTTATATTAGGACCACAGACGTGAAATAGGCTATACAAATAAAACTCCAGTACAATACACAGGACAAAAGGTATGACGTTATGTGGGAGGGTGAGGAGAAAGCTGATGAAATGACCGAAACTTGTTCTTGTTCGGTCATTTTTCACATTGTGGAATATTTTTGTCAAGTAGTGGTAAATGTTAGCCCTGTTCACCACCACGTGGAGATGCAGAATCTAAATAACTTTTTTAATATTTGGAAATTGAAACTGCGCCTAAACGCAGAAAAATATCAGTATCGGAAAATTCATCAACCATCGAAATATGATAGGTAAAAGTATAAATACTATATTTTACACAGATCACATTCGATTCCTGCTGTGGATATAAAACTTGAAAGTTTTTTTGTAGATATTTTTATGTTTGGTATAAAAACTGAAGAAAGTTCCTATGATGATCTAATTAAATGGATAATGTAATCTCTCATTTAGTGACTTGGCTATATTGGATATGGAAATGAACAGTGAATTATTTGTTTCAGATACATGAAACTAAATTTCATAAACTGCAAAAATCATCACCATGCAGTATTCAAAACCTAGAACATTTGCTATGTACTGATAATCAGGGATATGCGGCATACAAATACTTACAATACATAACAAAAGTTCTGAAAGAAAATTCCTGATAAAAAATAAATTTTACCTGAATCTCATCCCCGAATTCCACATAATACTGTTTTGCAGCAAGCTGTGCAAGATCGACATCTGATTCGCAGCGATATTCCCCAAACTTGATTCCTCTCATGACTTGCTGGTAAATAAGCTTTGTGCTGGCCTAAGAAATAAAACAATACAGAAATTTATCTTTTCATAGATGGAAATGGACGTCTAAATATACAACATTATTATATAAATTAACATTAATATGTGAAATGTTTGGTGCCCCTGTAGTATGTGTACCAGGTTAGGGTCAGGCCATATTTTTCCGATTTTCCTTATTTTAATTCCATTACGTGTTCAGGGACTGTCTGTGTTAGCCAAGTGAATATACCATAGGTTTCAGTGCCTTTACACAACTTGATGTAAAATAGGCAAACAAAACTAGTTACCTCCATATTGGTACACATACTTCTGGAGCGCCAAATGTTTAGCTGTTTATATAGTCTTTTTAGCAGAGCTATTAAGTCGAAGTATTGTTTTTAGTGATGATGAGAATTAGGGAAAAAAGAAGCAAATGGCATTAGATATAAAAAAGAGTTAATAAAGAGGATATTAATTCAAAATCAATAAAAATAACAGCTTTAGTATACAACTCACAATACATGTCTAAACATAGAAGCATATTTTGTGCTCAAAAGTATTTATGAAATATATCCTAAAATTGTACTATGAAGGGCACCTCGTAGTATGTGCACCAAGATGGCGAACACCGGAACGTAGTATGTGTACCAGGTTAAAGTTAGGCCATAAATTTATTTCAATTTTAGTTCTACTACAAATTCGGGGACTAGCAAAGTGACACCTGTAGTATTTGTACCTAAAATTATGACCTAACCCTAACCTGGTACACATACTACGTTCTGGTGTTTGCCATCTTTGTGCACATACTACGGGAGTACCCTATGAAATGTAATGAATTGGACCACAATTATCATTTATTCCTTAATTGTCCATTTCAAATTTGGATAAACTAAATTCACAATATTTTTTTATATTATTACTCCCCAGCAGGAACTTTCCAGATGATCATGCCTACCTTATCAACAGAAGGATCATGCCATGGAGTGAATATTTCTTTTCTGTAGAACAGTCTCCATGGTGCAAGTCTTTCTTCAGACCCCTGTTCTTTAGCATATTGTTCACATTGCGATATTGCATCCATCACATGGTCACCTCCTGAGCCAAGTGATGAGACCTAGAAACGTTTAGAGTGTTCATGAGGTCTTAAAATTTTTCAAATAGCAAAGGGAATTTATCGATACCTTATATTGTTTTGGCTCTCACAGATGTGATAAATGAAGTAAAAATACTTGAACAATTACTGCTTAAAAAACATCAAGCCTGGTTAAGATATATTGAAAACTGACTTAACAAAATTGAAATTCAAAAGGGACTTTATGGACACTTTGTATAGCAATTGAAGTAATTAAAAAGTGAAGGTTTCTATATTGAAAGAGCGGAAAGCTAGGAAGACATGCTTGGGTAGTGGTACCCAGCCAGGGGAGTTGTGTGTGTGAGAGTTGAGTTCATATTTCCCTTCACACGAAAACATTCTTCTTATTTTCATTGACTGATGGGGGTATTTCACAGGGAGTTTCAACCTTGTTGAGCATGAATTGTTTGTACATATTGGGATTTGGGATCTAAAACTAATAATAACATTACAAATATATACAATTCAAATGTATACCACTGGAATGATAAACCGGGGGTCATGAATGCTAAAAGCCTTCGGTAGGGGACTCAAGCCATAAAAGGTTGGGAACCACTGTGCTAGGGTATGCTGGGACTAGGCCAAGCATGATTACCGGGTTCAGAAATAGTAAGCCATTTATAAGTTTCAATTACATAGACCTAATGGTGGAGAAATCCGTAACCTGCTGGCGTTTATGTGAACCACAGTATGACAATGAAAAGACGAAAAACAGTAAGCCAGTTGTATGTTTCCATTATAAAGACTCAATCATGTGAGGAGTTGTAATGGACTAGTTGCTGATTTATCCACCCTACAATGGAAAGTATTCAAACTCCTCTTTCTAATATGATTAATTATACTCCACAGAGTTAAAAATGGACAGGAAAAGATATAAAATTCTTATCCTGTCTATTTCTTACTGATATTTATCATCTCCATTTCATCTTATCATATCTTTATCTCACCTTATCAAACAGTGCAATGTAGAGAGAAAATCCAAATTGATCTTTGACCCCAATTTTTTCAGCAAGAACTGTGCACAATTCCCGCGCTGTAGTTGCGGAATCAGCCAGAAGTGTTTTAGTTGTCCCATCCATAAAAGTAATCGCTAATTTGAGAGGATTCTTGGATTTTGTAGCCTAAAACAAAAAGTACAAATGTAAATTTTAATATATAATAATACAATAATCCATGAAAATGCATTTTAGGTGTCGTTGCTCTCACTCAACACTAATTTTTTGAATGAGATGTTTTACATCTCCACTCCAGACAAAGATCCAACCAAGCATACATTGGTAGACAAGGATCACTTTAATTGCAAACACTAGACTTATTTGGTTTGCCATAGTCTACTAAATTTATCACATACTGGTACATGAGTCTTTTAATAAACGTTTTTTCCCGCAGTGTCACTGCAGTTATGAGCACGCTTAATCTCTATCATATCTCATCATTAAAAGTTATGATTTGGTAACTTTATTTGTTAGTCATTAGTAGAGAGTATTTAAATGTTCCATGCTTTTAGCTATCCTACTAAGCCATTAAGGATAATGAATCATGTGGTAGAAATCAAAAGAGGTAATGTATTATAACTACATGCAGTTCCATGTAACTTGGTGGCTGGTTTCTGGTTCCATTAACAAAAGTTCTCTTCAACCTCTGCTCACAATATGGCGCATAATTTGCTGGTCCATCTTGTATAAAGCATTGCAAGTATTTCACGAAGCGTTCGCTCGGAGCGAAACAGCCAACACAAAGTGACATCAGAATCCAACCGCGAGCATGTGATGACTTTGAAGTGTTTTGACTCAGCTGTTTGCAGATCATACAGTAGATTTCATCCCTGTGTATAATAAAAAGTTGTAGGTTTCCATGTACTTCCCATAGAATCCAATATAAGTTTTCCTAATCATAGCAAGCAGTTTCTTGGACAGTTGGAACTGTATTTATCTTGGAAAAAAAAAAGAAAAAAAAGTTACTCCCATACTGTGTGCACCAGGTGAGGGTTAGAGTTAGACCATAACGTTAATCCGATTTTTCTCATTTTGGTTCTATTACAAGTTCAGGAACTGTCTGTGTTAGCCAAGTGAATATCCCCCTGCCCCCAACTTAATGTAAAGTAGGCGAACAAAATTAGTACACACATTTCGTATTGGTACACACATTTTTGGAGCCCCGAAAAACCCCTATAAAGTATGATTATTGTCTTTTTTACTGTGAAAGCTATTTCAAACTGAGAAGTTTCTTCAGTACTTATCAACATATTTTATAAAGTGAATGCACCATGAAAATTGGGTTAGTTCATTTGAAATAGGTATTTTGAAGAAACTTTAAGAAGAACAACACTGTTCCTCCATGATCAATTTTTGCATATTTCAATGAAGCATGGAACAACACAACAAATTGCGCCTTCGCACAAGTAAAACTCACCTCAAATTTGGTCTCAAAATTGCATTTCCAATGATGAAATGAAGCTTTTCAAGATTGCTTGTTGGTCTGTTGATTATCATTGAGTTTTCATCTCCCTGAAATACAGTAAAACAAATCATAAGAGAGAGCAATTTCAGCAAAATGGTCGAATACTGAATGTCATATGAATTCAGTATAATATTCAAATATTACCATTTCATAAATGTTTTGGACACACACCGATGATATGTACCAATAAAAACCAATTTTTTAATTAAATATGATATATAAAAGACCTCGATTTCACTGCCGGCCGTAGACCATTTATAAAAACAAATTTATTTTTGTACCATATTCAGGTTTCAAGAAAGAGTACTGTGAATATTTGTTCATGGTGCACAATAAAGTTTCTCGCCAAATGGGTTCCTGGATTTTATAATATCAAATAAGATAGTATTTACATAATTATCCCGGGGGAAAGGAATGGTGATAAGACCCTATGGTGAACCACGGCCTCTAGTCCATTTGCCAGTCCATGTCAGGTATGGGATTAGTTAGCCAGTAATTTCTTTTCGGAAACATGGACTTGATGGTGAAGGAGGCCGTAACCATCCAGCAATTATGTGACCCATTGTTGATGATGGCTAATAATGGCTTGTCGAGTAACGTCCCTAATAATTGATTGTGCTATCTGTCTAGTGCTAACGTGTCGCAGTTGCGTCACTCGCTAGTATGTTCTGTTGCTGTAAGCATCTTATGTTGTGTGTTATGCTGGTGTAATAAAGAAGTGTAAGCGTATTCAGTTGAATCCTTATTCTATAATAGCTTGGGTGTAAAACTTAACATATAACCAAGACATTATTAACATCCATCCTATAGCAGAGAGGAGTACAGCGATCCTCTCACACCTCATTATTCCTGCATGGGATTCAAATCTGCGAACCCACGCAGGGTAATCACGGGTGCCGTGGCAAGCGTATTCCTAACGCTCAGCATATTTTTCTCAAACTCAAACACTTACCTCAACCCAAGTATCTTCCTGTTTCAGTCTGTTTGCAACTTCTTCAGTAATTTTGGACTTTTTCTTCAGAGTCATGGAAACAATTTTCTGCTTCATGCTGCCTGCTTTGCGCTTTGACTAGAAAAAAAAAATTTCAACATTAGTTTACTGAATTGTTTAACATCCTTGGTTATAATTTCTGATGTGTTTTGTTGTTATTTTATACCAAGTGCTATTTGTTACTACGGAAATCTGTTATAGAATCCAATTCCGTCAGAAACCAGGTTATGGGTAATAATTGGACTGTTGAGAAGAGAGAAATTTGGGGTTGGGGGGGTGGGGGACAAATTAGTGGTAAGCATCCCCCTATTGAGCTTACAGAATCAAATTATGAGGAAATCGTTATTAGCAAGAGAATTGTTGAATTCCTGGATGCCACATGATGAAACACAGCTGCTATGGTTTTATTTGCCATCCCAGTTCATGTAAACAGAAAAATCTACTTTTGAATTATCCCCATATCCCATATGGGTTAGTAATTTCATTGAAACCCCATAGCTGTATAAATTATTCTCACAACAACAACATCTTTAAGGTATATTGAAACGATGTCTTGAAATTGTCATTTCCTTCTCTTCAGCAAACTTGTGACATTTTAAGTAACTTCTTCGCAAATTACTTACATAGCTTCCTTGAATCTGTTCCATGTTAGCTTTATTTTTGGCATATGATCGGCCAAGTGTTTCATAAATTTTAGTCATAACAGGCGTGTTCTCCTTCATATTATTTGTCTCTGGTTGGTATTTTGGTTCTGGTAAATCTCCCATAAATCTGAAAAATATTGAATTTTTTTAATAAAAGCATAAAATTCAACAAATTGTAATAACTTTATGGTTGGTTGGTTTGGACGAAAAAGTTATGGGTTGTCTAGTGATTGAACCATCCTATCATCTTTTCTTCCTCAGAATACGAACTCTACTTCTAAATGTGGGAAGATTTCCAAAAATTTCAAAGTTGCATTTATTGTTTAAACCAGGGGGTGTGCAGCCTTTATTACAGGAGGGCCAGATACAAATATCTGGGTGAAGCTAGTGTTATAGGCAGTGGCGTTAATGTTAGACTTCCTCATAGGTGACGCTGCTCTAATAGGTGACACTAACCATAACTGGTTTATCGTGTTTCCCTTCAGACTGAAATGCATTTTTTTATTTCTCCTTTTTCTGCATGCACAATGTGTATTTTCGGCATGTGTAAAAATGAACTACTGACTCAGGTGGTTAATTAATCCCATCTGACATTAACTGGCAACTAAATGAAATGCCGTGGTTTGCCATACCATTACGCCATTTCCTTTTCTCTAGCATAAATATAAAAATTGGGACCTCCTGAAGTATGCGCACCAAGATGGCGCACTACCTGAACTCAGGTTATGTACCAGGTTAGGGTTCAGGTTGTGCGACATTTTGGTACGCATACTTCAGGAGTACCGAAAATTGTATAAAAACGTACTGTTAATTGTCACTCACCTTAATATAGTAATCCATACAGCCAGAGCAGCAAGTTTGTCTCCCTCACTATCATGGTGTAGCAGAGGCTGCCTCAATGGCCTTTTTATATGAGTGTGATCTGCGCTTCCCTGTAAAAGAAATAAATAAATTTGAAAGAAATATTATTCAATAATTGGGTTTCTACAGGGCTCAGTTTATCCTTCTTCAATGATTTCATGTTGGTGGGTCCATGTGTATAATATGATTGTGAGAGGAAGTTTGACTTAGGCCAGACAAAATGTCACAGAAATATATTTGTGTTAGTGTTCAGTGTAAGATTCGTTAATCACTCGAAGAATATTTCATTGCAAAAAGTTCAAATTTTTTCTGGGAGGAAGCTATAACTCAAAACTTGCAAAAGATTTGAGAACAGGCCTTTTTATAGCCCTAAATAAACAAATCAAACATGCCCAAAAATTTTAAAGAATTGTCAAATTTGAAAGAATGCTTTTAGTGAGAGCTGAGAACTAGAAAAAATACCAGAAAAATATATGTAGGGCTGACATGGGCAAACTAAAAATCATAGGCCAAATCCGGTCTGTTGCGTAATTCAATATGGCCACCTGATGCTGCCACAACCAAACTAAAACCAAATTCTAATGTTTTGGTAAAAAAATTAACCTGAGGAATTTGTTGAGATTTCGATTTATTTCAGTTTTAGCACAAGGCTTATTATTTTTCATTTTCGTAACACTGTAAATATTGTTCATAAAATGCAACTAGATGGTCCAAAAACCTTGCCCATTCCTGGTCCAGGATGAGTCTACATAGTTTGAAATTGTAAAGGCATGTAAGCAAAACTATCAACTTTGTAAAACAAACCTGGAAATATGTAGTAGCGAATTTAGCAAACTTGTATTCAGAGATGTCTTCTCCAACTTCTACATCTGGTATTGATGTCAAAACTACTCCAGAAGATGAGCCTTCAAGATCCTGATAAAATGAATGGAATATTGAGAATAAAATGAGACTTATTAAGAATCTGTCTTCATTATAAGGGTACCTCAGTGCCAGGACAAATGTTTGCAAAAAGGAAGGTTGAATTTTCTTATAGGATAACAAATATGAGTTTGCTATACCCAACTTGGTGGTATTTCTCCATGCCTCGACGTATAGCTTCAATGGCCATAAATGTCGCGAATTTAGATTATAATTTTAAGCTATTGTAACATATTAATTTTATTAAAACCCCTCCCACTCACCAAATGTCACAAATATTATAATTATACCATAAGTCAACACACACATAAAAAATATACAGTAGTAGTCAATAAACAAAACATATTACAACATTCATAAAAAACTTTAGTTCTCGATATTTGTTTTGGACTGTTTTTCAAGTTTTTTTTTTCATGCAAATGGCCAAACACACTTAATAAAAGTAATCACAACTTACAAACACTAAACAGAAATAAACTGCATTTCAATAAATACAAATATATAGTAGAACTTTTTCCAAGTTTTCCAAATTGTACTGAACGCATAAAAATCTGTTTTTACACAGATATTTTAAACATTATTAAGGTTTCTAATGCAGACATCTGCCTGAGCAATCAAAGGTATGGTAACATGCAACATTATGCTTTGTCGGTTTCTACTATTGAAAGCTGCCGCTTGAATATAAATACCAGAAAGAGGGATCGGAGTCTAAGACCAGGCTATGTTGATTATATTCGTTCGTGTCTTAGATCGGAAGTTAAGCAACGTCGACCTCGGTGAGTACTTGCATGGATGACCGGCTGGGAGTATCTGATTTACCATGAAAGTTCTTTGTCTCAACAAGGCTTGTACATGCCACCGATACATGCAGACTTATTTGTTTAAAATGGGGGGTGAGCGTAAATATTTTATTATTTTCGGTTAGAAAAGTTAATATTTAGACAAACATGCAATCAGTCGCAAACAACCTACACTTGATTTGTTTGGAGTGTCCGTGTCACACTAATAAAATAAAATTTTATAGAAAAAATATTTATTAAGTAATAAAATATATCTATTATGAAATTTTTTTATTTATTTATCGCCTCGCGGAACACTAAAAAATGATGGGTAAAATTGATAACGAAAAAACGGTGTAATGTAGCGGTTCCCAATGGGTTCGTTGTGGCGAGTTGCCAAATGCGCCGCAAAAACTAACAGAATTATGTTGAACATACCTAAAATATGATTGAATATTTTACATATTTCATTTATTATAAATGTTTTATTGTTTCTCAATTTGAATGCTGTGTATATGAATCAACAAATCCATTTTACCTTTCTATATCGTTTACTTTCCATTACGTAGGTTTGCCTCTATAATGTTACGTCTAATGAAGATAGAAGTACTTTTTGCAACTTCGCGAGCTGCAGTTTATTTATCTGCTGAATCGAGTTTAGCGAACATGAGTAATTTTTCCAGCATTTCAAAGTAAAATCAGGCAGAGATGACGGAAGAAGAGTTGACCATTTGCCTTTATTCTTAAGACCTACCTGTTTGCCTATTGCTGCAAACTTGATAATAAACTTAACAGTCAAAAAGCTAGGCCGACGGTTAAGGAATATGCCCCTACTCTACCTTAGTTAGTCCGCTTTAGGCCAACGGTGACACGATATTGAACGGTCAGTTGGGCGACAACTTCACGATCCCTAGATCGCCATGGCGACCCATTTAGACGTATTTTTGATTTATTTTCCACGGAACACTCGGAAGACGCCCGCGGAACACTAATGTTCCGCGGAACACTAATGTTCCGCGGAACACAGTTTGGGAAACGCTGGTCTATACAGATAACCCATACGGCTATCATGGTTACTCCGGCCTGTGGTGTCTGGAGTCGTTTTCTTCTATTAAGTAGAGTGGCATCAGGCTGCTTGAATGTGTCTGAGACCCTGACTTTTTATGTATTTTATTTTGACTCCTTTCTCAGTATGATTTAATATTAGACTTTCTCATAAGTGACGCTGCTCGATAACCATTACTGGTTTATCGCGTCTCCCTTCACACCGAAACATATTTTTCATTTTTTATCTTGACTTTGTTTGTCCATCGTATACTTTCAGCATGTTATAAAATACACTACTGACAGGCTGACTTAACACTGAACCATATCGTTGGGTTCATGTTACAACAAAAAGTTGAAGCCATGTGATTCACAGATTGTGTTTGGGACCCCAAGTGTGTAAGGAACTTACTCTGAAGGCAGAAGGTCCAGCTGATGATTCCATGGCATCGTTCCCATTCGGAGCAAGAAAACCAAACATTTCATCAACCATTGCATTGTGGTCCACGTTTTGTGATTGCTTACGATTCTTTTGCTAAAATATAAAATAATTATTTAAATACCTTTTTGAGCAAGAATCTAAATAAGCAAATCGTTATATTAAAATATTGAAAAAGTTGGATTTTTGAAAAAAAAAGACTATTTTTTAGGCTTTACATCAGACATTTACTTGATAATGAAGTGTAAATTGTACAATTTAGGAATCAAGAAAATACAATTCAGCAATGAATAGGAAATTGAATAGGTAAATAGATTTTGTTCATCTAGAAATGATATCCAAAGTTCGAGGGCCCATTCGTTTCCCCAAAACTAAATCACAATTTTTAGGTTATTCAACAAGCATATATATACCAAACAAATATATATCAGAATAAACTTGAATGTGTCAAAATACCACAGTTTTTAATGAAAATTTTTACAAAGCAAATTTTCTACTGTGCGAAGTTAGACAGTATAACAAGTAAACAAGAATATCGGTTGGAAACCGAAGACTTATCAATCGATAGTTAGGGGATCCCCCAAAATAGAAACTGCAGTTTCGATTCATCCGCTCTTGTAACTTGCGCACTGCGCGTCGCACACACACACTCGGCGTGTCTCAAAATTCTTTTGCTTAATTCGCCCAAAATCAATACGCTTCTAGTCCGAGATAATGCACATGCACATGCAAAATATGGAACAGATTCAATCTCGCTTTCGTGAGATATCGCGTGCATCTAACAGACATACAGACAAATACCTATCAACATACTTACCGATTAAAATCGATAAGTAATAAAGAGTGAAGTTTTAATTTATTGCATTTCAAAAGTTATTGCCCGAATATATATAGTGTAGGTTTATTTTATTATGTTCTTTACCTGTTTTTGGTGGACAGGCACATACTTGTGACCAAAATAAAATTAATTGATTGATTGATAAAAAAATATCAGATGAAAAAAACTTGTCAAAAAGCACACAAACCTTCTCAGCAAAATCAATCCTCATTTTCTTCTGCTTCAATTCCTTTTCAGCCAATTCTCTTTTTTCTCTTTCCATGCGTTCCAATTCCTTATAAGAGAAGAAGACATAAATATAGATACAAGTACGCAATGATAGGCGAATAAATGATAGGCTCAACATTATATTAGGTCAACAATGCATGAGACAAACAAACAATTTAGGAAATTTGCCAAAATTGTCAAATATTTATTTAAGAGTAAGATAGATAAGAAAGATGAATGATCCAAATTCTGCCATGATATAAACATAAATACACAAGACAAGACAGAAATTCAGGAAAGCTAGTGATGTTAGTATTTAATAGAAGCTTATAAAGAGCGTTTAGAATATTTTTTTAATGTATTTAGAATGAATCTAATTTCAAAGCAAAATTTTAAAATATAGAGCTATTTTTATAGGACATTCTCATCTTATTTATTTATACCTGTTGCTTAGCTCTTGACAGTTTCTTCTGTTCTCTTGCAAGAAGAAGTTTCTTGTATTGTCTTCTTGCAATCAGTCCTGTTTGTAATAACAATAAAAATGGTCGAATATAGCAATGTATATTTGCATGTACTGATTAAATAAAAAATAAATCTGGCAAGTTATAAGCACCTCACAGCTTCTATTTGGTTACCAGTTGAAGCTGAAAGATAAAATAGAAATTGGCTCAATTTGTGCGTGATCTTGAAGAATGAATAATTGAATAATCTCACATATTGAGAAAACTTTGAAAAAGTTAGCAATTAAAAATTGTACAAAGCACAACAATGAGACAATTTTATTATTTGAATTAAATTCTGCTTTCTATTTGCTATGAGGTTTCGACTTCATCCTATTCAAGCATCTTTTTGACGAAGGTCACATATGGATGCAGGAGTACAAAAATGTGAGTCAACACGAGGCATAGTTTGCAACAATATTATTTATTGCTCAACCTACCTCTGACACCAGCTTGGATTCTCATTATAGCCCAGAGCTTATGTCTGTAATGTCTTCTTATCAGAAAACCACGACAATGAGCTTGGAAACCAATGATTCTCTTCCGAGCAAAGTTGTAGCGGAAAGCCAATCGACGTGCTCTCCAGAGTGCTTGTAATCGAGCATATCCAAGGGTCATCTGTAATGTTAGGAAAGATTAAATGAAGTATCTTACTATTGCATGTTCATTTCAGGGCATTAGCGTGATAAAATAATAAAACTTCCAAACTGTAGACTTTACTCAGGCATTTAAAGATCCAGAAATCATTACTTTCCAACACAGTGGGTGAGCTGCAATTCGAATATATTGCTAGGATTAAATATAGTCATACATCCTAAGCTATCAAAAGTTCATTTTGTTCTATCTTTGTATGAAACAAATGTGCTAGTTCAAGTATATGAGGGAATAAATGGAGGAATTGTGCTGGATATTTTACAAACATGAGCTATGTTTTCTGCCACTGCCGTATCCCTGTGAATTCACAGTGTATTATGGGATTATATTGTCAAGTTAAATTATCAGGCTCCTGCATTCTGGCATCACCTTTAATGGATTTAACGAAAGCACCATGGTTGGTACATCATGCTAAGAATTAGATACCATTGCACCTCAGATAACCCTGAGTGAATTGGCAGTTTCAATTCTGTGGAGAATTTAAAAGTGCAAAAGAATTGTTGGTTTCTCACAGCTTCAGGATGACTGATATAAACACTCAGTTAGGACTTCTTCAAGACCATGAATCTCGAACAAATACTTTGATAATTGTCCCAAAATCAGACATGGTAACTCAAAAAAGAGCCATGATTTGCTATGTAATTAGGCTATTTCATCAACTTCGCTCTAGATAAATATGAAAAACCTATTTTTATGCATAATATGATAGTAGCTCCCCCATACTGAATATACTTGTACCTGTTTGTACTTCTTCTTTTGCTTATATGCTTTCCATGTTGCTTGTATCTTAGCAGCACTGGTTTTCATCTTTTTGAAGCGACGTCTAGCGTTCCAACGACGCACATTGCGTTGAATGATAATCACCCATCTATACAATAAAATTAGTCAGTAATATTGATTCTTTGTTAGATTCTTAATAAGTAGTCGAAGCTACTGAGTATGAAAAAATAAAACTACTAGTAATCTGTGTCAAACATTAAGAATGCATCTCGCGAGCACCCTACTGATTACCATGTGCAAGTTTCAGTAGTACAGGATTGCTTGACATAACTTAGCCATTCCCAGCCACTGGCTAGCAATATCTAGCTCCACCATCCGTATCCATGCATCTAAAGCAGTGGTCAGAACTGCTTGTGGGACGCATATACACATTTCCGGTAGCGTGAGTGCTGCATTAATTTCTGCCTGTGAACAATTGCCACATTAAACTAAAAATTATGGTGCACCCGCACCTTCTATTGCTGTGTTACAATGGGACTTCTATACTGCCCTTCTAATATATATAAATTACAAAACAATACATTGTTTTCATTTTCTTGATGCTTTGTCTGTGCCATTGCCAAAGCGTTGAATTCAAATGACAATCTTGTTTCCCCGCAGCACGTCGTCCAAATGACAATTTGACAAGCGAGTACGAATTTATTGTGAGTGTAATACATATCATATAAAGCTGATCACAGCAATGTGTGCAATGTGAGACGTTCACATTACTTACACGCTTTGCACTGTTGAAACCTGGGGTCAAATATCTTATTTGCATTGACACGTTCTGTAATGACGTTTAACATTGAATCCCTTAATAAATGCGATGCTGATTTGGCATATTAATCAAACCGGTTTTGAAATGTGCAAGAAATAAAATCATTTCCGTCCAAGCACATCTAAATGTTGGACTCTCAACGCGAACATCCCTCTGTTCGCGGAGAGAAAGAAATTCCCAACATCAAGTGGGCGAATACAACTCAGAACTGACGCTGCAGAAAAGCGTCGTACAGCTGCATTTGTTATGTGGAGACAACGATAAATTTATAATCAATTTTTGTATCTGAAGTCAGGACGTTCGAGGGTCGCAAAAAATTAGTTTGTGGGCCGTATTTGACTTGCGGGCGCAGTTTGCTAAGTCTTCTAAAAATAGCTGCCATTTACATTTCAGTAATTGCTTGCCTAGTACCCTGTGTGGAATGGAAAAACAAACACCCTATATTTTCTTATTTGTACTGGTAACAAGACCAATTACCGACATGAATTAAGATCAATTTCTGTGTGGAGGACCACCTACTACTACCTATCTTTGAGTATTATTATCAAATAAAAAAGCCAACATATCTCACCGAGTGATTGCTGTTTCTCTTGCAATTTCAAGCAACATGTCATGTTCATCCTTCAAAAATATTTTGTTCTTTCCAACCTGCCAGTCTTTGTCACCAAGAGCCTCATCCATGATCTTACGACAAATTTCTAAAATTGGAAAAGTTTTTATTCAGCAATGGATGAGATATAAGAATAATAATTTCTATCTTAAGGGAGAGGAAAAGATGCTAAGATACTTTAATCATACACCACAGTCTCTCGTTTGGTTACTAGTACATGCTATGGGTGTGTGTCTATATTGTTGGTTTGTGAAATTCTTGGATTTTTACATATTTATCCCAATGGAGAGGAAAGTCATGAACCACGGCCTCTCATTGTTGTTGTTTAGTTTTAAGCTGTGGCGACAAAAGTAAAATTGATTGATTGATTGACTTCCTAATTATACTTTGATTGTCTGCACACAATCTGCATAAAGAAAATTCCATAAATACTAGCCCAACTTACCAATCATTTCTTCACGTTCATGTACAATGTGAACTCCATGTAAAATCATTCGATACCTGAAATAGAAAAAAAGTGCAACTAAAAAATAAATTTACTTTAATAGAGCTTGACATATTTTTGATTATATGATTTGGTCAAAAAGTTCTTCATCTTCACTGAACCAAAGCCACAGGATGACTTGAAATAACTACTCTTTACCAATAAAGATGGCTGTTCCCATACATGCCCTAACCTATTTCCCACACCTATTACCCTATAGCAGCGATTCCCACTTTTAACCACTCCAGCTAGTGCTTATACATCACAAGGTAACAAAAAATGGCGGGGCGTCCCACAAGGGGGCGTAGAAAATTTTTTGAGGGTGCGTGAAGCTAGTTATAAATAAAAAATTTCGTTAGATCTGATCGTATCTGTACTATTCTGGATATTTACATATCTTCATTGTTTATTTTTCTTTATTATGTACACGTATTTTCAACGTATTTTTTGAATAAAATATACTTTTGCTTCACTTGTCAACTAGTTATCTTTGAGGCGGGGTGCAAGAAAATTTCCAAAAAGTGGGTGTGGCTTAAAAAGTTTCAGGACGACTTCTCTAACCTGTCGACAAATTCTCTGAAGGTGTATCTGATTGGATAACCAGCTCTTCTTATCCGAATTGTTTCCATCATGCCAGAATATCTCAGCTGACGAGCGATCAACTGACGATCAAAATCCTAGAAAAAAAAGAAGCAAGTTAGACATGAGTTTGCTTATTGGCAGGGATGGCCAATACCGAATAGTTCACTATTTCGAATACATTCGAAATTATTTTTTTCGAATATGAAATTTCGAATACTTCGAAAATAAAATCCACTAATTGAAGCTTACCTAAATGTATGTAGGAATTTCCATACAATAAGCAATGGAATAACTGCTATCTACAAGTTACAACCTAGCTATATTACCAGGCATTTCATATTTGCAGATTATTGCAGTATATATTTTATATACCATGAGTAATGTTAACAGAATTAAATTAATACGACAATAGTGGTATCGATGATGGATTTGAATATTTGCGCAACATAAAATCATCCTAGTAAAATGCCCATACTTTTAAATACCAACCATTATCCAAATTATTTGTCGAAAAGCGGGATAAAGTATGAGGTATTTTTCCGACTTGTGACAATTTTTTCGTGAGTACAAAAATACTAATCAAAAATTAATTACATTTGGGAACTTTACCACACATTTCAAGTCCGCAGATCGCCGTTGTATGTTTGAGTAATAATTCTTTTATTATTTCATAAATATGAAAATAGGAATCAAAAACCATTTATAATCTGGTAGTTTATCACACATTGTAAGTCCACAGATCGCCGTTGTATTTTGTAAATACGAAAATAGGAATCAAAAATTAATATTATTCGCGAGTTTGCCACACAATATATGTCCACAGATTGCCGTGATATTGTGCCGAATATAATTACCGAGTTTTGATTCTTATTTTCGTACTCACGAAAGAATTGTCACGAGTCGGAAAAAGAATTTATATTTTATCCCGCTCTTGGGAACTAATTTGGAGAATGGTTGCCATTGGTTTGTATTTAAAAGTATGGACTTTTTACTAGGATGATTTTGTGCTGCGCAAAATCCATGACCGATACCACTACTTAAAATGCCTTACCGGGTTAATTTAATTCTATTATCATAACTCAAATGTTGGTAAATCGGGCAGTTTACCACACATTTGAAGGCCACAGATCGCCGTTGCATTTTAGAATTATTAGTTTTATTATTTTGTAAACACGAATACGAAATTAATTATAATTGGGCAGTTTACCACGTATTTCATGTCCACAAATACCCGTTGTATTTGGCATTAATTCGCTAATAATTTTATATGTTTAGAACCAGATCATGTTAGTTTGGTAGAATCATACTCACAGAATTAACTATTTTTAACAATTGAGCGGTAAATTTAAGTTGTAAAGCGGCAATCATTTTGGACAACCTATTAACCCGAATGTTGAAATAATTTTGGAATGTGATAGGTACTACACTGTACGTCCACGGGTTATTTCACAGTTGTTTTCCTGTCCCTGTCGTGTTTTGCTGAATCGGCAAAACGAAAGGGTCACAAATCACTTTATCTTGGTGGACGTGTTTCTCTTTAAAGTAACGATAACCAGCCTGCGATTAAATATCATGATTGGCAGACCCTAAGACCCAAATATAAGGTTACACAAATCATGCTTGAGAAGACTCATGCAAATAATAAGCAGCCCACATAGAAATTAAATAAACATACTTTCTCAATTTTTCGACGTAATGGAAATTAAAACGTGCAAATGTGTCGCAACACTATGCGACGTACGGTCGCACAGAATATAAACAATCAAAGTGCCGATTCTATTTCATCGTCATTACGTGAGACAGCGTAAAAAGTCGTTTAAATATTCCCGTAAAACGAAACACCACGTTTACGGCGAAAAGTGGCTACTATTCGGAATTATTCGAAAATCAGCCGAAAAGGTATTCGAATACTTTGATATTCGAATACATTCGAATATTCGATTCGTTTTGGACAACCCTGCTTATTGGTATATATTATTGTATATATAATGTAATACAGCGAGATGGAGCTATTGGCTCGTACTGTATTTGTCCTTGTATATCCAAGGCGGTAATCCTTAATATTCTATTTCTGCGGTTTTTAAGTGTGATTTGCTGTTTAGGCTGCTACTGCTATGGTGTTATAATTTTAAATTGCTTGACTCTGACGATAATTTAGTGTTGTCATGAATACTTGTTTATAAAGAAATAAAGGCAGAATACACAGAATACACGGCAGAAAAAGGGGTCCAAAAAACAACCCTCTCTTTTGGCTACGCTTCTACCCTGAGTGTAGTGATGGCCCTGGGAGGGAGGCACAGGAAATCAATACTGGTTATCGAGCAGCAACCACTGTGATTGAGCCTAACAGTAATAGATAATAGCCTAAAAAATCGAACACAGATTATTGAAATAAGTTTACGTCAAAGTATATTGAGACACCTGAATACCCAGAAAATCTTTTTATGACATTACAATGCCCTATCTTGTGCGAAGCAAACAACGCATTTCATGAGATCAATAACCAGAATTTTCGTGGTTGTAACTGCTTTTAAGCCCTATATTGAATAAAGGTGCGGCCAGCGGTTTCTCCCAATTGATTTGAATCTGGCCCTCCTGTATTGAGTGTACCCCTAGTGTAGAACTTACATTGGCCTTCTTGAACTCATTCGGTTTCATGCATCTTACAAAGTATGGTAGGCATGACGACAATGCACGCATGAGTGCATCTAACGATCGTTTAAACTGCTCACACAATGTTTGGTTTCTTCTACGAGTGGAACCAGAGAGTTTCAATTCTGTAAAAAATAATTACAGCAATGTATTTATAATTATCTCGGGTAAAGAAAAGCGAATGAATGACTTATTTAACGTCAGATCACAACTACTTTGTACAAGTTTAAAGTAATTTGTGCTTGTGATATTTATTTTTACTGTTTGGAAAAATAAACTTGCCTTGCCGCTGTCTATCTCGCAATTTCAAAACAATGACAACCACGGAGATCCTGATATATGCATATCAAAAACTACTGACAGGATAGGATTTACCTATTTATTCCGAAGGAGAGGAGAGTCGATAAGACAACTTAATCATATGGAGAACCACATCCTCTCGTTCGTTTCAAGTCCATGTCGGGTATGAGATTGATCAGCCAGACAGTTGTTTTTAGATGTATGGACTTGATGGTGGAGGAAGCCGTAAACGACCAGCGGTTACGTGAACCACCATGTCACACATAATCAACCCTGCATAGGACTCAAACGTGCAAACTACCCGACATGGACTGGTAACCATATGAAAAGTCATGGTTCGCCATATGATTATGCCGTCTTATCGGTTTTCCTAACCACCGGAGTAAATATGTGAATCCTATCCTGTCATAAGCACGTTTAGCTATGAACTTCATAACAATCAAAATAAGATCATTTCACCTTTCTGGAACATCAGCTTCAAGAACTTATTCTTTGAAGATTGGATCAGAGATATCAAATCACTGTGGAAAGTGTCTCTGTTACGTTCAAGAAATCCTGAAAGTGAAATAAAAATTAATACTTTGACATATTTTACATTTTTCATATTAAAGAATACTTTTGAAAAGCAGTCAATGTAAAGCAGAAGATACTTCTTTTAAAAGCAGTGGTTTTCAAATGGTTGGGCACACCCCACAATAGACAATTTTTTGAGAGAGCGTTAAGCTAATTTAAAATAAAAATATTTGTTAGATTTAATCTTGCCCGCTTTAACTTGGATATTTACATTTCTTTATTGTTAGGGTTAGCAGAGAGCTGCTGTGCTTGTTGTTATTTTTGTTATCTGTTATATTACTTTTGCCCTACTATCTGTTATTTGTAGCCTATTGTTAGCTAGTTAGCTAGTTATTTGTAAGGTATGCCGCGAAACTTGACAACTTCCAAAAAGGAGACGCGACCTAAAAAGGTTGAGAACCACTGGTCTAGGGTGAGTCAAAAATTACTTATTAATTAAAACAGAAAAATACATACCACTCGTGCTATATCTGACAGGCCCAGCAAAATGTCTGATTCCAAAAGTGTCATCATTTTGCGACTTCGGCACATCGAAGTATTCACTTTTACCATGATTGCTGGTAAGCTTGTTCAGCATAGTTCTGTCCGTGCCCTTTTGTGAGAAAGTAGTTTAGAAATTAGAACAGAAGAGGACTTACCTAAGTTAAGTTACTGGTCACAACGCACTTAGGATAAGATCGGTTAGAATTTACATATTTATAGAGGAATGTCGATCAGACGGCTAAATATTATGGCTAACCACGGCCTCTCAATTGGTTACCAGTCCATGAATTCCTAACACATAGCACGATGAGCCACGCTGCCGAGCCATAGCAAACCATGACTTTTCATACAGTTTTCAGTTCATTAATGTAGTGGACAGTCGATAGTTCTAAATGCATGAACTTGTGTGATTGGGGAAGCCATTCTCGACTTTGGATTGGTGCAGAGCCCAGCATTGGCAAGGGGTCTGACTATTTTCTCACACATAATTAACTGATCAGATCTGCAAACGCAAACAGTCAGCAGTTCAAATTCAAGTGCATACTCAAAACTTAGCACAGTGCATTGACCAACATTCAAAGTCAGTTTACACACATTGACAGAGAATTTTGTTTGGATTATGCTCTTACCACATACATACCAAGTCAAGTTTATTTTTTTTAACCAGTAAAGAAAAAAATCAATTAAACATAAATTACGAGAAAATGAAAAATACACAGATTTACTGGGAAAGGGAAGTCACAGGGAACCAGGATTGGTTATCGAGCAGCGACACCCAAGGTTTAAATATGAAATTGAAAATATTGAATATACTAAATTGAAATTAAGCATGGGATTCAATCTAACCTAGAATAGCTATTTCTTATCATCACAGTCTGACTTACTGACAATATAAATAAAACTTACCCTTGGAAACATAGCTTCCTCATTGATCAAAGCCAGCACATTCATTGGTCGAACAGCGATCATGTCAAGAATTTCCTGAACAGTGATAAAGAAGAAGGTTATGTTTAGTAAGGAAGCAATCAAGTTTATTCCACTCCATAATCAGCATAACAGGAAACAAGATAGTTGATTACAACAAATAAATAAAAAATGATTATGAAATCAGGAAAGCAAACAAAACATTAAATAAGGATCAGAACGTACAAAATGAAAGATGGATGGTTTTGCTAAAAAAAAGTGGTACGTGTCCACTCCACCTAAGAACGTGATGTTTAGTAAGCAAGTAATTAAGTTTATTTTCATTTGACAGGAAGGAGGCATCACAAATGAATAAACACAGTCATATCAATTTTCATATTTATTTTTGGGAAGAAGAAAGCAATGGATTGGCTTAATCAATGTCGGGTATGGGATTAGTTAGCAAGTTATTTGTCTCAGATGCATAGACCTAATGGTGGAGGAAGGTGTAACCAACCAGAAGAACCCAGACAGAAGCAAGTCCAGCAGAAAATAAATGAGACAGATAGTCTGGTTCAGATCAAAGGCGGAAATCATAGCATTCCAATGGAACATTATACATGAAATAGGAAAATTATATAAATAAGACACTAGTATAATACACAAGCCAGAGGAGGTTTGGCTAAACAATGTTCAGTGTGTAGGCTGAGAAAACTGGCTCTGGTTCCAAATAGCGACTGTCATAATGGCGACCGCATTAAAACAGCGACTGTTATGATAGAATTAGGATTAGTCCGAATAAAATGTTGTTTTAAAGTCTCTTTTGGTTTCAATCTTTCACTACGCAGTGTTTGCCTGTTTGTGGATGCATACGTGTGTATAGAGGTCCCAAATCCTAACACGAGTTAAGTCGCTATCATAACAGTCGCCATTATGACAGTCACTGTTTTGACAGTCGCTCATTTGATTACCTCGCTACTATGAAGTCGCCATTCTGACAGTCGCTATCCGGCCTGGATAAAGAGGAAACTGCTTAATAATAGATATAAAATAATTACCTGGTTATCAGTGAAGTCAATGTGTCTCCATTCAATATCTTCTTTATCGTATTCTTCTTGTTCAAGCTTAAAAATGTGTCGAACAAAGAATTGTTGGAGATTCTCATTCGCAAAGTTGATGCAGAGTTGTTCAAAACTAAAAAAAATCAATATTGGGATAGGATTTGCAAACTTATCCCAGGGAAAGAAAAAGCCGCTCAGATGGCTTAATCATATGGCGTACCACAGCCTCTGATCCTGTTGCCAGTCCATGTCGAGTATTGGATTAGTTAGTCAGTTATTTGTTATCAGATGCATGGACTTGATGGAGGAGGAAGTTGTAACTGACCAGCGGTTTTGTGCACCAATCTACAAGTTTTGAACACATATTTCTACTAGGGAAGGGAAACCAAAATTTGTTATTGAGCAGTGACACCCAAGATTCAATATCTAATTAAATTTGAAAGTTCGGAAATTAAGTTTTTAAAACTCTGTTATTATAGTTGGCTTTCGGAGCTGACCCATCAACAGCATCCACACTAGCACAAGGTCAAATAAGATGACCATCAAACCGTAAATGCTATAAAAGTGTTGTTAGACTTGACTATTTCCTAATGCAGGTTTCACATATCGGGCCAAAATTCCATGCACACCACCACCTAGGGGTAAATAAATAGGGTAGACAATGCCAGAATGGAAAGATTTCGGTCTTTCAGTAGATAGTAGCTCCTCAAGCTCGTGAAATATCAGTGGATGCTTTTACCGGGCGTTTTTTATTTAAAAAAGCATTAATTAACAAAAAAAATAAGGATCGAACAAAACACACAGCACACACATCTTACCTGTTATTTTCAAAGTTTTCAAATCCGAAAATATCCAGCAATCCTATAGAGAGAATTTCGCTCTTGTCCTGATCTTTTTCTCCGCCGTAGATTGCACTGTTGATTTTGTCCACAATCCAGACAAACATCCGACCGTACACTCCCTAGAAAAAGTTTGTTGAGATGATTGGTTAATTTATTTACAAGCAAAAATTGGAATTACTTGTTTTTGAAGGAGAGCGTGTTTTTTGGTGGTTTTAGACAGTTTTTTCATGCTTTAGCGCATATTTTGTGCTTTTTTTACCCTTTCACAGCACATATTAACGTGTTTTTTGTTGGTTTTTAATGGTTTTGCCCATTTTAGCATGTTTTTGTTGTTCTTTTGCATGTCTAGCAGGTTTTTTCATGGTTTTTGACAAAAGAGAAAAAAATTAACATGACTGGTTAGTCAAACTACCGTAGTTCATCTTTAGCTATATTTATCTGTTATTTCTTTAAGATGCAGAAATTTGAATGGTCGAAAGTATATCAAAGATAAAATAAATTGTAATATTTATTCTGAGAAAAAGCGAGAGAGAAGCTCTTTCAGACAGTTTTATTTGAAAAAAAAATCAAAATCAAGTTGTCTTTGACACAAAAAATATAGAAAACAAGCAACAAAAACTATTGTAGCACAATTTCGCAAATCTCTTGAATTCTTTTATTCTAGATGGGGCATTAAGATAGTTAACCAGTTGATTATTCCACATGTGCGATTCCTCCTATAACGATAAACTGGAAAAATTAACTTCAAGCGATCCTTTTAAATGAACCTAATTGACCTTACAGGGCTAACAAAAGCCTAGAGTATGAGCTTGTTTGTTTCTGTGTTAGGTTCACAACCTAAATTCACAAAAACAAACTACAAAAAAATATAGTAATTTACTTTGACCTATTAACCTAATTAACCAGTTAAATATTCCACATGGCCGCTTCCTCCTATAACCACCAACTAACAAGAACCACAACAAACAGACCAGCAACCTTCTTAAACATAATTATAGTAACTTACTTTAATGTAGGCATCCTTGACATCTAGTGCTTGGGCGATGTTCATTGGTGAAGTGACAGTTTCTCCCCGCATGATGAGAGTCCGCTGAGTCAATGCTTTCATGAGAGCTTGGTCGTTTACCTGTGAGAAATAATTGAATTATTGCACTTTCTGGATTAATAGATGATGAAACAATTTTACTTTGCCAAAGCAAAAGGTGAGGTCGCGATTTTGGATTTCAAGATTTTGGAGTAGTTGAGTGAAAGTTTGGAACTTCCTAAATTCAGTAACCAGAGTTGAAACATTAAACTGGAATTAGCAAAGGACGTAGCTGGAGTCAAGATTTTGTTCGAACCCAGAATCAAGTATTTAAAGAAATTAGAGTCAGATCTTCATTATCTCAAACTAAGCAAAATCAGGGTCACACATTGAATGGTTCCCGTACATTTGAACCCACGACAATGGCACCTGCATACTATTGCACCTATGGAAATTTTTTTGTTTTGCGGATATTTGAACCCATACTAACCTATGGCGGAAAAGTCAAGTGGTTGCATGAACAATTCTGTGTGGATGAGAAGTCCAGCAATCACCTCACATATATTCACTCCCACATAATTTGAATTAGCATTTTTACAAGGCCAATACGAGTGAAATATGGAGCACAAAACCCCATCTACCTAGCTTGAGACAGCACTTACCCCTAGTAAATGACTTGCTGCTTTTATTCCTGTGTTGTAGACAAGTTCACAGGCATCCAGATTATCAATCATTGTTTCTTCAAATTTGAAATTTCCTGGAATGCAAAAATCAATTATAGAATAGATTAGTGGCACATTTAGACATTTCGTGTTTCCCCGAAAATAAGATCTACCCTGACTTTTTAAAATGATTCTGACAGAAGACCTCCTCCTAAATTGATATTGTTTTTCATATTTTGTATTTTTGAAAAAAAACCTGGCAATTCTCTAAGACCCTCTTTTATTTCGGGGAATCATGGTAGTTGGCATCAGGCTGGCAGAGCAGGAGGTAAAGTTTGGCATTTTTTCACTGGACTGAAATAACAATCAGAACAAAAACTAATGACAGACAAAACGTCGTTGACAAGCTGACTGTAGTGAATTGGTAAAATAACATGGTGTGGGGTATGTAATTTTACTAAAATATAATAGCTCAGCACATTCAAATTCAGCACAAAAAGTTATTTTGCAAAGTTCTTTGTATATTTAAATAATAATGAAAAACAAATTAACTGGAGGTATATTTCCAAACGCCCCAAAGTCATAAGTTTTTTTACTAAATTTGCTGTGTCCTATTGCTATTGCCTTGCCCTATTAGTGTCTTTTAAAGTGGAGGATGGCCACTTTATTTAAATTTTCTATGTATCATATAGACGCCATTATCTCACCTAAAAATGTTTAGTTTCATTTTTATTACCGGTAATACAATCCAAATGCTTTTAACTCAATTTTAACACTTTTTTATGAAATATGGTAGCACCCCTCATTTTGTTATAATTGTTTGCTTCCCTCGTACTTGTTTGTCCAAACTAGGTGATTGCCTAGAGCTAAGAGCTCTGGTTTCAATACATGGCTCAACTCACCAATATGCAATATAGCAGCAAGCAGCTTGTAAATTTCATTGATCTCAACATCAGAAATGGAGAGAACCTGATTTAAATAATGTTGATTGTTAGAACTCAAATATGTCATAGAAAATAGAGACAGCAGTGGGGTGGTATTTTTATATTTATCTTGAATTACTAATCAAGTCTTTTGGAAAATCTCTGCTACAAAAAATGAACAATCAACAACTGTATATAGGAAAAAGAAGCTTGTGGTATGATGTTTTCTTATCTGTTTGATACCAGATAGGATAGGATTTGCACATTTTCCCGGGAGAGGGGAATCGCTTAATCATATGGCACACCATGACCCCTGTCGGGTTATCAGTTCATACTGGGTATAGAATTAGTTAGCCAGTTATTTGTTTTCAGATGCAAGGACAATGGCGACTACTATATAATACATTATATGGCAATAAAAATGCTACAAATGGAAGTTTTATTATTCAAAATGCAAATCTTTCATGCTTCATTAAAGCTCAGGTTAAGATGAAGCTGCATATTGCCAAAAAAAATTCAGAGGCTTATTTATCCAGTGTGAAACTAAGTATGTGAGACAGCTCAATCGTATGACAAACCATGGTTACAACAGTCTATGACACAGTAAATTGACTACTACATAATGTATTGTTTGGCAATAGAAATGTTCTATATTAGGTTAAAAAAAATTCAAATCTTTTACGCTTCATTAAGGTTCAGATTACAATAAAGTTATATATTATTGAAAGAAACTACGGTAAGTGGATTATTTATCCAGAGATCCAATGAGACAGCTTAATCATATGACACACCATGGTTACATAGCTACCAATAGTTTATGAATTATTATATATGTGAACCTATCTGTACCTTCATTCCACTGACAATATTTGCAAATTCCAATTTATCGTCTCTTCCTTCACATTGTAGACATGAACCCTGAAAAGAATAGATGACAAAGTTAAATCAGAACTATGGTGAACCAATGAAGGTTAGTTTTATACAACTTCGACCCATTCAGAATTAAAAAAAAAATTGAAGTAACTATTGGTTTTAGTAGGTTTTTGCAAGTTTTAGTGACTTTTGGTTAGGTTTTGAGGATTATTTATACCACCGCCAACAAACATAACAAAGTAGGTTTTACAAGTTTTAGTGACTTTTGGATAGGTTTTGATGATTAACCAGCCAACTCACAGGCTGATAACCCTGTAAAAATCGGGACAAATGAACTGGTATATATTAATAGTGCATAGCTCAAAATGCATTATTCCTAATTATTTATGTTGACATATCAAGTTCAGAATCTCGATTTCACATCATATGCTCACCCTTTATAGAAATATAATAAATGCGGTATGCAATACCCAAATCTAAAACATTTTGAGTTTTCCAAGGATAGTAGGATAGGATAGTATTTTCATATATATTCCGGGGGAGAGGAAAGCCGATAAGATGGCTTATCCATATTGCGAACCACGGCCTCTCGTCCAGTTACCATTCCAAGTCGGGTATGGGATTAGTTATATTGTTCGTTTTCGGAAACATGGACTTGGTGGTGGAGGAAGCCGTAACCGACCAGCGGTTACGTGAACCACCCAACGACGGCGAGGAGTCCAGCAATCCTCTCGCACATAACCATCCCTGAATGGAATTCGAACCTGCGAACCCACGCAGAGTGATTAGAGGTGCAGTGGCGAGCGTATTCCTAACGCTTAGCCTGTTGAGCCACACCGTCGCGCCGTAGCATTTTAGGTTTCAGTGGTGCCTGTACTGAAATGTGAAGACGTGAAATTCTCCCTCAAAAATGCACCTGCTCGGATACGTCCCCCAGACTGTAGGAATAGCTGTGCCAGAAAGATTCGGTACTTTCAAAAAAAAATAGTTTTTATCATATTCACGTAACAATGGTGCCTCATGTGGCGTAAAAAGCGTGATAAAATGTCGTACAAAATAAATGTATCATAAACAAACAACATTCAACAACACACAAAACAGCAAATACAAAACAAAAATGTTATTGAAGCATTCGCAAGGAAGAATAAGTACATGCTATGCAAATTCAAACCCTTTTTTTTAATAATTTCATTCAAAACTGATAAGAAGACCTTTTTTAACAAATCACTATTTTTTATTGTAACAAAATAATATGAATAATACAAGTTTTGACTGGTCAATTATTACAAGTTTTTGTAAAATTTAACTCGTAATAGTCAATTATTTAAACCTGTATTATAAGGAATGCAATTCTGCTCTTTGGTTGCTATAAACTCTTGAATTTATCATATCTAAGCATTGCCAGGATGACACATGTCACATTTAGATCCAACAGTACAAGAAAGTCAAACTAAAGGGGCAGGTTCTTGTAACATAAAGCTGCGCCAATAATCAGACATTTTAGTTAAAAATCAATTGAGGCCAGAAAGACCTGTAACCAACCAGCATTTATTTGAACCACCCAATGGCAACAAGAAGTCCTGCAATCCTCAAACATAATTATCCCCACATGGGATTCGAACCTGTGAACCTATGCAGGGTAAATATAGGTGCTGTAGCAAATGTATTCCTAACGCTTAGCACGATGCGCCACACAACCGAGCCAATGGCCAAATATATTACAGAATTCTCTATGGTCCTGCTGATAGTGCTCATATGATACACAAACACTACATTTATAAAGTGTTTCTCATTAGTGAACAAGACAACATTGAAATTAAAAGATGTGCTAACACTTGCCTCTGTATCCTATTAGCAGCACAAAACATAAAAAAAATTGTAAAATATGTCATGTACCGGTATGCAGGAGACACACACTAAAATACCTAAAAAATGGCGAGAAGTATATCTTAAATGAAGTTATGCTATATAGTCTTCATATTTAGTAGAAAATATTCTGTTGTAATGCATCATATGTGTTGCAATGTTTTTCATTTTTTTTATTGCCCGATGAAATGTGCAGAAACAAAGATTTAAAAAATACAATGAAACAAATATTGCCCAATGGATTAGTGGTTAGGTAACGCGTAGCGTTAGCATTGCAGGTTCAAGATCTCGGTTATGAACATCCATTCCAAAGCACTTCACCATTGATGTGATAAATTGGTTTGTCTACGCCGTTCAAAACTCTCTGGCTTTTCATGTAAAACTATATCGAGCCTTGTTTAGACCAGTGGGTCGCGACGCATTTCCAAATGTTACATACAGTTTTCAATTAAGGAAATTATGGCATTATTATTACATAACAATAACACTTATGAAATAGTTTGGAAATAATACCAATTAGAATTTTTGTGAGTCGCACAGAAAAAATGGCAATAAAAGTGGGCACCAAACTGAAAAAAGTTGGAAAGCACTGGTTTAGACTAAAGAATTTAAACAAAAAAAATATATCACCAAAAAATATATAAAATATTATATTATCATGCATATATCTTTTTAAATGCTTGAGCATTTAACACCAAAAGAAACAAAAAAAATTTAGAAAATATTTAAAGTGTTATTTTTGCACCACCACACCATATTTGCTTTTTCTTAACTTACCTTTCCTTGTTTAAAACAAGCATTAGATTCTTTTTGGTGATAAAAATCCTTTTTGTAAAAAGTTGCAAAAAATAAAACAGAAATTCTGAGAATGCCAAGTTGGTGAAAATAGGGCTTTGCACTTTTATCATTATTTATAAACAAACAGTTTCAAAATACTAAATTTTATATATATGTAAAGCCACTGTTACGATTGCTACACTATAACAATGTTCAGTTAAAAAAATGACCTTTTAAACTAAAGGCATGATTAAAACATGAGCTAAACCTCTAAAATATATTAATATCAGATTCATGATAGAACTCAGATAGCATGTTTGAAAAAATTGATGTACTATTACTATTATTGGGGGATTATCTGATATACTAGGTACTATTTATTACCTCTTATTATATTTTCTTTACTTCTTTATCAACACTATTGTTCAATAATGTCATTATGGTTAGAACTTTTTAAATTATTGCCTGGTAAAAACTCATCTCGTGTTATTGGGAATGTCAAAATCATAGTCAAGTTTATTTTTCCCAGTCAGTAAAAAATAGCATACTAACAAAAAAGAAATAAAAATGCAAAACTGAATGAGTTTTTCTTTTTTTTATTATTAGCTATATTGTCTCTTGAACTCAGTAGCATAAAGAAAAGTTGAAGAGTCAAAGGAAACCTTTTTTTTATTGCATTAAATGTATGGTCAAACTTATATCTATTTTATATATCTCATGATTCCTTCTTAAGTTTCAAAAAATTTACAAATGTCTTGATCGTTATTTTACCTGGGTTAAGTATAAATAATCTGATGGTTTTCCGAGTCCAAGTTTCTGTTTCTGCTCAGAACTCATTCCTGCCAACATACAGTAAAATATGTGGTAGTTTCTCTCTTCATTTGCTTGGTAGACAAGCCTGTTAAAAAGTAACAAATACGTGTTTTTGTTTCATATTTTTCACTATTATTCCACCCTACAATATGAGTAAGTGCTTTATGTTTACATGAACTCTTAGTTCTTGGATTTTAGATTTTCTTAGCGTGTGTTTAGCTTAGATTTGTCATTTTTTGTACAATGTTGGAGATCAAATTTAATTATCAATCTATCATCAAACTTTAGCGAAGTATATATATGGTGAGATATGAGATCAAAGGTCAACATTAGCTTTTAGTAAGTGATGAAGTATTGTTTTATGGTTACTATGGACTCGTACCATATCTCATACCTTCTCATACAATAACTGGGGCTCCCAAAGTTAGGTATAAATACTACGGGAGGCTCTTGGCTAGTCTTCGAACTGATAATAGGACTAAAATAAGGAAAATTGGAAAAAAATTATCGCCTAACCCTAACCCGTTACCCAAGTTACGTTCCGATGTCCGCCATCTTTGTTCGCGTACTTCGGGAGCACCCAATAACTTTTGAATATAAGATGATTCTGTTCTGTGTAATTTATGCAAAATGTTCTCTGTCCACTATCAACAATATTAACACTACTCTAACCGCAACACTATTATCTCTCCTACTTACCTTGACTTTTCCAATAAATACTGTTCAATCTTTGCCCCAATGATGACTCCCTTCTTGGAAAAGTGAATGTCGATAAATTTTCCAAATCGACTAGAATTGTCATTACGAATAGTCTTTGCATTGCCGAAAGCTGGAAAATATTACAAATAATTGGTATATTCATGATTTATGTTTATATGGTGTTCTTTATTGTAAACAAGGTCATAGACAAGCAAATGCTAACTTATTAAGTTCATGGTCTGTACACTTGAAACATATTTTTTGATATTTTAGTACTAAAACAGAAAGATGTGTTATTTTATTTACCAAGAAGAAGTGAGAAATGGCCTTATGCTTATTACCTAGTTTATACATGAAAATTACTGAGTTTTGGACAAAAATGTTCAGCACTCTTGCCCAGTATTTACACCATACCGGAAAAATTCCCAAAATAATATTACTTATCACACTAAAATATTTTGAGTGGGCGAAAAGTATTCGGAGAGAGTGAATTTTCTTTGTATAAGTCCTTGTTAATTTCAATAAGATAATAAAGCAGTAATATGTACATTGTAAAGAGCCACCTTATAGTGTTAAAATGGGAAACTACAGCCCGCTAGCCAAATCAGGCACGTTGGATAATTCAATCTGGCCCGCCTAAGGCTGCCAAAACCAAATTTTAATGTTCTAGCTTAAAAATGGCTTAAGGAAATTGTTGAGATTGCGGTTAAATTTAGTTTTGGCTCACTGTTTTTTATACTTTTGTTTTTGGAACACTGTAAATAAAATTCTGTTCATAAAGGTTTTACTTTTATGTACCCCAGGCTTACATGGCCTACAGCATATAGGTGGGCAAAATTTCTGACCCTGGTTCACAAACCTTGGCCACCTCTGCTGTAGCAAACTGACCCTAAATTTGTGAGAGTTGGGAAGGCATATAGATTGACAAACAGGATTAGTTATGATATTTATCAGATCCTCTGGATTAAAATAGCTTCGAAATCATTCTTCTTGTTTGAATATCTATTTAGCAGAGTGAAAGAATTCTAACGAGTATCTATAAGAGCTCTTCAAATCTGAAGTGGTGGATTTACAGAATGATGATAAGCTATGACATGACTTGTCAATGAGGAGGGTATAGCAAATAATATAACGGAGTAATAATCAAATATAGGGACACAGAGGTGCCTTTCTTGCTACTTCTTCACTGCACAGCACTAGACCAAATTTGATAATAATTAACATGAGCGAGCAATGCTCAAATACATTTCCCCGAAAATAAGACCTAGCCTGAATTTAAAAAATGATTTTAATATAAGCCCTCTCCTTTAAATAAGATCCGAGTTTTTTTTTTAAATGAAAACATATTTTTTATAAGTAAATGGATATCCGTTTTCATAACTTGTATATTTGAAAATATTTGTAATTCCCTACTTTGTAATTTTGTTTTTGATAAATGAAAATTGAAGACATCCCCCCAAAATAAGCCTGCGTGTTATTTTTCGAAGAAAATTTGAGAGACCCTGTTTTGTTTTTGAGAAACACGGTAAATGGACATAAAGGTTGCACTTTGATACCTGTACGACCTTACAGCGCTGAGTCAGTTGGTGGCAAATAGCAAAATTTTGGGATAACAGGTCCCTAAGGTATCAGAGGAAATTTTAAAGTAATCTAACAACTTCTTTCATCATTAAGTACTAAAAATTTGAAATCAAAAAGCATTTTTTGAAAAGCAACCATATAGCCCAACAACAATAGAGCAATGGCCTTAGTTGTGTTATCTTGGCAGTGTGACGCATTGTTCTAAGCGTCAGGAATACTCTCGCCACTACAAGACTGATTACACTGCGTAGGTTGGAAGACTTGATCTCACCTTCTAGGATCGGATTTGCTTCTAATATTTGCTGTTCAATCCATGAATGTTGCCCAGATATTGATGCCAGATATTGAAGAACTAGCTTTGTGGATTCCGTCTTGCCAGCTCCAGATTCACCACTGTAATAATAATGATAAGTTAATAAGAAGCTTGGTTCATTTAAGTGTCCATCACTGATGGGCCATAGCAAGATTTTTAGCTGGGCCACAAACCTATAAAAATTTGTGAGATAGGATAGGATAGGATTTACCGGTACATATTTATCCCGGGGTGAGGAAAACCTAAAAGACGGCTTATCCATATGGCGAACCACGGCCTCTTGTCCGGTTACCAGTCCAGGTCGGGTATGAGATTAGATAGTTACCGGTACTTGTTTTTCGGAAGCATGGACTTGATGGTGGAGAAAGCCGTAACCGACCAACGGTTACGTGAACCACCTTACAGCGACGAGGAGTCCAGCAATCCTTTGCACATAAGCATCCCGCATGGGATTTGAATCTGCGAACCCACGCAGAGTGATTAGAGGTGCGGTGGCGAGCGTATTCCTAACGCTTAAAGACTTCTGATAAGTTGGTTAAATTTGATTCAATTGGAAATTAATAATAATGCTGTTTTTTAGCTACTGAATGTTAATTACTTTCAATTATTAAAGTGGAAGCGCCTATCTTCGCAAAATATTATTTTTTCATAATATTCCCGTAGCATATGAGTTACCGGTAATAGGCCACAGAAGTTTTTGTGCAACGAAAATTGGCTACGAAAGAAAAAAATGTTCTTGATAATTTTACTTCTTCATGGAGTTTTATCATAAGCTGATAAAAATGGCTTAATTATATGGAAAAGCTTAGTCCCATTTGTTTTCAATTTGGTAAAGACGAAAAAAAGATTTAATCAGCACTGACTTCAAAATCTAACAACCCAATATTCCAGTTTTTGACTCCAAGATAATAAAATTTTGTTTAATGAAATTTTGTTTTTTATCCATTTTCTAGTTTGCCTAAAAAGTTTAAATATGTAAAGTGATTTATATACGGGTGGCCCAAAAGTAGGTATACAGTTATTTTATTTATTTTTTATTACCTTCCAAGCAGCTAGAAAACTAATGTTAAATTCACACTAGATTTATTATCTAAAAAAATAAGCAATTATTGTGGTACTTAACAAGTAACATAAAGTGAACTGCAAGTAGCTTCAAAGCATATAAAATAGTTTAATAACTGTATACCTAATTTTGGGTGCTCCCGAAGTATGCGAACCAAGATGGCAGACATCGGAACATAACATGGGTAACAGGTTAGGGTCAGGCGATAATTTTTTTTCCAATTTTCCCTATTTTAGTCCTATTATCAGTTCGAAGACTAGCCAAGAGCCTCCCGTAGTATTTATACCTAAAATTATGGCCTAACCCTAACCTAGTACACATATTGCATTCCGATGTCCGCCATCTTGGTTCGCATACTTCGGGAGACCCTAATTTTGGGCTTTGGGTATATATGACAAAAAACTGACAAAAATGCCAACTTTATCTCCACCACCCTAGTTAATATAGGGCTGGTGAGCCGGTACTCTTGGAGTGTGCGTACCAAGATGGCAGACACTGAAACGTAGTATGTGCACCAGGTTAGGGTTAGACCATAATTTTATTCCAATTTTCCTTATTTTTCAGTTCTATTACGAGTTCAGGGACTAGCTAAGTGACTCCTGTATTATTTGTACCTGGAATTATGGCCTAA
The DNA here is from genome assembly GCF_964204865.1 of Styela clava. NCBI lineage: Eukaryota > Metazoa > Chordata > Ascidiacea > Stolidobranchia > Styelidae > Styela > Styela clava. The sequence continues at coordinate 2,552,896 of NC_135258.1, forward strand.
CCCTAACCTGGTACACATACTACATTCCGGTATCCGCCATCTTGATTCGCATACTCCAAGAGCGCCGGTGAGCCAACTAAATACATTGCCTATATGGCTCTCAACATAACAGAAGAAGCTTTTCCATGGCCTCATTCATAGCAAATATATTCATGCTAGAAAGCTCAAAACTATCCAAAGCTCCCAATTTGAAGGGGTATCAGTTTTAAAAGCAGCATGTATTAAAAATATATAGGTCATCGGTCCCATTCAAATGTTTGAAAAATGTGAGTCTTTAAAATTACCCAGAACGTTACTACTAATATGAGATTTTAATTTCAACAAGGCTTTTGGCCAGAGGTGGGCAAGGTTTCTGGACCAAGGGCCGAAAAAATTTGCCCACATAGACTGGCGGGCCATGTAAGTGTGTTGTAAAGCAAGTTTCTCAAGCTGTTTTTTAGCTTTAAATCTCGAAATTTGGTTTTAGTTTGGTTGTGGCAGCATCAGGCAGGCCGGATTAAATTACCCAATGAGCCAGATTTGGTTTGCGAGCCGTAGTTTGCTCATGTCAGCTTTAGACAATCAAAAACAACCTAAATAGCATATCTGCTTAGTTCTCCACAATGTTGACAAACTTGATATAAGTGACCAAAGTTCATTGTTCAAAATGAAAGTGGTTTTATGACTCATGAATTAATCTTTCGAAATCATTCATTTGTCAACACAAAAAGTGTGTGTTCAGACAGACGCAAATTAAAATTGAAATAAAGGTTTTATTAGATGTTCTACATCAGTGATTCCCAACCTTGAAGGGCTTGCGCCACCTTCTGGAGGCTTTTAGCACTCATGGCCCCCCTGTTTATCAAGCCAGTGGTATATACAATACTATTTTGATTGTAGATTTCAAAACTTAATATGTTAAAACAATTTATGCCCAACAAAGTGAAAACACCCTCTTATATAACCTTATCAAGCAATGAAACTAGCAAGAATGGAGATTTTTTTTGTGACTGAACTGTAATGGAGGAGCCTAGGTTGCCGCGGTACCCCGGTTGAAACTCATTGGTACAAAGAGTATGTATGTGACCTTAAAAAATAAAAATGTATTCTTTCAATCTCTCAAAACTGTGGTGAATCCAACACACGCCCAAATAAGTGTTAAATATCACCTTATCATAGAATTCATGGCATGATCACAAAACAAATAGAAACTGTCAAAAGTATCGGAACTTAGCACGGTCCTACTTGAACAAAGTCTATCTGCGTCATTCAACCCCTGCCCACATTCTTAAAAAACAATTCTAACAATCAAAGTTGGTCCAAAGATAAATATAATTTTATCCTTGTTTTATCATATTTTTAAGCCTGGCAGTTATAAAACACAGTTCCCCTAAATACTATGAATTAGTGAATCATTTACTAAATTACAGTCCAAATCATTTATAAGCGAAAGAATTTGTTTTCTATTTTAAGATACGGGAAGACTGCCAGACAGATGGTATGCACTTACATTATCTCCAATAAATAGGTGATAGGTAGGGGATGGGTATTCTCAAACATCAAGCTTTCAAAAAAATAAAAAATAACTGGCTTACACATCCTATACCACACATAGAATGGTAACCGGACGAGAGGCCGTGGTTCGCCAAGTGATAGGATAAATATGTAAACCCTATCCTACTTGATGATTTTGGAATCGAATCGAATATTTTTTCAAATCGAGTCAAATCTTGGAAGATATGTAATCGTATGCATTTTATTTGTTGTGATGATCCTTCGGGAACATTAATTACTTAAACAGCTTGCTGGGTGTTCACACATAATTAGAAACATATTAGATAGATAGATAGATAGTTTATTTCGAAAACTCCATAACAAACATAAATTAAAAATGGAGAATTCTGGAGGGCAAGCAAAACCTATAAAAAAAGTTTAAAACATGAGAACTATCTCATATGCCTGCCCACCATCACGCACACAAAAACACAAGCCCAATTAAATGAGGCTTGGGCCAAACCTAAACAAACAAAATATACGATAGTATTAAACTTTCGGGCTGTTGTACCTTTAACAATCACGTTGATCATGACCAATACCTACAACCTCATGCAAAGATAATGTGGGGA